>NC_141693.1:1822994712-1823317779 GCF_964263255.1 Lissotriton vulgaris
GAAAAGGAAGTGTTCGATAGGCTACAGCGTATGTCCATAGATAAATGCTATCCTGCTTTGCCTACGGAGTCGGATAAGAAGGAAGAACCAGTTGAGGATTCTTTAATGTCTTATCTTCTGAAGTCACCACCTCCATATGTACAGGGTACCGCAGCTCCTGTGGCCCCCCCTGTACCTATTCTTCCACCTATTCCTCAGCCTGTTCCTCAACCTGCACCTGTTCTTCCGACTGTTCCTGCTCCTTTGTCTGTTGCTATCCCTACTGCTCCTCCACTTCCACATACTCCTGCTCCCGCTACTGCTCCTGTTTTGTTAACTCCTGTTGTTGCCTCTGTTTCTACCTCTTCCCTTGTCAGTCCTGTGTCCTATACTTCTCCCTCTGTTCGTAGTCGTACTTCTCCTGTTGCGGCTAACTTCTTTCATTCTCTCGGGCCTGTTCTTGGGTCCGCTGGTTCAGATGGTCCGCAGAGACGTAGTCAGCTTCCCGGTAATAGGGAACGCGCTTCGCTATATAATATGGCGATGGGTTGGATGACACATCCTCTTAGGAATCCACCACGTATTGTACTCGATACATTCTGTCAATTTAATATACCAACCCAAAGGTACGTGTTCGAAGAAATGTGTAAGGTCCTTCGTGATCAGATATCTGCCGATGCGCCTGACGAGGTGCTGTCCGCTTTGTCCGATCTACAGCTCCAGTTCTCGAATGGACTGATAGTGGATACCAACGTTCGACGTGCTGTTGAGCGGTTGCTATCTTTCCGTCCTACTCCTATACCTCAAGCCTTGTTTGTTGAGGATGTTGAAAGGCAGCCAGATGAGTCTGGTCAATTTCCTATGCGCGAAGTTCCACCAGTATGGATGCCAGGTAATCCTGCAGCTGCTCCACCGATCTTGCCATATTTCCAGAGAGTGTGGATACACCTCCCATGGAAACGTTCAGAGGTGTTACAGGTGAAGCAATCATTGCCTGACCCTCGCAAAAATCCTACAGGGTATTACAAGGAATTATCGCAGCTCGTAGATGCTACGATAATGAACCTTGCTGATATTGATATGCTGTTCGGCAATGTTGTACCGCAACCAGTATGGGCTAAAATCCGTCAGGAAAATCATCCGAACGAATTAGGTGGTGATTGGGCTGCCATTGTAGCGGCAGATGGTCGACAAACTGGTGGTGCTAAACCCGAGCAGTTGATTGCTGCTCTCCCTCAGAGAATAATTACGCTCATGAAAACTCTTATGCCGGCTATGAGGGTAAATTGGGACAAATTGTCAGCTTGTAAACAGAAGAAGGACGAGAGTGTCTCCGACTTCTTCACGAGATTCGAGGAGGCATTTATTGACCATAGTGGTCAGGATATGGGTACTGAGGGTGGCCAACGGTTGTTTGTGGATAAATTTGTCTCTAACTTATTGCCCGATTTGAGCAATAAATTGAAGAATTCAGAAAGTGCATGGGCCGTTTCTACCTCAGCTCAGATATTGGCCACAGCACAATATTATGAGAATAGAGAGAAAGAAGAGAACGACCGCGCTGATAAAAAGACGAAAGAGCTTAAAACTAAAGTGTTGTTACAGCAAGCGTATCCTCCACGTTCGAATCAGAATGCTTCGCAACAAAATAGATCACAGTCGCAATCTAATCGACCACAATCTAGAAATGACTCCTCTTCCCAAAGATCCTCTTTAGGGTACAATCAGTGTGCCTATTGTAGACAGGAGGGTCATATAAAATTCAATTGTCCTGTTTTGAACGACCGTAATAGTGGTAATTTATCTAGAGGAGGTCGTGGTGGTTCTCAACAGACATCACGCGGTAGGGGTCGCGGTGTTCAAAATGATCGTTCAGATAACCAATCGAATTCCAATAACTGTTTTGATCAACGTGGATCATCGCAAGGACGATCTGCGCAGTACAATGTAGACGATTATTACGTCGATCAGGGAACTGACGACAGTAATTACTAGGACAGCCATAGACAAAGAGAGGGAGTGGTATCAGTTCCGGTTGATCAGAGAGGGCCTTACGTCGCAGTTGCTACATCGGGCGTCGTTGAGCCTTTTCTGTTGGACACTGGTGCAGCGAAAAGTTCCATTATGCATTCGAAACTCCCTGGCGCACCTTTGTCTGGCTTAACAAATGTTTCCGTTGGATTCTCTGGAGCCCCCGTTAGCAATCCAGTTTCCCGCCCTTTGCCTCTTACAATTGGGCCACGTGAGCTTGAAGCTCCGTTGATTTTGACTACTGGTTGTGGTGAAAATCTCCTGGGTCTGGATTTGCTAAAACGTTTGTATGCAACTCTATATTGTTCTCCTGCGGGTGTAAAGCTTACGTTGGGAGAGAAGGTTGTCTCTCCTATGTACTTGTCTCTTGATAAGCTTCCACCGGAATTGAGTTCCCTTCCTGCATCTTTGTGGGCAACAGGTCCCAATGATGTGGGCCTGCTTGACATCTCCCCTTATGTTGTTCAGTTGAAGTCTAATGTACGATTGCCACGTATTCCCCAGTATCGTATTTCTCTTGATGGTGAACGAGCACTATTAGCGATCATCTATGATTTGATCGACAAAGACGTTATTGAAGAGACTCGGGGAAACGTGTGCAACAGCCCTGTACTGCCTATTTTAAAACGTACTGATCCTTCGAAACCACCTGTTTATCGTTTTGTTATCGATTTACGGGAGGTTAATAAAATTGTGATTCCTCAGTTCCCTGTTGTGCCTGACATCACGGCGCTACTGACTCTGATTCCAGCATCTGCGTCTTGGTTTTCGGTGATCGACCTGAAGAATGCGTTCTTCAGCATCCCGATCGCAGAGGAGAGCAGAGACCTTTTCGGTTTCTCTCTTGGTGGACGCAGCTTCCGGTTTAAACGCGCTCCTCAAGGCTACTGTGAGAGTCCATCGATTTACAGCCAAGCCTTGAAGGGTCAACTGGATGCGTTTACGTTGCCGGCTGGTGCGGCCTTAATACAATATGTTGATGACTTATTGGTGGCTGCGGATACTCAGGACATTTGTAAAATTGCTACGGTGTCGTTGTTGCAACATCTCTGTGACTTACATCACAAGGTGTCTCCCTCCAAACTCCAATATTGTTGCCAAGAAGTAACCTATCTAGGTCACTTATTGTCAAAGGAGGGAAGGCGGTTGACCCCAGAAAGAATTGCAGCAATTGCGCGTATGACTGTGCCAACAACACAAAGAGATGTGCGTGCCTTTCTAGGTATCACGTCATACTGCAGGCAATGGATTCCAAATTTTTCATTGCTAGCGAAACCATTGGTGGCTCTTACGTGCAAGGATGTTTCTACTCCTTTACCATGGACGGAAGAATGTCAGAAAAGTTTTTCTGAACTGCGTGACTCATTGTGCTCGGCTCCTGTGTTAGGTACTCCTGACTACAGTAAGCCATTCACGTTATATGTTCACGAGAGGGAAGGTTGTGCTTTGAGCGTCTTAACGCAACCTTTTGGTGGCAAGCAACGTCCATGTGCATATTTTTCCTCGACCTTGGACCCGGTAGCTAGAGCATTGCCGAGTTGTCTGAGAGCAACAGCGGCAGCTGCGGTGTCCATCCGACAATCAGCAGGATTGGTCATGGATAATATGCTTACGGTGATGGTTCCGCATGCAGTCGACACTCTTTTAAATCGTACGAAAACTCAGCACTTGACAAGTGCGAGGTTGTCCGGATACGAGTTGACGCTTCTGGCAAGTCATATCCAGATAAAACGTTGCAATGTTCTGAATCCGGCAACTTTGTTACCCATTAGTACAGAGTCAGATGAAATAGCAGCCCATGACTGCTATTTGCGAACAGAGGAGGAAACAAAAGGTCGAGTGGACCTTAAAAACACTCCTTTAGAAGATCCAGATGGAACATTGTATGTGGATGGTTCGTGTTTTAAATTGCCGAATGGTGATGTGACCACTGCGTATGCTGTTGTAACTTTGAGTACTGTTGTGGAAGCTGCGAGATTGAATCAGAATCCTGCCCAGGCTGTGGAGCTGATTGCTTTAACTAGAGCGTGTATGTTAGCAAAAGATAAACGTGTGAATGTGTATACTGACAGTCAGTATGCATTTGGCGTCGCTCATAGTTTTGGACGATTGTGGAGAGAGAGAGGTTTTCTGACATCGCATGGTACGAAGATTCAGCATGGCCAGCTTGTGAATGATCTTTTGGATGCACTTACGTTGCCTAAGCAGGTAGCGATTGTTAAATGTAGTGCACATCGTAAGGTGACGGATGAAGTTGGTCGTGGTAATGCGTTTGCGTATGAGACTGCTAAGGAGACTGCCCGGAACCTTAGCACTCGAATGTATGTGACGAGTTCAGTTAGGTGGCCTACAGAGTCGAGTATGTGTGAAGACACTATTGAGAGCGTGAAGGCGATACAAAGCGAGGCCACTGAGACTGAAAAGAAGAAGTGGAATGAAAGTACGGGAAAGTTGGATGCGAATGGTTGTTGGATTGATTTATCGGATCAGAAAAGATGGATGTTACCAGATGCGTATGTGCTGGCTGTTGTGACAATGGCACATGGGTTAGCACATATTAGCGTGAAAGGCATTTGCAAATTGTTGTCTCCTGTGTGGAAGAATGATGGTATCACGAAGTGTGCTGAACGCTTGGTTAAGAACTGTATGGTATGCATGTTGTACAATCCTGGTAAGGGAACCCCAACCCCTCCTGGTAGTTTTGCTCCCCCTTCGTGTCCCTTTGAGGTGATTCAATTGGACTTCATCCATATGGAGCGATGCAATAACCTGAAATACGTTTTAGTTGTGGTTTGCGCGTTCTCCCGATGGATTGAAGCCTATCCTCTCAAGGACAACACCGCTTTGTCAACGGCAAAAATCCTACTGAAGGAATACTTTCCTCGGTACGGAATGCCTAGAGTCGTGTGGTCGGATAACGGAAGTGAGTTTGTGGGGAGTGTGATGAAGAGTGTGTGCAAAGGCCTTGGAATTAATCAAAAATTCCACAGCGCCAATCATCCCCAGTCAGCTGGTTTGGTTGAAGGGTATAATGGCACCCTTAAACTAAAATTAGCGAAGATTCAGGCTACGACTGGTCTTCCGTGGCCTGACGCTTTACCCTTAGCTTTACTATCAACAAGGGCAACCGTACACTCCCGAGTAGGGCTCAGTCCCTATGAAATAGTGTTCGGTCGTCCTGCAAATGTTTGGGGGGTCCCTAGACCGGCTGTGTTCTGTGATCTTGAGTATCCAATGTTGATCGATTATCTACATGACTTGACTGCTAAACTGAGGTTAATTCACCAACAGGTTTACGAAGCACTGCCGACGCAGACTGAGGGTCCAGGCCACCAGCTCCAGCCTGGAGACTGGGTGGTTACCAGAAATTTTTCTCGGAAGAAGAACTTGGAGCCCAGGTTCACCGGACCCTACCAGGTCCTCCTTGCCACGAGAACTGCTGTTCGTCTTGAGGGACGGAAAAACTGGGTGCACGCCACCCATACGAAGAAAGTCCCTATTTCGTTGCCGGCAGACTCGTGGGTAAGGAGAGGCATTGCATCAACTGAAACTGAAGGATTGACGGCGTTTGTTCCTTTCAGCGACGCACAATCTGTTGGAGAATCCTCAGTGCAGCAGAAAGACACTGTTGAACATTTGTCATCAAAAGACTCAAGACCAGAACATTCGACTGATCAGCAGGACGCTGTCTCTTCAACGGATCCTTTGTTTGACGAGCAGACACGTTCTGGGAAAACCCGATACTTTTTGCGATCTCGCACTAAAGACTAATAAAAAGATCCTGTTCTGTCCCTTGACAACTGCATTATCCCGTTTTCCACGATCAGTCTGAACACTTGTATCATTGTAATTATTTTTGTACATATTGAAAGTTTTTTTTTTCCTACGTATTTTTGCTTCCACAGCTGAGAGACATTGATTATAAATAAAGGCCGTAGGGCCGCGCGCGTACTTCTTTCTGGTTAGTAGGTCTTGACACTAGGTTAAAGACCGTCGGTTCCTGGGAACTCCTGGGAATTGACTACTGCTACACAGAACGAAGTGCGTCAAGAAACGTTGCGGACGGTCATAGGGGATGACGTTTTCAAAGCTGATGGATGTGGAAAGAGTAAACTTGTGATACCAGTGGGTCACTGGGACCATCCCCTAGGGAACTCCTTTTATTCCTCTTAACAACAGAGGATTCCACACAATAGGTTCGTTTTGATTAACTTGTTCACATTTATTTCACAATGTTCATTGAATATTGTTTCATAGCAAATTCAATAGTTCATGATTATTCTGTAATGTACATTTATAGCTCATTGTGTTCATGAGGCATCATTATATTTGTAATTGTCCAATGCATTTCGGGCTATAGTATGAGCCCTTCATCAGGGAAAAACGCTGTGGAAATAAATGATTGAGTGTGACCACTTTTATAATTAACCATGTTTCATACATTCACAGAACAAAAACATACTTGATTAAGGTTTAACACAAGTGCGTGACTGTAAACTGATCTTTGTTCTGGTAAATAAGAAAATAAGTGTGGGAGGTAACTTACATGCCTGTGTCGGTTTGGTAAATCAAACATTTGGTATTGTGATGTACTGTAAGGAAAACGAAAGTGCAGATTTAATTAGTCGATGTTGTGTCGTTTGAGATATGGAGAGAGAACGCTGGCGTTCATTCTCACAGACTAACCTGATGCTTAGCGGAGTGTATTTCGAAAGCGTCTCTGAAGACAAATAATTCTCGTGTCGTTCCGCGTCTTCTGTTGCAACAATGTTGCCGTTCAGTTTGTAAAGTCAAAAAGCGGGCCCAGTCACGTGTCCAGTAGTCATTGAAAAAAGACTACGGGAATATTAATGAGAAGTTCGACGTAGCGTTGAATGCGTGTCTAATATGTGTAAAATATCTATGAAAAAACGGTGCAGGAACGGGGTATAAAAACGGGAAAAAATAGGGTATTAAAGACGAGGTAAAAAATAATAAGGGGAGAAGGTGGGGGTGGAGCTAGTCAACTCGCTGTCAAGAACCATGGGTGGGGAAAAATATAGTGTAGTACGCTCTACTCTGTCGAGCTATTGAGAATGGTAATGGGTCAAACACTGTGTTGAATGTATCATGGTCATACCTAGGAGTACCAACACTCGAGGCACATAGGGCAAAAATACAATTCAAAACATATTTCACAAGTAACAAGAAAATTCGCTCTTTTCATTGAGTCCGAAGGGGCTATGGGTGCACAATTTATACATCCAAAAGTTCTCTTTTTGTAGTAGGAATTTCGTATTGTCTCTTCCTTCTGTTTTTTGAATCGTTTCTAGGATCAAGAATTTTAATTGGGCAATGCTATGTTTGGCTTCTAGAAAGTGCATTGCGACAGTTGATTTGATATTCTTTAGACGTATGTTGGATTTATGCTCTGTAAGTCTTATTTTGATCCTTCTTTCGGTCTTTCCAATATATAGCTTGCCGCATGGGCACTTGAGGGCATATATGACGTTGGATGTATCACACGTGGCATTGACCCTTAGTTTGATTTCATGACCTCTCATAGGGTGGTTGATTTTATTACCCTTAATGATGTTGTTACAGTGTCCGCAATTATAGCAGGGTTTAGTTCCCTGGTAAGTTTCAGGTGGAGGTGTCCGGTGTTGGATAATTTCACCTATATTTCTTGATCTGGTGAATGCGAATAAAGGTGGATCTTTGAAACAGTTGTTGAAGTCTGGCTCTAAGGCAAGCATTTGCCAGTGCTTAAGAATGGTCTTCTTGAATTTTTGACTAGTGGTTGAGAATTTGGATATGGCCGCTATCCTGGTTTGCTCTTTTGTTTGACTTGGTTGTAGAAGAACCCTTCTATCTTTCTGTTCAAGTTTTAGTTTGGATTCTTGTAAGATGGTTTGTGGATATCCTCTTTGTATGAATTTGTTTTCCGTTTCCTTTAATCTTCTTTGTAGCATGTTAGGGTCTGATGTGATTCTCTTTATTCTTGCCATTTGGGAAAAAGGTAAAAATCTCTTCAAATTCTGTTCATGAAAACTGCTATAGTGTAGCATGTTATTGCGGTCTGTATTTTTGATGTGGAGGTCAGTTTCAAGGCCTTTGTTGGTGCGATTGACTCTGACGTCAAGAAATGTAATAGTAGTCTCAGACATTTCCCAGGTTAGCTGGATTCTTTCATCCACTTGGTTAAATTGTGTGAGCATTTCTTGTAGCTCTTCTTTGGTACTGGACCAAATTAAGAAGATGCCGTCTATATATCGAATGAATGTTTTCAAATTGTTTTGCCATTGTGATTTAGAAAGAATATGGTTCTCTTCATAAAACTTCATAAACAGGTTCGCATAGACCGGCGCAGCCGAATTGCCCATGGCTGTTCCAACCAGCTGTAGGTACCAGTTGTCTTTGTACTTGAAATAACTCTGGTAGAGAGAAAAAAACATAAGTTCCATCAGGAATGTTTGGAGGTTCACGTCTAACTCAGTGCTTGTGAGTGCTTTCTCAATAGCTTCAATACCCAAAGAGTGCGGTATGCTGGTGTATAGTGACTTGACATCTGCTGTGCACAGAATAATTGTTTCTTCCGGATTCAGTTTGATGGTCTCTAGTTTCAATATGAATTCTGTGGTGTCCTTTATGTATGTGGTCATGTTTTTAACTATTGGTTGTAAATATCTGTCAAGTAATTGACCTATGGGTTCATGCATGCTGTTATGGGTAGATACTATTGGTCTTAATGGTGGATCGGTCAGATTTTTGTGGATTTTTGGGACCATGTTCAGAGTTGGACTTTTTGGATTTTCTTTTAACAGAAATTTTTTTGTTCTGTCGTTTATTACTCCCATTGCATGTGCTCTTTCCACAATTTGTTTTAGATTTTGTGCAAATTCCATGGTCGGGTTTTGTTCAAGCTTCATATATGTGTTAGTGTCATTCACATGTTCCATGACTTTAAATTCATATTGGTCTTGATCCATTATTACAATGGCACCTCCTTTATCTGCTTTGGTGCAGATGATTTTGTCATTGTGGGATAATTTCTTGAGGGTGTCCAAATCCTTCTGAGTGATATTTCTGTTCGTGTGCCGTTGATATTTGAGTTTGGTTAGATCTTGCTTTACCATTTTCTCAAAGAGATCAATTGTTTTATGACTAACAGGGGCTTGAAAGGAGCTACTTGGTCGTAGTCCTAGTAGTTGATCATTGTCCGGTGTGGTGGGTTTGGGTAGAATATTGTCAAAAAAATGACGTAGTTTTAATTTGCGCATTAGTTTGTAAAAGCTAACCTCTGTTTCCAGTTGATCTGTTATGTAGGTAGGTACGAATGATGTGCCTTTCTGTAGTAGTTGTATTTCGTATTTACTCAGAGGGTAATGACTGATGTTGATTACTAGTTGGTCTTCGGGGTTTTTTTCTTGTCTTTGTTGGAACCTGTTGTACTCCTCGTGACCGGTGCTTCTTTCTCCTTCTCCCTTTCTTTTTCTGGTATTTTTGTTCTGTCCTCTCCTGGGTCTCCTCTTTGTGCTTGACCCTGTTCTAAAAAATGATTTTGTTGGGTTTGAATAGTAACGGTTGGTTGTGTGTTTTGTTCAGAATCAGAGCTAGTGGAAGGTTGAGGACCACTAGTAGTTGGTCTTTCAGTTGTTTTTGTTGTCGTTCTTTGTGGTTTACCCCTTTGAGTTGAATCACTGTCTGAAGAGGATGTTTCAGTTTGCGATGTATAAGGTTTATTTGCTCTTTTTCTTGAGTAGATGTCTGCCCAAGTGTACACTTCCCCAAGGCGATAATCTAATGTATCCCGTTTGTATTTGCGGATTTTTCTCTCGTTTATATCTTTCGTGTGTTTCTCCATTTGGGTGTGTATGTCTTCCAATATTTTTTTGAGTTCCTCTTCAGTCATTGCGTTAGATAATTCGTTTTGAGTTTCCGTTATTTCCTTTGTTAGCTCCTCTAAAATTTCTGATAATTCCTCTATTATCAACAAAATAAGGTCAAGCGAACATTTGTTTAATATCTCATACCATCTCTCTTGAAATTTTTTTGAGTTCTTGCATAGAGAGGGTTTTAGGGCAATCCTGAGACCTCGGGGTATGCGTAGATTTTTGTGGTATTTTATGAGAGTGCTGGCATGCATTTGTTGATTGATCTTGCGTTTGAATAAGTATATTAGTTGTCTTATATTTTGCTCCTTCGTGCGCGTGTTAGACTCCTGTGATAGATCATCCCTAATGAGACCGTAGATTCTATCTGCCTCTTCTGGTTTAAAAGCAAAAGTTGAGGCCCTTGCCTCCGTGCTCCTCGATATTTCTTCGTAATTGCTCATGATGTTTGTTTTTTTGATGAGTTTGTTCTATTAATTCATAGATTTTTATGCGTGCTATCCTTCCTGGCGAGGTTTACAGTTTAAACATAAAAAATATTTAAGGATGGGTGCACTGCCTTTTGTTTTAGTTCTTCTAGTTTGGGTTCTCCGTGGGTGGCGTCTATACCCCTAAAGACGCTAATGTGAAACAGTAAACTTGTGATACCAGTGGGTCACTGGGACCATCCCCTAGGGAACTCCTTTTATTCCTCTTAACAACAGAGGATTCCACACAATAGATTCGTTTTGATTAACTTGTTCACATTTATTTCACAATGTTCATTGAATATTGTTTCATAGCATATTCAATAGAATGGAGTGGAAAGAGCACAGGCACAAAGATTTGAGCTGCAGCGACTTAGTCGTACGAAATGTTTTATGTTTCAGATATTTGTATTGTTTTTGATTGTTTCTGTATTTTTGGCGGGTGGGGTGTACTATATGATGTCGTACTTCTTACCTTCTGCCATACCTACACCTATTCCTACTTCTGACTCTAAATTCACCTCTACTGCGTCTCCTCATTCCTTCCATATCTTACCCGAACACGAGCAGGCTAGACGTGCAGAATTTCGCAACAATTCCTTTAATCAGCTCCTTCACCAGCACCAGTTAGTGGTTAACACTACTAATTGTTGGGTGTGTGGGTTAATGCCACATACCACAGATAAGGGAATTCCATATTTGGTCTTACCGTATAGTTCCCAGGGTTCTGCTCGGGCATTCCAAACAATGTTCCGAAGCGCACTAGGTTTCCACCCCATTCGAGAACCACGTTCTCCCTACTCTCCCTACTCTGGCCCTGGCTCGTATCAAAAGCCTTTGTCTATAGCGATAGAGGATTTAGATCTATGATCCCTCGCTTATTCCCGAAGAAGAGGTACAAGCCTATAGGGTCTTGAGTAGAGGCGAGTATAGTGTGTTCACTAGTGAAAAACAGCTTAAAAGCTCGCCTCCGATATGGGTCGTACCCCACATTGGTAATTTTTGTCTCATAGGTCGTGGCCGAAGATCGAAAGCCCGACTTGGAGAGAGTGCTTGCACTGAAAATTACATATTGCCGATGGTCTCGTCCCCTGTGTTTCTGGCTGCCAAGGGTACATACTTTATCTGCCATGATCGTGCGTATGCATGGTTGTCCTTCGACTTTGTGGGCTCATGTTTTATCGCAAATTTGCTGCCTCCGACGTTCACTGTAGATGCAGATTATCACAAGACTAGAGTTGTGAGAGGCGTAATTAGCGAAGAAGACACTGCCGGTCAAGAGGCAGGAGACTTTTTCAAGGGTTTCCTCCCGTTTTGGGGGCCTATGGTTAATAGTAGGAACCTGAGACAGTTGACTCGAGTGGTGGAATCGACAGCTAATATTACTGCCAGTGCCCTTGGTAATATCACCACTGAACTTCAGGCGGATAGACTTATGACGTTACAAAATCGTATGGTTTTAGACGTGATCTTAGCAGATCGAGGTGGGGTATGCAAGGTGATCCATTCGAGCTGCTGTATTTTCATTCCAGATAACGCTCCGACTGTCTATCAAGCCATCTCAAAGTTGCATAAAATCTCTGAGTCCATACACGTGGATGTAGGGGATTGGACGCTACTTGGGTGGTTTTGGGGCCTGATGTCGACTTGGGGTTGGAAGATTCTGATGATTGTCGGAGTTGTTATGTCGTTCCTGTTCACATGCTGCCTTTGCGTGCAGTGTGGTCCTGCCTTATGTGGCCTCTGTGCTACAACGTGTATAAGACAGCCGCCTGTTACCAAAGAAGCTCGATTGGACAGAGCTATGTTACAGCAACATCTAGATGGTCTAATGAATATCGAGTATGATTCCGACTAGTGCTTGCCTAAATGAGGGCAAAAGGAGCGTCTGAGGTTCCGTGACAATTGTAAGTGATGTTTTCGACTCGCACGAATATGGTCGAGCCTGGTATCTATGAACCGCAAATGACGAGTTTAGTGGGTGTGTGTAGTTTCGTTGTACTAACCTAAACCGTTCGTCTGTTATGTGGGTTATTCTATCTGTACCCACGGGTTCCATCTTAGATACGGCATCCATTTTGTCTCTTGCCCTCAAGTAGCCAGCGAACGGACGTTGTCCGCTTCGCGACCCTGGGACTCCCAAGATACTTGCGGAAGCCACATGTCCTTGGAAACTGTCTTTATGACGAGGGGGATGATACTGTAAGGCAGATGGCCCCGCTCGAGGCTCATCTTGCCGTGCCGGTCTATTGTCTCAGCCGTGCATCTCATTAGGTACGTCCCTTTTGATGCCTGTAGCTCGCGTTTCCCGATACCTCCCTTTTTACACCCTTTTCAATCCCCCACTGTCTCCATCTTCCTCCACACCTGTCCTTGTTCCTTCTTCGATCTGTTTTACTGCTGATTGGAATGTACTAATGGTGGGAAGATGGGTTTTTACAGTTGGGAACCGCCAAATGTTTCCGCACTTATGTTCCGGACCTTGTGTATATCAAAGTGACCGAAACGACCCCTCTGGGGGATAACTATGGGAACCAAGCCATAAACCTTTGTGTACCATGTAAACCTATGGGCGAATTGTGTATAAAAGGAGCGATTCACAGAGCCAATTTGAAGCAGTCTCCACAAGTAGCACATGTTGTACTTGCCGTGACTTCTGTGTTCCCTGCAGTAAATAAAGCTCGAATCTTTGACGCCGAAGGAAGTGTCCCGTGTCTCTGTGATTTGTACGCCGGAGCAGGTTACCCACGAAGGTTTCAGGTGTTGTTCCCTGGCACCGCTGGGTCTTAAATAACCCAGTCCTTCACTCTCCAGGAGATAGTTAGGCTGAAAAGTCAAGGCATACTCCTGAAAGGAGGTGATGTGTAGGGAGAAGCAAGATTGGTCGCTAGTTACTAAGAATATTTGGGTCAGCTGTTTTTTTTTTATAAAGGGGGATTTACACATGAATTTTATTTAACACACAGAACTGCACCCTGGCTCAGAGATGCATTACAAATGGGAGGAAAGATTTTTGATAATGTAACAACCAATGAGAACCAAATTTCAGACTTCATCAAGTCATAAGGTGAACCCAATTAGATAGAATGGACTAGATCCTTAAGTTGAGTGTCAGAAATCTGCTGAAATTCACCTATTCTGATAATTCCATCTTTGTCTTTTTTGTCCCCCCCATCACCCCCACCCAGAGCCATGGTATACTTGTTCAAAACCGACCTACTGATCACTAATCAGGTGAGGGAATACCTCCACCTTCCTTTTTTAACTTATAAACTACTCATAGGATATGCAATTTTGTTCTTAAAGAATAATACCAGATCATCGCAAAGTTTTTGTGTATCAGTAATTGAGGCAGTGACACTAGATGGGTTTTATAGAGCATGTGTAATATCAAAAACGTTTTTTGTAGTGGTAAAAGTGGGGAGGATCTCATATGTAAAGTAGCAGGATTTTGCTGCTATACTAAAGCCTACTATATTCTCTCTGCAGTTTATTAAGTTGCTTTTTAGCCTGAGGATCATATTTTGACCTCCAGAATTGTTCTACTTTTTTAGATTCCGTCTTAGCTATTCTTAGCTCCTCACTATATTAAGGTGCAGCTGGCCTACTGTTCATTGTTCATGCAAGTTGACTTCATTGGTACCATCTTATCTATTACCTTGGTTGTCTAGTTATTGTAGGATTCCACCATCAGGTCGATCGACATGTGGGCTGTTTATTAGGGGGGATATTTTAACTGGCTATCGTCCTACTTTATATTAATTCTTTCTAAAGGACGCTTCCTAATAACCAGTTGCGGCCCAGCTATTTTCTGTCCTGTATGGGTCCCTTTCCTTCGATACTGAAAAGAATTTAAAAACAAATGGTCAGTCTAGGGTTGCGGCATAATCTCACCTTTCATTATAAGGCCTTGCGGTCCAAAGATCAGGTCTAGAGAATGGTCAGCTGCATGTGTTGGATTATTAATATGTTACATCAGACCTATTGCATTTGAGTGTACAAAGTCCAAAGTCTCTTGCCTGCGACTTGTGGCTGAATCGATCCATAGATTTAAGTCACCTAAGACCAACAGTTTAGCTTGTGAGAGATAGATTGGTTCCAGAAAGTCTTCGACAAAGCGACACAGTGACCCTGACGGCCTATAACAAATATAGCCCATTAGTGAGGAGGAACACAAGAAATGAGGAGCCTAAAATTTTAGCTTCAGTAAAGTCCTGTAGATTTATCTTCTGTAAGCCCAGATTTTCTATAAAGATGATTGCTGACCCCCAAACCCTTGACCCTCCAAATGCGGGAGATGTTTAGCTTTTTACCCCACTAGACTTGCCTGTCCGACGTCAAAATTAGAGTCCTGCATTGTGAAGGATACTGTTATAAAAAACCCAGATATGAGATATTATCCCTCAGAACTTCATCAATGTCAATTGCATGCTTGGGTAGTGAACATGCGTTTGTTAGAGAGCACAGTTGTAAAATGTAATAAGCATAGTCTTGTATTATATTGGCCAAGAGGGTGCAAAAGATAATATGTACAATAGCAACATCTACAGTGAAACTAAATCAGATCTTAACGCAATCTGACCTAGGTATGTTGTAATGTATGTATGAGTGTGTCAGAGAGTTCTGCTGGTGACTGAGAAAGTCTTACTCTGTCATGCTGGGTGCACATCTGCACATTGCAGTCCTTGAATCGTTGCCGGACTCTGCTTCAGGAAGGCGTTGGACATCCAGATCTGGATGGTGTGCAGGGAGTGTTTCAGGATGTCTGAAGTAGAGGAGACTTCCAATTAAAGCTGTGTATCAATATTGGTGAATCTTGATGCCGTCTTTGAGTACAGCACTATGCAGCTCCATGTAGAGGTTGAAGGTGATAGAGCACAGTATGGAACACAGGGGAACTCTGTAGGATAGTAGGGTCTGCAATCCTATGATCACCCAGACTTTTTGCTTTTGTTTCACTGGTTTACGACTTTCTCTGGCTGTGGGCCTGCCAATCAGACCCACAGCCTAGCTGTTCTCTCGCTAAAGTGACACGTGTACCTTAGGTGCATTACCCAATTGGAACTGGGCCACCTTGTCAGACCCTGTCACTCAGGGCATCGGTGTACCCAGGGCCTACCAGGGGCTGAAGCATGTATTATGCCACCCCTGGATGGCCATCTAAATCTGACACAACTGGCTGCACGACAGCTGGGGCAAGGTGGCGTACTCGCCCTTTGCTTTAGATATAGTATACCTATATCTAACCCTCAAATGGACACCCGAGTTCCTATCAGTCACTCCTATGGCAGGCCTTGACAATCCTGAAGGCAGAGTGCGTGGAATCGTGTGAATTGGGCTCTGGCACGAGCCGAGCCCGGTTGCAGCTTGCGGAACCAAGTCCCAATGGCTGTTCCATGATAACGCGTACCACATATTGCTAACTTCGGTAGGGCGTTATCAAGACATGTCGAGTAAGGTGTCATACGAATCGGGATACTGACCCCTCACCAACGCTGGCGATGGGGTTAGCATTCCACCCTTCTAGAGGGACACGACATGTACGTAACTGTGAACCCCGGTTAAAGTTAACTGAAGCCTCAGCTCCACAAAATGGACGCTGCCACCACAGACACGAGTCTGACCTCCTGCTGCTGGGAGTCCTTCCAGCGAGGAGAGCTTGGACAAAGGGTTTCCTGTCTGGGGCGGTGCTCGCACCATCCCAGACAGGGTTTTGTGTATCCTGGGTAGGCAGGGCTTTACAGGAAGGTGACTGCGGAGTGGCACCCCGGTGCTCACTATGCATCTGCCGGCTAGAACCAGTTCCAGGGGCACCCCAGCCCCTGACCTGGGGAAAGTCCGACATGGGAGAGGGGTGTAACCACCCCCCCTTTCTGGTCCCACCCCTAGGGCAGGACCTAGTCACGTACCCACCCCTTTCTTTAGGATAAAGGCAGGAGCGGGGACCCTTCCAAATTAGATCATCTTTGAATCAAGAACTACTTTCTACGGAAGGACATTCGAGACTCTTCTCAAGATTTCTCCCTTGTGGCTAAGGAGTAGTCACCCTGCATCCGCAGGCACCATCTAAGAACTCTGCGGTTTGCTGCAAGTCCTTCCTCAGGAATCCGACTGCCCAGCTCGACGAGAACCGGCTTCCCTGGCACCTCTGACCTCTACCCACATCGTCAGCTCAGCTGAGATCCGTGGGTGCGACGAGACCTCGAGGGACCGGCCATCATCAAAACCTGCACGATTTCTTAACCAGCACGACCGCCGAGGGATCCTCTGGTGAGTGCTTTGGGGTCCGAGAAGCCCCGACCCTGAGCAGCTCCAGCAACGAAGTGCAGCCTCCCAGCATCTCCACGATCTGCGTGGGGCCCTTCTGATTTTGCCGCTCATCACGTTGTCTGGTCACTAGCCGCTGGCTTGTGACCTTCTTGACGACACCCGACAACCAACGCTGCTGGTCTGGTGGCTCCAGACTGGCCTTTGCTCCCTTCTGAGAGGAGCACTCCGGACCCTCCTGGTCCACTCCAGACGCCATTTTAGGTCCACCACGTGGCCCTGAATTTGCCAAGGCTTGTTGCTCCAATCCTGGGCCCAGCGACGCCGACAGCATCAACCTTCGTGGGACAGCTCGCACCTCCGTCCTGGTCGCCGACAACGCCTCCTGGTCCGTGAGACTGCAGAGCCTAGCGTCGCCCACTCACCTAGTCGAGCTGACGATCATCCGGTGCCCTCCTGGTACCCTCTGACTACTGGCTAGTAGTACGAACTTGGTCCCCTCTGCTTTCAGGTGTCATCCATCTCTGATCCAGGCTTGGATCTCTACGAACTATCTCCACTGGTCGCCGGCCAGCAACTCCTTCCTTCCGGCTCCTGGCTCGTCAGCGAGGACTCCCGACGTCTGTAAAGACTTGTGCAGCCGCAGCCCTTGGGCTAGGTAACTTCGGCATTTCGGTGCCCGCATAGCCTCCTTATTTAAGGGTCCCGAGTCCCTACCGCTTCCGACTTGCCTTATCGGGTCCGCCCGAGACCACTAAACTTTCCGTGCCCTCGGGCACTTGTATTGATTGTGCACTTGAAGTATTTTCTTAAGAGTTTTGTTGTGTGCTTAGTACCCTGTCCTCATAAAGAGTACAGGGCTGTTGTGATTCTAATAAATACACTGTTTATTTTCATAACACTTGTGTGGTGTCCTTTCACTTGGTGTTCAAGGGGTATGTGATGGTATAACAGCCGGCTTAACACGCCCTCTAGAGTTTAGCCCAAAGACTGCTCGTATCCACGCTACTAGGATAGCTGGTCTAAGGTTGACTTACAACCAATCACCATAAGGGTCGTTTGGACTGATGCATAGTGATCACTAGAATAGTGAGCACTGTATATCAGGCCAACTTCTCACAAACTCCACAGATGATCATGATCTTTTGGGATTGTGAGATGCCCATGTGAACAAACTAGTGTTGATTGTAAAGGTAGGAGGAGAACCAGTGAAAGACATTATTGATGAATCCCATTCGGGGCCTCTTGGTGCATAAGAGGGCAGAGTATTCAACTGTGTCAAAGGCAGCTTAAAGATATCAGGAGGCAGGGGTCATCTTCATCTGTGGTTAGGAACGCATTGTGTACAATGTGTTAGGGAGTTGTTTCCATACTCAATTATGATTAGATGCCAGACTGGATGTCATGCAGAAGATGCTTAGCTTTTACGTGGAATTGGAGTTGAACATAGACTGCTTTTTCAAGGATCTTACCTTTGACTGGCAGGTGCCTGATGGAACCGTAGTTGGCGAGGTCATAAAAGGCTAATGTAGGTTTCTTTAGGAGTGGGAGGATCTGGCCTATCTGGTGAGATTCTGGGGAGATGCCCTTACTGAAGAAGGTATTGACAATGGTGAATTGGGATGAGGGAGCATCCTCAGAGAGAGGGCTGATGAAGGATGATTGTAAGACATCATCTTCATAAGTATTGGCTTTCAGGGAGTTGAGCATGTCAGCGATATCTACAAGAGAGAGGACTATGAAAGGTGATTGTTGCAGGATTCTACAGGAAGAGGATGGGCAAATGATATTAAATATGCTTGGAGTTCCCTCCTTCTCCCTTGATTCATACATAGTTATACATTGATAATGCCATTATATTTACTGTTAATATTATAATTTACCTTTTGTAAGTCATGTTTTAAAAAAATATGCACAAGGTATTGTACATATTTTAGGGGGGTAGTGACTCAGCATTTGTTAAAAGCCACTAGGAAATACAAGGAAGAACAGCTCTGCAGAATAGTTGCAAGAAAAAAGGTTCGCAACCAATTTGCTGAAAAATCTTGTAGATGAGACAGTGTGAATTAACAGAGATGGAAGAATAGTAAAGTGCAGCGATTTTAGTATATGGGGACATGAAGTGTGCTGTTAGCATGGAAGGATAGGGCAGTTATGGCAAGGTGTTTTATCTCTGCAGTTATGGATCCTGAGGCGAATCTGAAAACGTAGTACAGCGACAAGATTGGGGGAGTCTTTCCTCAGCATGTGTAGAAAGAGTCAATATGTTAAGATCTAGGTAATGCTACAAATCTGCTGAATACTGTAGACCTGCGCTAGTTGTTTTATGAGTAGCAGAGAGACTTAGACTGCACCTTATTTGAGGAACGGGTTGGAAACAACACAAGGAAAATAAAGATAGGAAAAGCTGCTGGACCAGATAGACTCCCAGATGAGATTCTAAAAATAATTATAGACCAGGATATACTGGTTATGAGAAAATTGTTTAATAATATCCTGCCTGGACATGTGGTACTGACTACCAGGTCTCAAGCAATTAGAACAGTAATTTTGAAGGTAGAAAAAAATTTAGATAGATGCGAGAGCTACTGACCTGTATGACCAGTGTTTCACTGGTATAATAGCAAACAGACTATACAAATATACGGGTTTATAAACCATGAGACCACAAAGATTTCCCAATAAAAAGACTTAGGAACCATACTCTTAGATCAGTGGTTCTTAACCTTTTAAAATCTGGGGATCCCCACTTAATCTTTACTGCACACGGGGACCCCTAGTGAATCATTATTGGATTCCGGAGGCCCCCACTGAGTCATTACTGGAAGCCTAAGAATTTTCGAGATTTGAACTGCAAAACAATACACAGAAGAATACAGAATTCAAGCATTCATCAAACAAATATGCAAATGAATGAATATTGTATTTAATTCACAAACAAATATTTAAAAAACTAACATTTAATCGGAAGGTTGAAGCTAGTCTAAATTCAATTGAAGCCACTCATTGTGCATACTATAATCTGTTTGGTGCAGTTCCACTGCTCCCACAAATTAATCTGAGGATACTTATTTTATTTTTAGCCACCAGTTTCAAATTCTGCCACATTTACAGAACATTTTGCTTTATTTATATACACTTTATTGATCTGCTAATATTATAACATTTTCTACGCAGGCATGGACCTCCTGTAGGCTTTGTGGACCCCCAGAGGTTTCTGGACCACAGGTTAAGAACCACTGTGTTAGATTATTTGGCACAATAAACTAGGCACAGTTTTATTAATCCGAATTAGCTATGTATACCACAGATGTGGATAGGGCATTTAACCCTAGTAATTGTTAGACTTTTTTAACCAACCTTCAAAACATTGGGAAAAATAGAAATGTGGCAACTCAGACATTTAAGAGATCCAAATGTGCTGGTTTAACAGGCATTCGTCAAATGAAGACTTATAGTTTGGGGGGCGTGGCTTGGTGCTTGAAGAGTATGGCAGCAATGCAGTGAGCGCTCCGCTGACGCTGGTGAGACCCGCGAAGCGAGCAGCTCCTCAGCCTTAAAAACGCCAAATCCTGCCGTCGGAAGGTGGCGGGAATTAATTGAGCCATTTTCAGCTGCTTGTTGAGGCTGCCAGACACAGAATTTTGACGGAGTAAGTGCGGCCGCGGATCTTTATCGGCCGCGACCGCCATTTTGTGCTCTTCCTCATCTCTTCTGGCGCGATGCGCTGAGCTCCATTCCTCAACTCCTGACTACTATATAGCCTGATTTTATGGCTCTATGCGCCCAAACAATGACTCTTTTTTTCCTCATATTCTTTTGAAGGCAAACTTCTCATTTTTCTACATGTTTTCTCCACATAATGTCTTCAGAATGTCCTTTCTTCACATATGTGGCGGCCATTTTGAGTGCTTTGAAGATTCCTCCCTTTCATTTTGATGCACAATGTTCATGTACTGCCCTTTGGTTCCTGACCACGATATCCTCTTTTTCTCTGACTCCAATGGTCAAGGTGCATGCTGTTCCTCGTGCAGTTAATTGGCTTTCAAATGGTATTTTACCTTAATGCACAGAATTTATCTATTTTCCCTATATACCACCTTTTCTGCGTTTTGGTCCTGAACATTAGCTTAAGCCGCTTATCTTCAACATTGTGATTTTTCTTATTTCAGTGATTAGCTGTGCATTTGGATACTTTTTTCAACGTGTTTACTTTATGGGCAAAAACAAGCAGTACTCTGTTACTACTCCCTCGAAACATACCCTGTTTAAAAACTCCAAGTTGTTCTCTGAATTTGCCAAATTTGAGGCTTCTCAACTATCTTCTATCCACAATGCGCATTTCATGATGGAACTGCCTACGTCTGTCACAGGCAAGGTAACCTCCAAAAGACTAAAAAAGGACCCTCCGTCTCCACCCAAGCCTTTATCGTCAGTATCTTTTGAGATTTTATTAGAGGAAATTAGAGCCCTTTGTCCTTTCATGGAAGAAACCAACGCCAAATTGCAAGTGCTCACGGATAATTGGTCACAAATTGACGCAAAAGTTACTTCAGTAGAACAAAATGTTTCCTCTCTTCAAGAATCTTCAGCTAAAGTTTCTAACCTAACTATGCAGGTCTCTACCCTTCAGCGTCAAGTGGAGGAACTTGAAAATCGAAATTGGCGAAATAATTTGCGCATTTACGGCCTGGTGGAGGGCTGTGAGGGGAACAACCTTATCACCTTTTTCAAGTCATTTCTACCAAAGCTCTTGCATCTCCCGGAAAGCACTGTGCTTAATATTCAACGCGCCCATAGACTTAGCAGAACTATGGAACTCACTTCCTGTTAACATTCGTTCCATTCCTGACCTGCTGCCTTTTAGGAAAGCCGTGAAGACATTTCTTTTCACCTCGGTTAAATAGTCTTTGTTTCTGGTTTGGTCCTTCATTGTGTTGTGTTGTACTGTCCATCATAGCGCTGGGACGCCACTTGGCTGTGGCAGCTACGCGCTTTATAAATAAAATAACATAACATAACATAACATAACTTAGCCGGCCTTCCTCTTCAACTTCTACTGCATCAAGACCTAGAGGAGTTATCATGTATTTCTTAGAATACACGGATCTTCTGAAGGTCCTATCAGCAGCTAGAGCTTCTCCTTGGCTTACTTGGTCGGGCTCCTCTCTATTCTTCGCGCAGGATTACGCCAGGAATACTGCAACTCGATGTAAAGCCTTTCTGGACATGCAAGCTGACCTTCGATCCATTGGGGCTGGATATGGCCTCTTTCATCCATGTCTTTTCAAGGTCACTTACAACAATAGAACGACAACATACGAAGATCCTGTACGCCTTCGAAGTTTCCTAAACTCATGTAGAACGACCGACATGGATCTCTCTGGACCCTCTTCCCCCCTTCCTTCTTGAACTCCCTTTTGTTCCTGCTTTATTACATGACTATCTTCCTCCTTGTTCCTCATCTCTACCTGTGTGTTGACTCTCATGCTTCTGGTTTGTGTTTTGCATGCTTATGAATATTTTTGCATCATCGTTCTAACCGTTGCAGTTCCTCTTATGCCCCTCTTTTCTCTTAATGAGCTTTGACGTTGTTGGTTTTTCTCTATCCTTTTTTGATGTCTTAACTTATTGTTTTTACTCCTGTTCTCTGTAGATTTTACATCTCGTTTCAGGATGCTCTCCAGGTTGTGCATTTTGCTGACCCAGGCAGCTTAGCCTGCTCGATGTGGCTCCACCCCTCCCTCCTTTCAATCATGGTTTTATCCCTGGTTGTGTCCCCTGACCTCTCCTCGTCTGTAAGTATGTTTTTTCCCTCCATGGTTTACCTATATCTTCTCTTAGTTGTTGCCCTTCTCCCCTACTTCCCATTTTGTTTTTTCTTTCCATTAGGTGTCATTCCTTGGTTTATCTTTCTATCTCTTCTATTGTTATCTTTAATCTATAGCTCTATCTTTGCACTACTGTTATGGTTCTCAACTTTTTTCCTTCTCCTTTTCCTTCTCCTTATTCTTCCTTTTTTAGTAGGTATCAATTCTTTCTCAATATTTTTGCTGTCTTTATTTCTTTTTCTCTTCTCTCATTCTTCTACTTCCTTGCCATCTCGATTCTCATTTCCTAGTATCTATTCATTTTTTCTTACTTCTCTCCTCTCCTCTTCTCCTATTTCTTTGCTCTTTTTCTCACTGCATTCTGTTCAACTGAATTGCTCTTTTTTTTTCTTATTATTTCTCTTACACATTTTTCCATTTGCTTTTTGTCCTCTTCTCATGTGCTTTCTTTAAGTATTTATTCGATTTGCTTACTACAATAAGTATTACGTTATATGTTGTTAAGAGTTGTTACATGGAATGTTAAGAGTATTAAGTCTCCTATCAAAAGACAAAGAATTTTATCTCATCTAGCCAAGTTGAATGTTGATTTTGCATTTTTACAAGAAACCCATCTTTCAGATGTAGAGTCTGCCAAACTCAAGCGGAGCTGGGTGGGTGAAGTATATTACTCTCCTGGTGATGGCAAACGCAACGGGGTTGTCATTTTATGTCTGTGACGGGGCACTCAGTCATGACCCACAAGCTACTACAGACTGGTGGTCCGCCACCCCCCTTTTACCGTGCCCCTTTCCCCCACAGCACACTCCTTATTCCTGGACCGAGGAACCCGAGTCAGAATGGACGACGGTCGACAACATGGATGGCCCCTTTAAGAACACGGACCAGGGAGACGAGACTCCACCCACTGAACGCGGAGCGGCGTCAAAAGCAGGAAGTGCTGGAGACTCGACGGACGGCGTTTCCCCGGAGGTAGCGGATATCGTGGACGAAGACGGGAGCTATCTGGAGCAGAAAGGGAAGGAGAGCGACATGCCTGGAGGCCAACGTTTCCACGCTTCGCCCCGCCACGTTCCCACGGGAGGAGCGTGGCTCCAAGAGGTACGGGGCCGGGTAGCGGGTTGGGTCAGGCGAAAGAAACAGCCCTGAGTGTCACTGTAGATATTCCGGATTACCCTCTGCCCTTTTCACGTGCACTACCCACCTTCCTTTAGAGTACGTGTGTGCACCGGCTCACTGTGGTTATCCCTCACTCCCGGCCCTTTTATAGTATCAGACAGTTGCATTTCTCTGACCCTCGTTTCCTTTTACTTTGTCGGTACCGGAGCGGACCCGAGAAGAGCGACGCCCCGTCACGGAGCACGACCGCCCCTATCCCCGGACCGGAAGTTCAGAAGCTGGAGAAAGATAATATTTCTTTGGAATCTTCCATACTGAACCATAGAGTCCTTTAATGAAAAAGACTTATATACCAATAAAGCCTTCGTTGAAACCTTTATTGAAGGTGCCAGTGTTCCTCTTTTCACCGACCCCTACTGTCGAGTCCTCAGTAGCCAGTGCAGTCCCAAACGTCCCGACCCCCTCGGGACAATGACGCAAATTCCTTTCTTATTCTTTAGTAACCCAAGACTCAGATACCGAAGGTAGATGGGTTCATGTCAAACTATCTTTAAGGGGTGTTCCAATCTCTCTCCTCAACGTTTATGACCCCACTGGAGGTGACCCTACTTTTTGGCATGTGATGTCTACGCACATCACCAAATTTGTGGATGACAATTTCATATTAGCAGGAGACTGCAATCAACCTCTTGACCCTTTTCTTGATAGGAACTTTAAAGTTTCCTATGTTCCAAATAAATGCCACAAACTTTTTGCTCAAGCAATCTCGTAACACAAGCTCATCGATGCTCGGCGCCTTTGCAACCCGACGACGAAAGAGTTCACTTTCTACTCACCTTCCCACCACTCCCAGTCCCGGATTTATTAAGTTTTTGTCTCCCATAATATTGCCCAAACTCTCACTAACGCTGAAATTGGTCCCATCTTACTGTCAGATCATGCCCCTGTTTTAATCAATATTGATATTCTTCCTAAAATTGCTGGGCCTAGGAGATGGCGTTTTAACAACACTCTTCTCTTAGATCCTCAGTTCACTGTTTCCTTCACTGATTTCTTTGGCGAGTTTTTTTAGATCAATGACACCCATTCCATACCCAAGCACACCATCTGGGATGCTTTTAAAGCTTCAGCGAGAGACTTTGTAATTGGATATGTCGCTAAGAAGCGGAAAGCTGCCCGCAAATCTACTGGAGATCTTCTCCAGAAAATTAAGAGTTTGGAACACACCTATTATACTTCACACTCCCAAGATGGTTTGACAGCTCTTGTTGATGCTTAGATGCAATTTAACAAAAAGTCTACGGAAGATGCTTCCCTGTATTTACTGAAGTCAAGTGCAAAATTCTATGGGGGTAGGAATAAAGCAGGGAAGATTTTGGCTAATTATTTGAAAGTTAAACATAATAAGTTGAATATTGAATCTATTTATGATAATAACTCTGACCTTAAACACAAGGATGTTGATATTTTAACTTAATTCTCTCTTTTTTATAATACCCTTTACTCTTCTGAAACTCAGCCTTCCCCACCAATCCTTATCACATTTCTTCTCTAGCATACGTAAACTTCAACATTTTCCCCTTGATCTTACCTCTTTAGAATCAGATGTATCCCAGCAAGAATTACTCACCGCACTCGAACATCTTAAAAAAGATAAGGCTCCTGGACCAGACGGTTTCACAGTTGATTTTTATTTTACCTCCATTTCTCAAAACTACTCATACTAAAATTGCATTCTCTGCTAAACACATTTGTTACTTTAGGTAGCTCCTCAAGTTCCTTTTCTGATGCTCACATCTGCCTCATTCCCAAGGAGGGGAAGGACACTAAATACTGCAAAAATTACAGGCCCATTTCTTTAGTCAACATTGACTATAAAATATTTGCCAAATCGCTTGCAGCTAGGTTAGATCTTTTGTTACCTGACCTATTAGGCGTGGAACAGTCTGGTTTTGTTAAAGGACGCTATATCACCGACAACACTAGACTTCTATTTAATGTCCTGCCGAAGTCCTCGCATTTACAACACTCTCTTGCAGCGATTGCATTGGATGCTGAGAAAGCATTCGACAGGGTTGAATGGACATATCTCTTTTCTACCCTCGAATGGTTTGGTTTTGGCCCTAAATTCATTTCTTTAGTATCCCTTCTTTATTCTAACCCATGTGCGGCAGTCTGTGCCAATGGTTTGGTATCCTCCTTCTTTGACCTAGGCAGAGGTGTCCGCCAAGGTTGTCCCTTGTCCCCGTTCCTTTTTAATTTAGCTTTGGAGCCTTTCCTTTCCAAACTTTGCCAACACCCTAACATTCATGGTTTCCAAACCCCACATTCTCATATCAAACTGGCTGCATATGCTGACAATATTTTGCTTTTTATATCTAATCCCACTGCATCCATACCTGCCTTTCTTGATGTGGTACGTGAATACTCCCTCATTTCTGGCTATAAACTCAACAACGATAAATGTGAGATTTTGCCCTTGACAAAGTTTACCTTCAAACCTGATTTTAGTACTTCCAACTTTAATTGGAGTTCTTCTCACATTAAATATTTAGGGCTACATGTCACCGCCTCAATCTCAGACACAGTCTCTCTCTGCCTGAACAAGTGCATTCAGAAAATATCAGATTTAACGTCCAGATGGCACCCTCTTTATTTGTCATGGTGGGGTCGCCTCGATACCATTAGGATGATGTTGTCTCCCATAATTCTCTTAAGGATCTCCAACATTCCAGTGGCCATCTCCTCAAAGATTTTTAAGAAAAATAACTCAATTTTATCTTCCTTTCTTTGGAATGGTAAGAAGCCTCGGATGTCTCCTACCAGACTAATACAACCAAAATTGGAGGGTGGAGTTAATTTTCCGGATTTTCCAGCCTACCCGAAAGCATTTCTTTTGCGTCAAGTTTCTTTTTGGTTACAGGATCCTGCTGATCCTTGCCCTTTATGGGTCACGGTTGAGCATTTTACACTCTCCCCTTTATCTTTTGCTGAATATTTATCTTTCTCTCGCAAACCACCCTCACTTTCCACTCCCTTACATAAATTCACCACCAAGTTGCTTTTATCCTCCACACCTCCCCCCCTTACTACAATTGCTGATCTCCTTAGCTCCACCATTTGGCACAATATGCACCTATCAATTAACAATAAGCCCTTTTACTGGAAGTCCTGGAGGCAAAAGGGGTTACTCTGGGTATCTTAATTGTTCTCTAACTCTACATTTATACCTTTCCCTACACTTAGCCAATCTTTTGACTTACCTATCTCCTTTGCTCGCAAATACTACCCGACTCTCGCAATCCTGTGCCTCTTCCGCACCTCCTACTTCCGTCTCACACCTCCATTCTTTTTTGCGAACCACGTTTAAAGCCTCTGCTATTTACAAGTACCTCCATACCACAGAATCTACTAGGCCTAAAACTAAAGTAGAAGAACAATGGGAATGTGATTTCGCCTATCTTGGTCAACGTCTTTTTGGAATATGATTTGGACTAAAATTTGCAAATCATCTAGAGCAGCGACCTTGACACAATCCCTGTTTTTCATTTATAATAGACTTCTTTTCACACCGTACGACCTTAGCAAGAGGTTTTCCTCAACCCCGGACCTTTGCTGGACTTGTTCCTCCCCACACGCTACTCTATTTCACATGTTATTCTCATGTAAAGCGGTTCATGATTTCTGGATGCAAGTTTGGTCCCCAATTAACGAAATTTTTCATACCCACATTCCTTTCTCCTTCACTCACATTTTTCTGGATAGTCTTTCTTCTTGTTGGGAGGATATTTCATTTAATGTTCAAATTATTGATTTGTTGTTGGCTGTTGCATTTCAGAAGATTACAGCCAATTGGAAAAACTTTTCAAACATTTCCTTTAAAGCATGGTGTACAATGTATGTCATAATCATAGATTGGATACTGCATTTGTCTTTCCTCTTCATATGGCGGCGAAACGTATGGACTTGTGGCTTCCAATTACGCTATATCTTGATGTATGTGTTAAACGTTCGTTTCATTTACGGCCTGCTCAACAAGAAGTTTCTAAACCTCCTTAATTACCCTTGACGTTCCTTATTTCTTCACTATCCTATTATTCCTACCCAATATTGCATTGTTTTATATTCACAACCACTGTAACCTCTCTTTTTTGCTTTAAAGCCCGTTTTTAGTTTTAGTTTCAGTTATTTCTTATTACTTCTGACATAATGCTTTACTTGATTGTTAATATTTCTTTTTTGAATTGCTTTTGTACTTTGTATTGACACCTTGCTTTTAACTAATAAAATTATTTTTGAACTAAAAAAAAAAAGTCTTATAGTTTGTAACCCTGTTTAGCTTCCGACCCTGTTCGAGCATCATGAAACCTGGCATACAGCAAAATAGCTGAGGGAGCTAATTGTGTGCCAAATTTTGTTGTGGTTCATCAAACTGTGCCAAATAAGGTGTAGCAAAGCAAAAGGACAGTTTTAGTAATATGTACCATGAACTCTGAAATATGGAAAACATTACAGATTGTAACATCCTATTGCCAGCCCTCAACCCTCTCTGCAGAGCATTACCATTGTCATACCTACTACGATTATGAGCATTGAGGACCAAATTATCTAAAAAAAAATGCACATTTTGCAGCACATTCTGTGACAACATCACTTTTATCCAGGACACCGACGTAACGTTTTCTGTGAAATTTAAAAATTGTGACAAATTTAGTAAACACAATCATGCAGCAAAACCTGAAGCTTTAGAATCACATTAATCCACTAGCCCTCAACACTGTCTTATCAAAAATGTATTCATGAAAGGTAAACAAATCCTAAACACTCTAATTCAAATCAGCACCCATTGCTAGCTGCATCTTGAAACACTATGAAAGATTTTGAACCAGTTACGCAACAACTAGCATTGGAGCATATTAAAATAAGATTGATTTCCTTATGGGAGCAATGTTTTCAGGAGGGACTTGCCCCCCAGATATTATATGATATCAAAGATCAAGCTTTTAAATTCGAATTACAGGTTGAGGAAGTATTTCAAAATGTTGAAACTCTGGTACAGTATCGGGATCGAATGAATAGGAAATGGGAATAGGAAATGTCCAGACGTAGGAGAACAGTACCCGATCTTTTCCATCCCGAGATCCCTGAAGTATTAGACGGAGGGGGCCAAATCACCAGAGCACGTGTAGAGGCACGTTTCCAGGAACAATGGGTTTATACCCTGTGGAAACGGAGTGAAGTTCTCACCTTAAAAGCCCAACTTACTGATCCTCGAAAGAACCCCACAGCTTATTATAAAGTATTGACAGAAGCCGCAAATTCGGCCGTTATGACTTTGGCTGACATCGAGTTATTTTTCGGTCTTCTGATCCCAGTAGACATATGGAGGCAGGTACATGATTCAGATCATGCTGCTGAACTTGGAGGGACCTGGGATCAAATTAAAGCATGGGATAAAGACCGAAAACCAGGCAAACCCTTATCCCCCCACAAAAGGTGGATTGGAATAAGTTAACACCCTGCAACCAAAAGAAGGATAAAAATGTATCTGATTTCTTTACTAGGTTTGAAAAAGTATTTATTGATTTTAGCGGACAAGATCTGTCCACGGAAGGTGGCATACGGATATTTGTGAATAGATTTGGCACTAATTTGTTACCAGGAATTAAGACACGTTTACAGGCTGCTGAAAGCACTTGGACCACTTCCACCCCCTCGGTTATTCTTAGCATGGCCCAGTATTATGAACACCGGGAGAATGAGAGTAAGAATAAGTCAGACAAAAAGGTTAAGGAGTTGAAAACCAGAGTATTGCTACAGCAAGTCAGTAGAGGACAGGATGGTAGAAGGGGAGGTAGTGGCTCTTTCCCCAGAAGAGTAATGATGAGAGGAGGAGGAGTCAGGGTCCTAATATAGGGATTAACCAGTGCTCCAATTGCAGACAAGAAGGACACCGGCGAGCCCAGTGTCCGTTACTATATGGACGGGGTGGTTTTAATCAAGGACGAGGAAAAGGAGGTACTGATCGGAATAGTATGAGACGTGGTGACAGATCCGGGGATGAGTCGGGAAAGAATTATTTCGATGATTTCCAGGGAATGCAATATTATAATGAGGATTATCGGAAAGACGGCTATGATGGGAATAATTATGCATGAGATAGCCAGGGACAGAGCAGGGGCCATATATCAATACCAGTTGACCAACAGGAGCCTTATGTACAGGGGCAATTGATGGGGACGTCTGAGAAGTTTTTGGTGGATTCTGGAGCAATGAATAGTTCTGTTGCTCATACATTGGTCCCAGGGGCAGCTCTGTCTGGGCAGAATAACGTATTGGTGGGATTTTCAGGAATTCCTGTGGTAAGCCCTGTCTCAAAGCCACTTCCCTTTACTATCGGTCCTGTTACTGTGGATTCACCATTCTTGCTTACTTCTAGTTGTGGCGAAAACTTGTTAGGATTGGATATACTAAAGAAGTTGCATGCTCGCATTTATTGCTCTCCTGATAGTGTGTATCTAACATTGCAGCCTCCTAGCGAACGTATGTCCCAATGTTTAGTCAAAGATGCACCCCTCCCACCTGAGTTTTAAGATATACCCCACACACTCTAGGCAAAGGGGGATATGGATGTCAGATTATTGAAAATACCGCCTGTATCCATAACGTTAAAACCAAATGTGCATTTACCGCGTATTCCCCAATATCGAATTTCAACCGAAGGTGAACAGGCTTTATTACATTTCATTCGTGATTTGAATAAGAAAGGAGTAGTAGAAGAAACGTCTGCAAATATTTGTAACAGCCCCATTTTACCGATTTTGAAAAAGGCCCCTCTAGATGGTGATCCGGATTATAAAGATACTTATCGTTTTGTAATTGACCTTATAGAGGTTAATAAAATAGTGGTTCCCCAATACCCTGTGGTTCTGGACATCACTGCCATCCTGACTATGATTCCCCATTCTGCACAGTATTTTTCAGTGATCGATTTAAAGAATGCTTTCTTTAGTATCCCAATACATCCTGACAATCGTCATATTTTCGGATTCTCATTATCTGCCGCAGTTTCAGATTTTGTCGCGCACCTTAGGGCTACACCGAGAGTCCTAGTATTTATAGTCAAGCTCTGAAAGCAGTATTGGATGAGCTGGTCCTCCCTCCTGGTAATGTTCTTGTCCAATATGTAGATGACATTTTGGTGGCATCCGATACAGCGGCTGGTTGTAAGGAGGCCACTGTTCGACTGTTACACCATTTGGCTGCTAATAGTAATAAAGTTTCCTTGTCTAAATTTCAGTATTGTCGACAGGAAGTGACCTACCTCGGTCACTTATTGTCAAAAGAGGGGAAGAGGCTAACTCCTGAACAAATAAATGCTATTACTAACATGTCTGTGCCTCGTACTCAAAGTGATGTTCGTGCTTTTCTGGGTATAACCTCTTACTGTTGCCAATGGATTCCAAATTTTTCTCTTCTGGCTAAACCTTTGTTGCATTTGGTTACCAAAGATGTGCATGAACCCTTGCCCGGGACAATGAATGTAGAGGTGATTTTAATTCTTTGAAATCTGCTCTTTGCTCTGCACCCGTCTTGGGTACTCCGGACTACCGAAAACCCTTTGTACTTTATGTGCATGAGGTAGACGGTTGTTCTCTTTCAGTGTTAACCCAGGGTTTTGGCGGAGAGCAACCACCCTGTGCATATTTTTCGGCAGTATTGGATAATGTTGCCAGGGCCCTTCCCAGCTGTCTAAGGGCTACTGCTGCTGTGGCAGTGGCCATTCGACAGTCGGAGGGGATTGTTTTAAATACCGATCCCACAGTAATGGTACCGCATGCTGTGGATATATTATTGAATCGAACAAAAACTCAGCACCTTACGAGTGCACGATTGACAGGTTACGAACTAACTCTATTTGCACACCACATTAAGATTAAAAGATGTGCCACTCTGAATCCAGCCACGTTACTACCCCTCCCTTCAAGTGATAAAAAGGACGATGTCCATGATTGTATATTTCGGACTGAAGAAGAAACGAAGGGACGTGTAGACTTCACTGACTCCCCTTTATCTTACCCACAAGGGGAGTTGTATGTGGATGGCTCCTGTTTTAAGTTAACAGATGGCACAATGACAGCTGCTTATGCTATAACCACCCTTAGAACAGTAGTAGAGACCGCTCGGGTTTCTCAGCATTCAGCGCAAGCAGCTGAACTAATAGCATTATTGAGGGCATGTGAACTTGAGTAAAGATTTAAGAGTAAATATTTTTACAGACAGCCAGTACGCCTCTGGCGTAGCCCATAGTTTCGGGTGGCCGTGGAGGGAACGAGGATTCCTTACTTCCCATGGTCAAAGAATACAACATGGCCTCTTAATTGAAAGATTGCTAAATGCTCTAACCTAACCTGAGAAGGTGGCTATCATTAAGTGTAGTGCCCACAAGAAAATCACAGACAATACAGGAAAAGGAAATGCATTCGCTGATCAAGTAGCGAAAGAAACAGCACAAACCAAAATTTCCACGTTGTTCCCTAGTGTAGCAACCCGATGTATGGCGGAGACTACAGCATTTGACAACACTATTGAAAGTGTTAGAGAATTGCAGAAAGGAGCTACTCCTGATGAATTATTGAAGTGGGAACAGGAAATAGGGCGGTTAGACAAAAATGATTGCTGGATTGATTTGACTGACAGACAGAGATGGCTACTGCCTAATGCCATGGTGTATGCGGTAGTAGTGATGGCCCATGGCACTGCCCATATTGGAGCAAAAGGTATTTGTGCATTATTGGACCCAATGTGGAATAATTCAAATATTTCCAAGACAGCGGCCCATGTGGTCAAATACTGCATGGTCTGCTTGCAACATAATCCCGGAGGGAGAGAGACAGTTCTTAGTGGAAATTTTGCACCCCCTTCTCTGCCGTTTGAAGTACTGCAGATGGATTATATTCAATTTGATAGAGTTAACAATCTTAAGTATCTGTTGCTGGTGGTTTGTGCATTTAGTAAATGGGTTGAAGCATAACCCAACAAAGAGAATACTGCCCTAGCCACTGCAAAAGCCCTGATTAAAGAATTTTTGCCTTGATTTGGTTTGCCCCGCATTATATGGACGAACAATGGGGTACATTTTAATGCAGAACTCGTTAAATATATTTGTAAGGGGTTGCAAATACAACAGAAATTTCATGCAGCACGACACCCGCAATCTGCAGGACTTGTCGAGAAATATAATGGCATATTGAAATTAAAGATGGCAAAGATACAGGAGAGTACAGGTTTGAGTTGGCCTGACGCGTTGCCCCTAGCATTAATGTCAATAAGAGTAACCCCACATTCCCGGGCTGGGCTGTCACCCTATGAAGTTGTTTTCGGTCGGCCAGCCAATGTCTGGGGTGTCCCATGGCCTAGGTATTTCCGTGATCTTGATTATCCTATGATGACAGATTATCTGTACGCTTTAACTAAAGATTTGCGTTCCATTAATCAACAGGTGTCAGCAGTACTGCAGCCGCTGCCGGAGGGTCCCGGACATCGTTTGGAACCAGGACAGTGGGCCCTAGTGCGAAATTATCAAAGGAAATCGAGTCTGGACCCCAGGTGGAGTCGTCCCTACCAGATTCATTTGGCCACTCGAACAGCAGTAAAAGTGGATGGGAAAAAGCACTGGATACATGTGTCGCATGTAAAGAAACTCCCCCTACCGCTTCCTTCTGATCAGCAGAACCGGGATGGAGTTCTGGCACAAGAAGGAGAACGAGGAGTGAGTCTTGTGCCTTTCTCGGACGCCGTGGAAATTGGGCAAGAGGAAGGGTTGTTGACGCCGCAAGGAGTCGAATCAGCTTTGGTTTCTGAAACTCGTGTTAAGACTGATTCCCCTGAGGCTTCTGAAAGAAGTGTTACATCAAATGTACCTGCTGCTGTGTTGTTCCATGATCAGGAGCAAAAAACAACAGGTGATGGACAGAATGCAGAACAATGTCATACATTCACCCCAGTACAGAGATCTGGGCCTAAATCCATAGTTTTTTTGCTCACCATGCCATTCCAGTTTGAACCCAGCCATATGCAAATCAGTCTTGACCCTGTGCCCCATGGGAACAGTCCAGCCCGAACTGCCAAGCCAGGTCATCCCTGGACTGGAAACAAGCATCCAAGGACCGGTTTCGGGCTTTCAGCCTTCATCAGCCTGGATAGCTTGATTCCAGTGGCATGGAAAGCTCGGGACTCACGTCTGAGCATACCCATCTCACTCGGGGTGACAAATGCAAAAAACAACAGGTGATGAACAGAATGCAGAACAATGTCATACATTCACCCCAGTACAGAGATCTGGGCCTAAATCCATAGATTTTTTGCTCAGATCTCTGTACTGGGGTGAGTGTATGACATTGTTCTGCATTCTGTCCATCAACTGTGGTTTTTGCATTTGTCACCCCGAGTGGGATGGGTATACTCAGATGTGAGTCCCATACACTCCACACCACTGGATTCAAGCAAGCTGGGCTGAAGACGGCTGGAATGCCAGAAACCGGTCCTCGGAAGCTTGTTTCCAGTCCAGGGAAGGCATGGCTTGGCAGTTCGGGCTGGACTGTTCCCATGAGGCACAGGGTCAGACTGATTTGCATATGGCCATGTCTCAACTGGGGTGGTGTGGAGTGCAAAAAACGATGGATTTAGGCCCAAATCTCTGTACTGGGGTGAATGTATGACATTGTTCTGCATTCTGTCCAACAACTGTGGTTTTTGCATTTGTCACCCCGAGTGGGATGGGTATACTCAGACGTGAGTCCCATGCACTCCACACCACTGGATTCAAGCAAGCAGGGCAGAAGATGGCTGGAATGCCAGAAACCGGTCCTCAGAAGCTTGTTTCCGGTCCAGGGAAGGCATGGCTTGGCAGTTCGGGCTGGACTGTTCCCATGAGGCACAGGGTCAGACTGATTTGCATATGGCCATGTCTGAACTGGGGTGGTGTGGAGTGCAAAAAACGATGGATTTAGGCCCAGATCTCTGTACTAGGGTGAATGTATGACATTGTTCTGCATTCTATCCATCAACTTGGTTTTTGCATTTGTCACCCCGAGTGGGATGGGTATACTCAGACGTGAGTCCCATGCACTCCACACCACTGAATTCAAGCAAGCCGGGCTGAAGACGGCTGGAATGCCAGAAACCGGTCCTCGGAAGCTTGTTTCCGGTCCAGGGAAGGCATGGATTGGCAGTTCAGGCTGGACTGTTCCCATGAGGCACAGGGTCAGACTGATTTGCATATGGCCATGTCTGAACTGGGGTGGTGTGAAGTGCAAAAAAACGATGGATTTAGGCCCAGATCTCTGTACTGGGGTGAATGTATGACATTGTTCTGCATTCTGTCCATCAACTGTGGTTTTTGCATTTGCCATGATCAGGAGCAACCTGGCCATCTTCGATACAATTTACGACCCCGAAAATCACGCAATACCCCAGTTTTGGATCGTAGGAGACAGGGAAAGACTTGAGTTGTAGGGTCGAAAAATAAGTTTTTTCCTGGGGTATTGAGCGAGACACTGGACTGAACCCGTTGAGAGCTTGGAACTGACATATTGCTCTGTTCAGAAAGAAAGATTACATAGGGGCCTAAATTGCAATGACAAAATTACAGTGAAGATTGTTTCTGTGGATGAATAATAGGAGCCTGCCTGTGAGGCTCTAGACGGACACAGGGAGAAGAAACCCTCTGGCAGTTGGCTTACACCTTTTTTCCGAGTTTAGTTTGGACTTTTAGTTAGAATGTATCCCTTTGCCCGATTTGCCCTTGATGATGGAAGACCTCTTGCTCCCAGACCATTTCTCGAAAATGTTCCTATGTTTTCCGGTTGGGCTACCAGAGTGAAGGTAGCCTTTGTAATAACCATTGCAGTAATTATGATAATATTAATGAGCGTGTTTATGTACTTGGAATTTCAATATCCTATGCATAAGGTATTAGGAACTACAGCAACCCCACCCGAGCATTTCTTTTACACCTTGCCTCCCCATAAAGAGCGACATCGAGAAACCTATGCTGAAAATGTATTCATAGAAATATTGCATGAGGCCCTTAGCACCACAAATAAGTCAAACTGTTGGGTATGTGGCTTTTTGCCATCTGTAATGCATTGCCATGATTTATTCATTTCTTTGTCATTATCACACTTAGCGAGCTGTGGAGCCTGGTTTCAGTTACTATTCCTCATGTATTTGCATTATGTAGCTGATCCCAAAAGATATACTGAAAAAGATTATGAAGCGGTTTTAAAGTATATAGAACGCCATCAGGGATTTGATGCTCAGGGGAACCAAGGGGAGGGATCTTTAGATCCAGATGCCTGTATGAATATGTATACTACGTATGAAAATGCTCCTTGGCTAAAAGAAGAAAATATAGATTTTGAGCAATTTAACTCTACGCAATATTTTCAGCATTTCCAGGATCGTAATGTTACTGATGATAAAGCAATGCCAGTTCCTATCCTGAATAGTACTGCTTCCTTTTGTATACAAGGAAAAGGTCATGTTAAAGTAGGGGTCAGTAGATGTAACTATACTTACATTTTACATACTTACAGTACCCCACCTTTGATAACTTTCCAAATGTGTACTTTGTCTGTGGTGAGAATGCCTACACTTGGATTCCCAGAGGATGGGCAGGGCGATGTTACCTGTCTTTCCTGTATACTCCAGTGTACATAGCTCCTTCTAATTATCATAAAATGCACCAGTTGAACAGGCGAGGTTCGAATCCCTCCCGAGTTAGTAGAAGTGTAGATACTGACGGCACTGATCCGACTAACACTGCTTCTCAGCAGTTTGTAGATATCGCAAAGGGTCTCTTTCCAATATGGGGTCCTATTTTTACTTGTAGGGATGTTAGACGTCTCTCTAGAGTAGTGGAAAATGTAGTTCAAACCACTACAGGGATTTTGACTAACCTAACTGTAGAGCTTCATGCTATGAGGCTTGTATCGCTTCAAAATCGGATGGTGCTTGACGTCATCCTAGCTGATCGAGGAAGAGCATGCCGCGTGATCGGCAGCTCCTGCTGTGTATATATTCCAGATTCTGCTCCAACTATACATTTGGCCATTCAGAAGTTACATCGTTTAGCTGCGGAAGTTCATGCTGACACTGGTACCTGGTCTTTAACTGGGTGGTTTTGGAACCTCCTCTCCACTTGGGGCTGGAAAATTTTTATGATTCTGGCTGGAGCACTTGGAGTGGTATTTGTTTGTTGCCTGTGCCTTCATTGTGGGCCAGCATGCTGCTCCTTTTGTGCGGCCAGACTCACGTCCTCACTGACCATTTCACGACAGGCAAAAATTGAGAAGTAGTTAGCGCAAAAAGAGGTTAAGGACCTCATGCAGATAGATGAAGGTGTGTTCTTGGATTAGGAGACTTGTTAAATTATATATTGGCTACATCTCGCCAAAAGGGTGGTCTGAAGAAATATAAATCGATATTATGTAATAGTGGCCTAATGTATCCAATATATATTAGCATACCGTCTTTTAGAAACCCCTCTTAGTGAATACTTTTACATTAGGTGTACATTAAGATTCAGGCCTTTTCTGAAGAAACACCATGTTGGTTTCATTTCCCCGTACCTCTTTCTCTTGTTAGGAAAACACGTGACATGCAGCCAAGAGGAGAGCCTCAAAGGTTGGCCTGGGCTATGAACAGACCACTGATTCTAACTTAGAAAACTCAAGGTTGCATCTGTCTTTCTTGTAGGTTGCCATTATAAAAAATGGGGTAACCCACAACGGTTGTTGGACCTGGGTAGTCAGTATTATCAAAAACAATGGCCCAACCCGCACTTGTTGGTTGGATCAATTAATCCTATACTCACAGTTTATCACTTCATAAAATTAGAATGAGGATTGAAGTTATTTACCTCCAAAATGAATAAATCATAAAATGTTCATTCCATTAGAAAAGCAACCACCTAACACAACTATTTACAAGAAGGAGTTTTAATGAGATACTCCAAATACAGCGAAACATTTATTTATATACATTTTTACAATATTCACAGCGAACGGTAAAGGAAAGAGCTAGTGCTTCTATAAGGGTGCCAGAAAAAGAGAAAGGTAGTGGTTTTAAAGAAAAAGGGTGTAAGCCTCAACGAAAAAGTGACATAAAATTTAGGTAATTCAAGGAAAGAAGGGGGGTTGGTTTTGATCCAACGAGTTAAATAAACAGGCCACAATTGGTGTTCATCCAATTTTTAAATACAATTATACAGTCTTAACTAGCATGTATAATGCTCGAGGAAATAGTGGTCCTGGTCAGTGAAAGGGAGAGCGTCGACGTTTCGACCCGTCTTGGGGTACTAGGGTAAATGGGGACCTCGACCTGCGGGTCTTCCTCAGGACGTAAAAGGCAAAGCCTATGTACCGTGGCTAAAACGCTGTCAACCTAAAACAAATTAAGGTCACATTTAGGTGGGTGCATGGAATGAATTTAAATTTCACAAAAGAGGTACACAGCCCTCTAGTGTATTCTTACCCAATATGTTTTCATGGGAAATTCACAGTCCTTATGTTTCTTGAAGGACGCGAAGAAAATGGTCACAGTCACACTCCTATAATTCATAAGAGTATTCAGGTTACTAATTCCCAAATACGTGATCTAGTATGTGCTAATTCACTAGAGCCTAGATAATGCACAGGCTTACCTAATTGTAGGTCGTAGACCAACAACGTTACAGTTTGGTATGAAGAAAAAACTGTTCTCATGCGTAGACTTGCTTGTTACTGCGAAGAAACATAAGGGGAATCTTTACTACCAGGTCTGTTATTTGATATGATCAGATGCCTGAGTGAGTAAGGATAATAGTCATACCTGCAAGTATTCATGTATGTGTGTCACCGTGAAGTGAAGATGTGAGTTCGTGCTGGCATCAGTTGGTTCTACCCCTAAGAACAAGGACATACAGGGAAGCAGTGTTACCAGAACTATATCCCTATTAATCCATTCATAGAAGGCACTGCATGTGCGTCAATTGTAAACTCAAAGTACCTCTAATGTTCCAGTTTCACTCAAACGACGTGTTCACGGGAGTTAGCGATGGCCCCATGGTTAATTCCAGCCTGTACGTGCTAGAATTAAAACACAACGCGGAGCTCAGTGAATGTTGTAGTGAACCGCCAAACTCGGGGCATACGTGGAACTACCCGGTAAGCTATTGCTCCGCCGGTAAACTATGCCGCCCATTACTTAGAGAACCTTACCTCGTAGTCCTAAATACTTTTTCAAACTACTTTCATTATGTTTTAATTTAGCGTGCACGTTTACTCCGCGGACGCGGCACTGTTGTGGGATTAACAACCACGTATGCCCCGAGTTTGGCGGTTTGCTACCAACTTACAAGCAATCGGTAAGCGACCGTTTTTCCTCCTTTTTTCTTACCGCGAGAAGCTTCACCCTAATCACTACAACATTCACTGAGCTCCCCGTTGTGTTTTAATTCTAGCACGTACAGGCTGGAATTAACCATGGGGCCATCGCTAACTCCCGTGAACACGTCGTTTGAGTGAAACTGGAACATTAGAGGTACTTTGAGTTTACAATTGACGCACATGCAGTGCCTTCTATGAATGGATTAATAGGGATATAGTTCTGGTAACACTGCTTCCCTGTATGTCCTTGTTCTTAGGGGTAGAACCAACTGATGCCAGCACGAACTCACATCTTCACTTCACGGTGACACGCATACATGAATACTTGCAGGTATGACTATTATCCTTACTCACTCAGGCATCTGATCATATCAAATAACAGACCTGGTAGTAAAGATTCCCCTTATGTTTCTTCGCAGTAACAAGCAAGTCTACGCATGAGAACAGTTTTTTCTTCATACCAAACTGTAACGTTGTTGGTCTATGACCTACAATTAGGTAAGCCTGTGCATTATCTAGGCTCTAGTGAATTAGCACATACTTGATCACGTATTTGGGAATTAGTAACCTGAATACTCTTATGAATTATAGGAGTGTGACTGTGACCATTTTCTTCGCGTCCTTCAAGAAACATAAGGACTGTGAATTTCCCATGAAAACATATTGGGTAAGAATACACTAGAGGGCTGTGTACCTCTTTTGTGAAATTTAAATTCATTCCATGCACCCACCTAAATGTGACCTTAATTTGTTTTAGGTTGACAGCGTTTTAGCCACGGTACATAGGCTTTGCCTTTTACGTCCTGAGGAAGACCCGCAGGTCGAGGTCCCCATTTACCCTAGTACCCCAAGACGGGTCGAAACGTCGACGCTCTCCCTTTCACTGACCAGGACCACTATTTCCTCGAGCATTATACATGCTAGTTAAGACTGTATAATTGTATTTAAAAATTGGATGAACACCAATTGTGGCCTGTTTATTTAACTCGTTGGATCAAAACCAACCCCCCTTCTTTCCTTGAATTACCTAAATTTTATGTCACTTTTTCGTTGAGGCTTACACCCTTTTTCTTTAAAACCACTACCTTTCTCTTTTTCTGGCACCCTTATAGAAGCACTAGCTCTTTCCTTTACCGTTCGCTGTGAATATTGTAAAAATGTATATAAATAAATGTTTCGCTGTATTTGGAGTATCTCATTAAAACTCCTTCTTGTAAATAGTTGTGTTAGGTGGTTGCTTTTCTAATGGAATGAACATTTTATGATTTATTCATTTTGGAGGTAAATAACTTCAATCCTCATTCTAATTTTATGAAGTGATAAACTGTGAGTATAGGATTAATTGATCCAACCAACAAGTGCGGGTTGGGCCATTGTTTTTGATAATACTGACTACCCAGGTCCAACAACCGTTGTGGGTTACCCCATTTTTTATAATGGCTACCTTGTGCAGGAATTCCTGCGAGGGTTTTGTTTCAATGTAGTGACTATACGACAAAGATTAGGAAATAATTTTTTCTTCTATCATATGTGTCTATGTTCAATTGTATTTGATTAATTGTTTATAAATTGTCTGGACTGTGTGTTTTGTCTGTGGAATATGTCTGAAAAAGAAACCTTGACCTATACGGAGGCATATATAGATCAACTGCTGAGTAAGGAGGGAGCCAATGGTATATTGTCTAATGAGAATAGCAGTAATGACATCACACTGAATGAGAAAATTGCAAAATTAGAACGTCTAGAGAAAAAATTGATAAGGACTAGACTGCACGGACACACTTTGGCAAAATATTTGAAGTCAAACGTTATCCCAGTAGGGTTGAGAGTCAGGAACGAACCGGCCATATTTGTGGATAACCCAATATTTTAAAGAAAATTTCAGCTTTGTCTCCAACACATGCTCACGCCATTGGATGGTGTTGGGGATCGAAACAGCTGTGATAGAAGCAGAGAGGCTCATAAAAGAAATAGCTGAATTGAAAAAAGAAATCATCGAAGACAAAGCTCTTATTAACGCCAAAGAGGCCCTAGAACGGGTTGAAAAAACTATAAAAGAATTTGAGTTGTATACCCAAGCCACCAAGCTAGATAAGGTAGCTAAAGACATCAAATTCTTCGACAAGAAAGTCGTTTATCCATACTTGCAAGAAGGGTACTACACAAGAGAACAGCCAGGGACCTATTCGAGTAGAGGGCGACGAGGATATAGACAATTTACCACTTTTTCGGGATCCTCATTTGGCAGCAACGCCGATAGTGACTCCGAACAAGCGGGACCCAGTACCGACACACCTAACTCTGCTAATCAGTACCCTGATCAGACCAATTTTTTAGAGCAGGATCAATGGTGGGAACCACGAGGACGAGGTCGTCCCTGGGGGAGGCCCAGGGGGTCACGTTCGCAACCTTGGAACAGAGGCAGGGGGAAACCGAAAAGCAGGGGCCAGACACAGTTCCAACAGACATCTCATGGAGAGATCCAAACCAGGAGACAACACTACAGATGGTAGACCGGGAGCCTACACTACAGATGGTAATCCATGAACCGGAGAATCCCATAATTAACCTTTCGAAGTACCGCTTGCTCCCAGAGGAACAAAGTGTACTAGAAAAAGGTCTTTCCTTTGTACCAACGTCAATGCCGAATCCATTTAACCTTAAAGTAGAGTTGCATCACTTCTTTAGGAAGATAAGACTTAAATATCATTTTCAAAAAATCCCACATAACCCCTCTTTCTCTGGAAGTGGCCTCAGACCTCCATCTAAATTTAACCCTCCCGCACATCAAATGCCTCCCAAACTCTTGGCATTTGAACAACTGGTATTGAGGGATGTAGAGAACACATTGCAAGAAAGACAGTATGTCAAATACAATATCACCAAGTCAGAAAGATCAGCCCTGACTACATTAAAATAGAATGCCGGTATTGTCATCAAACCGGCCGATAAGGGCGGTGCAATCGTTGTGCAAGACTATGATCAATACACAAACGAAATACTCGCCCAGTTAGAGGTTGCAGGCAATTATGAAAAACTAAAATCTGATCCAACAAGTGACATAAAAAAGAGAATTCAATCCTTAACTACGCAAGGGCTAAACTCTGGCTTCATCAGCAAACAGGAATTTGACTACTTAAATAACAAGCACCCCAGAATACCAACCATTTATACTCTGCCAAAAATCCACAAAAGAATGCAGAACCCCCCGGGTAGACCGATCATCTCAGGCTGTGGCTCTCTTCTTGAGCCTTTGTGTAAATTCATCGACACATTTTTGAAACCCATAGCTGAAGATACTGCAACTTATTTAAAGGACACAATGCAAACCATATTACTCATCGATGGCCGGAAACATGACCCTACAAAGAGTCTCCTTGCCACGATGGACATCCAATCATTATACACTAACATCCCTCAAAAACAAGCACTTACAGTCATTGAGTTCGTTCTCAATTCACGCCCAGCACCTCACCGTGTTCCAACAGAATTCATTATTGAACTCTTAAGGCTGGCTATGACAAAAATTTTTTTTACATTTTTGGGCAAGTTTTACATGCAAACTAAAGGAGTAGCAATGGGGGCCAGCTTTGCCCCCAATTTAGCTATTATCTTTATGGACGCATTTGAGCAGGCAAATGTCCTCAACACAATCAATCCCTATCTGAACCATATAGGTTTATGGCGTCGCTATATTGATGACGTTCTAATCATATGGAATGGTAATGAAGATGAATTAAAATCGTTTCATGAATGGTTGAACACACGTTCCCCTGATATCCAGTTCACTGTGGAGTTTGATAAATCCAAAATCAGCTTCCTGGACATTACAATCAATGCCGATTCGGGTGCACTCTATACGGGACTATATCGAAAAAGCAGTGAACGTAATACGTTACTTCGATATAGCAGTCATCATCCCCGCAACCTCAGGGATAACCTCCCATTTGGGCAATTCCTGAGATTGCGGAGGAACTGCACCAAAAAGGAAGACTTCTTCAACGAGTCGGCAGGCCTCCTAGCACGGCTAGTAGAGAGAGGATACCCCCCCCAGGTTGGTTAAACAGGCACGCAAACGTGCCTGGTATAACCATAGAGAACACCTACTGGAAGGTAGAGATACCCAAACATCTAAAGAAGAGAGAATAGTATGTGTAACCACCTATTCCACAAAAAGCAACAAGGTGAAAAAGATAATCAATGCACACTGGCACATGATTGCGGATGAGTTGGACAACGCACCGTTACCCTTACATGCTTTCAAAAAGGCAAAAAATATAAGAGATCATGTCGTGAAGGCACTCTTACCGAGTAGCATCACTCCAAGTCAAACCACCCTATGGGGTTTTCCACCTGTGACTGGCCATGTGAAGTGTGGAAATTGCAAAGCATGTCCACTCACTCAAGAGATAAAAACTTTCCAACACAACAATCAAACACATAAATTGAAGGAACACACTAATTGTAATTCGAGTGGAGTAATCTACGCGATTACCTGCCCATGTGGATTTGTTTATATTGGGCAAACTACTCAAAAGGTGAAATGTCGCATTTTACAGCATGTGAGTCGCATTAAATGTAAGACCCAAGGTGCGCCACTGGTGGAGCATTTTGTGAAATTTGAACATAAACCCGACAGTTTACAATGGTGTGTCTTGGAAAAAGTGACACCTCACCCTAGAGGTGGAGACTTTAGCCATATACTCAGTCTCCGGGAATGTCGGTTCATACATCTTTTCGATACTATCAAACGAGGCTTAAACGAGTACGAGGAAATTAGCAAACAAGTGGCAATATTAAATAATAGATGAAGGCCCATCGTGTATTTTTAATTTTTTAACTTTGCGCCACTGGATTCTATTATTTTTGACCGCTCGGCCGAGTGAGTCTTTTCACTTTGTTTAGTAACCTTGGAGCGCTTTATACGTCGCTCTGACGTCATCGCGCTGCGTGTACTCCGAGGCTGGCGCGGCAGTGTGGAACTACCCGGTAAGCTATTGCTCCGCCGGTAAACTATGCCGCCCATTACTTAGAGAACCTTACCTCGTAGTCCTAAATACTTTTTCAAACTACTTTCATTATGTTTTAATTTAGCGTGCACGTTTACTCCGCGGACGCGGCACTGTTGTGGGATTAACAACCACGTATGCCCCGAGTTTGGCGGTTTGCTACCAACTTACAAGCAATCGTTAAGCGACCGTTTTTCCTCCTTTTTTCTTACCGCGAGAAGCTTCACCCTAATCACTACAACATTCACTGAGCTCCCCGTTGTGTTTTAATTCTAGCACGTACAGGCTGGAATTAACCATGGGGCCATCGCTAACTCCCGTGAACACGTCGTTTGAGTGAAACTGGAACATTAGAGGTACTTTGAGTTTACAATTGACGCACATGCAGTGCCTTCTATGAATGGATTAATAGGGATATAGTTCTGGTAACACTGCTTCCCTGTATGTCCTTGTTCTTAGGGGTAGAACCAACTGATGCCAGCACGAACTCACATCTTCACTTCACGGTGACACGCATACATGAATACTTGCAGGTATGACTATTATCCTTACTCACTCAGGCATCTGATCATATCAAATAACAGACCTGGTAGTAAAGATTCCCCTTATGTTTCTTCGCAGTAACAAGCAAGTCTACGCATGAGAACAGTTTTTTCTTCATACCAAACTGTAACGTTGTTGGTCTACGACCTACAATTAGGTAAGCCTGTGCATTATCTAGGCTCTAGTGAATTAGCACATACTTGATCACGTATTTGGGAATTAGTAACCTGAATACTCTTATGAATTATAGGAGTGTGACTGTGACCATTTTCTTCGCGTCCTTCAAGAAACATAAGGACTGTGAATTTCCCATGAAAACATATTGGGTAAGAATACACTAGAGGGCTGTGTACCTCTTTTGTGAAATTTAAATTCATTCCATGCACCCACCTAAATGTGACCTTAATTTGTTTTAGGTTGACAGCGTTTTAGCCACGGTACATAGGCTTTGCCTTTTACGTCCTGAGGAAGACCCGCAGGTCGAGGTCCCCATTTACCCTAGTACCCCAAGACGGGTCGAAACGTCGACGCTCTCCCTTTCACTGACCAGGACCACTATTTCCTCGAGCATTATACATGCTAGTTAAGACTGTATAATTGTATTTAAAAATTGGATGAACACCAATTGTGGCCTGTTTATTTAACTCGTTGGATCAAAACCAACCCCCCTTCTTTCCTTGAATTACCTAAATTTTATGTCACTTTTTCGTTGAGGCTTACACCCTTTTTCTTTAAAACCACTACCTTTCTCTTTTTCTGGCACCCTTATAGAAGCACTAGCTCTTTCCTTTACCGTTCGCTGTGAATATTGTAAAAATGTATATAAATAAATGTTTCGCTGTATTTGGAGTATCTCATTAAAACTCCTTCTTGTAAATAGTTGTGTTAGGTGGTTGCTTTTCTAATGGAATGAACATTTTATGATTTATTCATTTTGGAGGTAAATAACTTCAATCCTCATTCTAATTTTATGAAGTGATAAACTGTGAGTATAGGATTAATTGATCCAACCAACAAGTGCGGGTTGGGCCATTGTTTCTTGTAGGTTGAGCACATTCTTGCAGGCGCCATGCCTGTACTACCGTGCACCAGAATGAATGGGAGGCACCTCTACTGACCTACCCCCGGAATAACTTGAGCTGAGTTTCGAATCAAGCAATTGTGCCTTATATGGGTTTTCTTGTTGGTTTCTCAAGAACTGATACTTTTCCTTGTACGGGGTTTCGATGAGGTATACCGAAAGTATATATGCACTGTTTTGAATGTAATCCAGCAGTCTCCTTTGCACACCTTTGAGAGCTGTGGCGAGAGGGAGGCTCCCCTGTATAGGGCGCTTTTGCAAAATAAACGATTGAACCTTCTCCATTGCCGACTGACTTATTCATGGTAAATAAGGTATATGGGCTATTGGTAAGTATAGCTCTATGGTATATTTTTTAGTACTTCAAGACAGGCAAGTTACCCCGGCGAAGCGGCACCCGCGCAGCGGGTGCCATGAGCAGTTACGAAGAGCAGGCAGCAGCGAGGAGATGATGCGCCTCAGGTGTGGCGGCGTGGGGCTCCTGGGTCCTGGAGTCCGTTGTTGCGGCTGGCAGGCAAAAAAGTAGACAGGCAAGTTCCCCCAGCGAAGCGGCACCCGCGCAGCGGGTCCTGCGAGCAGTTATGAAGAGCAGGCAGCAGGGAGGAGCTGATGCGCCTCAGGTGTGGCGGTGTGGGGCTCCTGGGACTTGGAGTCCGTTGTTACGGCTGGCAGGCGAGAAAGTAGACAGGCAAGTTCCCCGAGCGACATTTATAACTCAACATTGTGATTTGGGGATATTTTGGGAGTCGATATTCTGTCAGTGAACCATGTCATACAACTTACTACCTCTGGTATTAGCCACACTACGGACAGTGACAATACAAGGTCGTGGAATCACTGTGGAATCATGAGTTGTCCCATGCAATTGGGTATAACATGCATGAATTGGTACAGGAAGAGCATTATCCTGGACATGCAAGGTCACCCATGTTTGAATTGGAAGATTTGTCCATGGGAAGAAACGTGAGCCATGGAGACAGGTAAAAAAAGTCTTAGTGGAAGCTAAAGACTCCGCCCACTGTACAAGACGCTATAAGAAATAGTTTACCCAGGATTCGTCCTGTTTTGCACTGATAACAGGAGTTTAAAGTGTAGCATAGGAGCTATAAGCTGTAGGAAACCTGCCGGATTTGGGTAGTTAATTTTGCAGTCTTTCTTTTGGATCGGAAGTTCTTAGTTCTATCCTGTCTTAAAAAGGCTTGTTTTTTCTGATTTATTTCCCTTGCGCTCGCTAATAAACTGTGTTGTGGTGGCGTTAGTGGCCTCATATCTTTATTATGTCTATTATTTGAAGACCTGTTGGCTTTGGTGTTCCACGTAACTAAAAACTGGGACAAGGATGGGGGATGGAGGGATAACACCCTAATTAATTACCAGAAATCTGCGTTATTCATGTTCCCAGTCATCCTTGGCACGGTCATTAGGTTCCACCACCCTCCCTTGATTCCACTCTTGGAACAGCCTTTACCAGTCGTCCTTGTCACGGTCATTGGGATCCATCCACCCTCCCTTGATACCAGTCTTGGAATAGGCCTTTGTCCTTCATCTCGTCAGGGTAATTGGGACCCACCCACCCTCCCTTGATGCCATTCTTGGAATGGGACTTTGCCAGTCCTCCTAGTCATGGTCATTGGAATCCACCCACCCTCCCTTGTTGCCAGTCTTGGAATGGGACTTTGCCCAGCCTCCTCGTCACGGTCATTGGGATCCACACAACCTCCCTTGATGCCACTCTTGGAATGGGCATTTGCCCATCCTCCTCGTCACGGGCATTGGGACCCGGGACCCACCCACCCTCCCTTGATGCCAGTCTTGGATTAGGCCTTTGTACGTCCTCCTCGTTACTATCATTGGGATCCACCCACCCGCCCTTAATGCCAGTTTTAGAATGGGCCTTTGCCAGTCCTCCTCGCCACAGTCATTAGGATCCACCCACCCTCCCTTGATGCCAGTTTTAGAATAGGCCTTTGCCCGTCCTCCTCGCCACAGTCATTAGGATCCACCCACCCGCCCTTAATGCCAGTTTTAGAATAGGCCTTTGCCCGTCCTCCTCGTCACGGTCATTGGGATCCACCCACCCTCCCTTGATGCCAGACTTGGAATGGGCCTTTAAAGATGGAAGAACACTGGGTAAGATATATGGGTCGCCATGGTCTTCAGCTTATCGTATGATCTAGGGTTCCTTCTCCTGTCTTGATGAGAGAGACATCTCAAAAGTAGGACTGAAGAAAATCTAAGGATAATGAAGATCACTGGCAAGTAAGAGGGACAGCACCTAGAATCTCATTTGGTCCAGAAGCTCCTGATTTTGTGAGAAACTCGAACACTGAGCTCCTTGTAATCACGTTAGGTTGGGACCCCTTGGCAGAGCTGTGACCTCCTGGCTGACAGGCAGTGCAGCCCCCCAGGGTTTGGCTCATCTTTCTCTCCTCGGTTGACAGCAGCTCCCCACCTCAGAGCTCTTTTTTAATTGCCAGCTTTTACTAGTGGTTCCGATGTAAATCTGCCACAGCGCTGATTCCCATTACAGGCCTAGCAATGTTTGAGAAATTAAAAATGCCAGGCGAGCAGCTGGGCCGCTCCGCACCGCGCTGGCAGTAGATGAAGAAAGTACCTGCCTGCCAGGGCTTCTTTTTTCTGCCAACCACCTGCAGCCGTCTTTCCCACCCCCTCCTGTCAATATCAAACTCAGAGGCCTCTGATTAATTTAGTCCTTCCATGTCTAAATGACAAACTCCCTCTGTTTGGCCGTGGGAGAGGGGGGGGGGGGGGGGTGGCCTGCAGGATAGTGACTCTCTCTACACTGAAGCAGCCGCTTGTGAAATATGTTCAACTCTCAGAAAAGTATGTGCTCTTGATCTGAATTTGAAGTTTGCACGAAAGCAAACTTCAGACGATGTTTGTAAGTTTTTGGGTTTGGAAGTGTAAACCAATTATTTTCTCAGACCCCCCTCCTAATCTATATATAAATAATGTTTTATCCTTAACTTCAACTTTATACTAATTCTAATACTAACCAACAACCCTTAGTACCCCGAAGAAGCTGTCCGCCAGGCAAATGGTACGATTGCCTCTGACAGAAAAGCGAGGACAGACTTTGCGTCCGCCACGATACCCACCGCCATCCGAATTTGGTGGTGGGTAATGAGCTTGGTGATGGCGGAAGGACCGCCACCGCCCGCCCGGGGGTGGTGGTCCTTCCGCCATCATAATGACCCCCTTAATTCTGTGGCGCTCTGGTTACACACAGACCGCTGCAGTGTATTAACTAACAGAGGTTTCATAATGTACTGCAGTGCATTTCCCTCTGAGTAACAACTTTTAACATTTCTTTTTCATTTAAGCTCATTATTTTATATGTACCTACCTGACAGTGAAACACCTAAAAAAGTACAGAATATTTTGGGGCTTATTTATGAAAGGCTTGTGCTGCTAGAGCATCACTTTTTTTTATATTCTTGCTGCACCAGCGTCCCAACCATACGTATGAGGCGACGCAAAGTCACCCTGCATGGCTTTGCATGACCTCATAGATATGGAGTAAGATAAAGCAGCGCAAGTCGCTGCTTTGCGTTACTCTGTGTCAAGGAGGCCTTCAATTGGTGTTTCATGGGTGTCCCCACGCAACAACCATGGATTTTGCTGCTGCACCAGATTTACACATTTACATAAACCTGGAGCAACGCCAAAACCTTACACCTCACCAGAAGAGGTGTAACAAGAAGAAATGTTTTCGTTTCTCTTCATCTTCCTCTTTCCATGTGTGCTGCATTCTGTAGCTCACTTAGAACGAGGAAAATGCCTCTCAGGATTGTTTTTGTGAAGGACGGGACCTCTTCCAGCACAAAAAACAATCCTGCCTACATTGGTGCTAGGCACCAAATTATGCATCAACGCAAGTGGAAAGGACAGGAATGCACAATATTTCATTAATACAGTGCATTCCTGCTCTTTCAAATTGGCATAGGGCAGCGCAGCAAGAAGACTTGCAGCGATGCCCTTTGCCAATTCCTAATAAATGAGGCCCTTTGTTTTTTACTAAACCTTTGACCAAGCCCCAAAGCTTACTGACCTTTGGTTTCTTAAGCACTGTTTAATATTATTTCCCCACTGTAAAAATGATTTGCTGATGGAGTTGGGGGTGTTTATGGTTGTCGATGATGAGGAGTACCTGGTTCTAGACATTTCTGTCAGGAGGCGAGTCCTCCCTCCTAAAAACTTTTGACAAGGGAGTGTCTGTATCAAAAGGTTTGAAGACCTCTGCTCTAAGGCTTGATTAACTCTCTCTGTCTGACAGTCAGTCTGATGGTGATAACTGGTGGAAGAGAAATGCATTATGCCCAACTGAGAGGTTAATTTGTTCCAGAATTTAGAAAACATCTGCGGTCCTCTATCTGAAATGATGACTTCAGGCGTCCATGCAGAAGAACAATCTCGTATAGAAAAAGCTGGGCTTATTCAAAGGCATTAGGTACCCTATTAAATGGAATAAAATGATCAGCCTTTGTCAGATAGTTGACGACAGCACAAATTGTAGTGTGTTGTTTAGAAACAGGTAGCCCAAAAATGAGGTCCATAGATATACAAATCCAGGGTTTATTGGCTTTGGACAAAGGTTGTAATAGACCACTTGGTTTACTGAGAGATGTATTCATTCACATCTTGGTTCATTCTTTGACATGAGATCAGTTTTAGAAGTTCACCTGTCTTTCTACATTCTGCATGTCCTTCTGTTGGAGTTTAGTGACAATAGTATACAACATGTTATTGAAAGTTCTTTTCAGGAGTATACAGATGATTTGCATCCCATAACAGATCAATCTTTTCTGATTCAAAGAATCCTTCCATATCCATCCTGTTGGCTGAGTATAGACCTTTAACTGCTGTCAGGAATGAATGAGCATCCTTTTCTTCCATCGACTGAAGAGCTAAAATGGCAGATGGTTCCACAATTGCTGTTTTCTCTATTGTGGGTCGGGATAAAGCATCTGCTTTGCCATGAGGATTTCACATAGGAATCTAGAGTAGAAAAGGGACCAACATGAATGTTGAGGATTGGAGTACTTCACCGATTTGAGATAACCCAGGTTCTTCTTGTCCATCCAGACTGTAACTAGATGTTTTGCCCCTTCCATTATGTGAACTGGGTTGGAAAGCTTCCTTCATGGCCAACAATTCTATCATATATTGAGTCATTCCTCTCAGCAAGATTTAAAGTTGGGGAATAGAACGCCACAGGATGCAGGTCTGCAGTAGTCAGATGTTGTTGTGATAAACTAGCCAGAATGGCAAAAGATGAGGCAATAGTTTCTACTATGAAAGGGAGTGAATGATCTGGATGGCTTAGTATTGGAATAGTTGTGAAAGCTTCCTTTAATTTGAAGAATGCTTTCTCCTATTCTGGACCCCCTGCAAAAACAACTAAATGAATGGGAAGATTTTGGATGAGTAATCTTGAATGATCTGTTGATGAAAGTTGGCAAAACCAAGGAATCGATGTAACTCCTTGAGAGTTCAGGGAACATACCATTCTGGTACAGCTTTAACTTTATCTGAATCCATTTGTACTCCATTATTACTGATATGGAAGCACAAAAATAGAACTGCAGTAAACTCAAATGAGCAGGAAATGATTTCTCAGTCTCAGTAAGGCTTCTTTAACATTATGTTGATGTTCCTTTTTAGTACTAGAAAAATTTAGAATATCATTAAGATATATTACAATAAAAATGTTTAACATCTTCCTGAAGATGTCAGTAATTAAGTGCTGGAAAGTAGCGGCGCAATTGCAGAGTCCGAATGGCCTTACAAGATACTCTTAGAGGCGCTAACAGGTATAGAAGGCTGTATTCCACTTGTCACCTTCCTGGATGCGCACTAGATTATATACATGCTATATATTCAATTTTGTATAGATCAAGGCATCCCTTAGAATAGATGATCCAAAAATATTAAAATGAGGGGTAGTGAATAATAATTTATGATGGTTCAATTTTCAGTACTTCACACATGGGTGTAACTCACATCCTGGTTTTAGCGCAAAGAATATAGGTGCTCCTACTGGCAGTAATGCACAGCTGCAGTAATGCACAGCTGCATCATTTGTCATTCGAACAAAGCAAGCAGCTAGAAGCAGGCCAAGAAATAAAACCAAAAAAAGGCAATAAGTAATTATTTCATTTTTGTTTATTAACATATGCTTTGGAAGCAGGTTTGCCTTTTTAATGGTTTTAGCAAAAGTGCCTCCTCTGATTTCATTCTAGTACTGATTTTTTATGCAAAAGTATTGGAGATTACATGCGGTGCCGGCAGTCTTACATCTGAGCGCCGGATGTGGAACAGTACTAGACTTCGTCTGGATTTTAACCTCATCAATCAGGTTTTGGGAGCATCTACAATGAAGCCGTTTCCACGAATGCACTAACCACACATGCTTTACAATGCATGCGTGGTTACCACTATAACCTTTACCACGCATTCCTTTACTACGAAAAAGTATCAACTAGTGCTGTGTGCTAAATATCGTAACTTTTGTCTTGCTTGCTTTAGAGGTCTTAGGCAGCCTTCGTTCAGTGCCTCTGCTGCCAGGAGTGCCCAACATTTGGATGTCCACTTGTAAAGATTACTGGCCTCCTCCTAGTTTATCTTTTGTCATTGGCATTGTGTCACTACGTAGTAGCACGCACTCTTTAAGGTGCCCAGAGTCATTATCTTCTCTAATGCGTTTATGTTAGCGGCGAATCAAATATCACGACAAGTATCAATTATACCATTTGTTTCTCTGTCCAGAAAGGAGCCAGCAGTTTCTGCAGTGCTGGTAGCATACACCATCAACTGATACCACAAAGCAAAAGGAGAATGTCACATTATGTACTGATGATTACTTGCTGGCGATTTATTTATGCACCTTATAGATACTGCCACGGGAATTATGCGATTCTGTGGCGTTTTTCGCAAAATTATGGGTTTGCCGCATTGGCCACATAACACATTATCTGCTGCATATTCTACTGATTTTTGGAAAAAAAATGTTTCTTCATCAAATGGATCAAAAAACATGTTGGCGTGTTCCACTACAGTGGAAAGCCATTTGTAAAGGTTGACAGGCCGCGTTTCAGTTGCTTATGGTTATTGCTGTTGTTGGTAGTTGAACTGGTACTAACGAGGTGACATTTTTGCGTAGTATTATAATGTGTAACCAATGATAAAATAATGAAGTAATACTAGCTCGAAATGTACTACTGCATTACGCTGCATGATTTGCCTTTTACATAATTTAGCCAACCCTGGCACATAATTTGGTCCTCAACTATCATAACTCCAGTGCCCCTACCTATGGATACATGCATAAATCAGAGCAAAGCTGTTAAAGGCAGTAAAGTTATGGCACACACAAAGCCTTGAAATAATACTATAAAACTGACACACTAACGGCCCCTTTCTCAGCGGCACTAAAAACGTAAAGTCGTCCACAAATATTTGCGCCCTGTTTAAACCAAAGCTTCATATTAAATTACACTAAGTCAGTAAGGTTTGTGTGCCTGTAAATTCCTGCAAGTAATACCTGGAAAAACAGTGCCGCAAAAACAAGTTTCCTGGCTGCTGTCGCTTGGATAAAATTGACTTTTCGCTTGGATAAAAGTGTATTAAATGCTACCAATCATTTATAATTAAATTATTGCTATAAAAAAGTTTTGACACAATTTCCTTCTAGTGACTCACATAGCTTGAATGGATATATATTGTTGTCTTCTGAAAACTGCAGCTTGAAGGAAAGCATTGTTTGCTCTGTCACAATCCATTTGCTATTCAGCTGTTGTGGTTGTTTTGCATGTCCACATTTTACTATATTTTTTAGTAATAATTCAAAATTGGTGTTCCATTCGGCGTTGCGACCAAGTTATTAGGCCATTTCCCACAATGGTAACGTTCACCTTGTGATAACGTCGAGTTTGCTGTTTATCACAACACTTCATGAGGTGAAGGTATACTTTTTAACTCCATTTCTTGCTCTGGCAGATAAAGTCTTACATATATTTTCTTTACAAGTGGTAGCTCTTGTGCTCCTGATAGACTGTACAATAAAGTTTGCCACAATGTTTATTTTTTCAGTTTCTTCATATTTTCTTCTAAAAAAGAGGTAGCATTTCTTATGTACTACCTACAAACCGCATTATGCCAGTAGGAATGTTGGCCCTACAGATCGACACCCTTCCATCTACTAAGTGTGTGCCTACAGGTTTGTTGTTTCCGCAGATGTAAAGTTGGAGGGAGTGTGGGGGAGCAAAAAAATCATGGCAGTTTGATGCTCTTCTCATATTGTAATAGCTATTAGACCCTGGAATAAAGAGCAACTTAACAAAAACCCTATTTCTTGCAAATGTAAACACACATTGGTTTTATTTTTATTTTTAGGTGCAGTATTATACAAGCAGGAATAGTACTTATGATTAAGATATCCACTGGTATTGAACACTCCACATTTAAACCGTAGCAGAGCATTGGAACAATTTTAATATAATGCAGCAGAAATGCAAGTTTGGTTCTTTTGCTACTTAATCACAGAGATGGGTACCTGGGCTACAATATAGCATATGTGAGAAACTGGGTTGTTGATTGAGGAGTGTGAAACACTATTCCAGAAACAGGAATAATCTTTGATAGGGCGAACCTCAAAAAGTCATTAAATTAACCTGTGCTTAACGTCAGGGACGAGTCCATGCTGTCCTGATATTTAGAAAGCACATTAAAAAATGGCATAAATTATAAATGAAATGTAAAATGAACAGTTGTTTCTCGTCACTCACACATACTTCAGAAGATGAATGCATATGGTATGTGTAAGGGGCAGCGGATGGTGTTTGCAAACAGTGTGGATGTTTGGATGTATAGATAGAACATGCTAAGGGGTTCTCTGAAAGTTTGTAACTGGTCCAAAAAATAAAAAAGCAGTTAGCTAAAACACAGAACTGTTTTAGGGTCAAACATGATGTAGGCCACTTGGCAGTAATGAATTATACACCATAGTGGCCTAGTGGTTGTTATAGGTGATTTCTAATGTTTCTATGTAGTGATGAGGGTATTAGGAATTCTCTTCTATTTCTACTTCTATTGAGAAGGGAGGTCTTCTACTTCAATAGAGAGCTATCAAAGGTGGTTGGGTATTAACCTTGGAGTAGGGTAGTGATGAAAGTAGGCCTTTGTCTCGTAAGATCAGGACCCCATCCTGAAAATTCTGCACCACACAGATCATTTTCCGGCTTTCTCTGATAGTTCTCCATCAGGCGATGAGCCACAGTTGGGAGGAAAGATCTTTTTTCTTGTAGACAGTTGCACGCTGAAATTCAGATTGGGTATTAAATCTGTCTTTCAGCAGTACTAGTTGTGGCTGGAGCCAATAGAGGAAGTGGGTGGGCCAGTAGAGGAAGTGGGCGTGGCCTCCGGAATAAAATTGAGCAACTGCCCTTAATATTTTACAAATCAAGCACTGCCTGCAGGAGACATGTAGTGTCCAATAAAATCGTTCTTAAGATTGGCCAGATATTCTTTATGAACTTGATACTCTTTAGGACTTTGAGGATAAATCGACGAGGATCGATGGCACAATCATAGGATTGAATCTTAGTAAATAATTGCCCCCTTGTTTGCTAAATAGATCCAGATACTCATGATAAGCGCCAGGAACCTGCACTGTTTCCTCCGAAGGCTGTGTCGTAAGACTGTACTGCATTATTAGCCACTGGGTAAGCAGCTATTTGTGTAGTAGGGATGTATAAATTATAGATTTTCTTCTTGCCAATCAAATTGAGGGTTACATCTAATCATACATTAAAGATTCGGCATGTCCATGTAATGTAGCCATGTTACATTGTTTTGTGTCCAAACAATGTTTTCAGGCATGGGTTCTTTACTATCAATACCTCTAATACATTTCTTTTGTACTTTTCTCTTTTTTGGAATCAGTACTATTTCTTGAATGGTCTGGTTCATAAAACATCCTGAGGCTCCTGAATCAAGAAGAGTCAAAACTGAAAATACGCTTGAAACAGTGGACAATTTGACTGACAAATAGTAATGTTCTCTAGCACTAGAAATTATTTTGTTGTAAGTCTGCTCGATCCGAGTCCACCACTCAATTTCGAGTACTGGTGTTTCCCGGCCGATGGGGACAGTTGTTAAATAAATGTCCATTTTTTCCACAGGACAGACACAGGCCTCCTTCGTTTCTTTTTCCTGGATTGTAAGCTGTTTCTGTAATTGCCCCACCTGCATAGGTTCTTCAAACCCTGAAGAATAAGATTATCCTGCTGGAACCAGATGTATGCTGCAGGCCATTTCCATTCTCTCCCACCAGCATTGATTTGGTGGGAGTTTATTTGTAGTGCCAAGAATTTGAGGACCATAGATTCAGTGAGTCGGTTTACTACTTGTGAAATTGTATCTTTTAAATCTGCATGTAAACTGTGGGAAAAGGCTACAGCTGCTGCTTCATGTATCTATCCTGTCCAATTAATTGTAACGACTAACATATTTAATCAGATCTCTTGACCCTTGTCAGATAATTTGTTGTCCCATAAGGGCATCTTTAGTTTGGTGTTCACCAAAGATTTTCTTGAAATGTTCACAGAAAAGGGAATAAATAGAAAACTAGGGAGTCTTGTTATTGATTAGTGGAATCACCCATGCCAAGGCATCATTGGCCAAATATGACAGGATGAGGGTAACCTTGAAGCAAGAAGTGGACTTCCACTGAGCACAAAAGGCTTGGAAGGCCTTAGGAATGGATCTCCAGAAAATCACACCAGAGGAGCCATACCATGAATAGGAATAGTAGTATGCGTGGGTATTGTTTGAGGATTTGCCCCTGTTTTTGGTCATACTGCTCCCAAAAGGGGAGACAGTACCTGTATTACAGCTATTTGGACTTCATGAAGGACTAGGATTGGATGACGGCAGCTGATTGATGTAAATGTAAATGTAAATGTATAGGCATTTATATAGCGCACTACTTACCCGGAGGGTCCCAAGGCGCTTCGACCGCTGCGAAACCCTTCCTGGCTTCCCTGAGAGATGGTCCCTTAATGGGTATCTCCAGGGTGAGACCAGGCATCCCCGGCGGTCTGGTGGGGCCGTTAGTGAAGATGAGGCAAGCTAATGCCCAGAGTTGCTGAGTGTGATCGCTGATCAGAGTGGGCACCGAGGCGAGAGAATGATCGAGTCCGCTGACCCTGGTCCAGAAACCTGCCGCGCTGGGAATCGAACCCTGGTCCCGGGCCGTCCTCTGCTCTCGGGTCTGCCGCCTCTAACCAGTGAGCCACACTACTGCTGTCTAGGTGAAAATCCCTTTCTTTTTAGGCTGTCTCCACTTCTTACAGTATTTTACCAATGACCTCAGCTATGACCTGCAATGAGTAAACATCAGAACATAGGGAGTATATGGGCCTGGCTATCAGACTCATGGTTCCACTAAGGAGATGTCTGGGTTAAATGCTCCTTCGTTTTGCCCACCTTCTACTCTAAGAAGGCTAAGAAGCTACTCCCGAGAGCACAGGGGAAAAAGGGAATTGTGAAAGATATACCTCCCTTCATGGTCACGGATAAAAGAGGAGATGTAGCAGGCTATTTTGATGGGTGAATAAATACATTAGCTAGATATTCACACAGATAGTTGCGCAACTACTCATTCTCCTGGCATGGTTAATGCATGGATTCAACTGTATGCAATAGTTGCTTCTGGTTTCGAATCAATCCAAAAATCAAAGGTGTGATGAGGTGGTAGTGATTCTGCCTTCTTTTTACTAAACACATCTAAATATTCATGATACATTGGAGACGCCACGGAGAGCGTTGTTAGTTAAATGTTATCTTTAGAAGTTGCAGCTAGAACCAAACATCTTCTCTTCATCACTTTTTATGACATTGCCTAACATTCAGATTGAGTTTGTGGAGAGGTCAATTGTGCAGGGACCCTGTTCCTAATTAGCGACTGGATTATGTTCGGCCAACCAACAAAGTCCAAAAAATGGAAATGTGAGGCTTCAATCAAAACATACTATTTCATTGTGAAACTGTAAACGTATTAGGTTTCAAGTTTCAAGTTTCAAGTTTCAAGTTTATTGCTTGATTAATTAAAATCATCACAATCCCCCCTACATAAAATAAGTGAGCTTCATCTACTCAAACAGCTAGAAGTATCATTGTGCAAGCGATCATATTACATCTGTACTCTGTCTCCCATACATTTCAAGTATATAAAATTCTGTTATTATAAAATCATTCTAAAACTATGTTTAGATCAGTTTACAGCCGAAAAGTTAAAATGATATACCAACCAGATTAAAAGTATGGGGATATGTTACATGCAATTATGGTTAAAGATCATCCGCTTGCAATAGACAGCTGTTGACTAATCTCATAAACTTAACTCCTCGGCAAGACAAGATGCATGACGAGCCCTCCAGCCAGCTTATCACTGCTTGTCTGCTAGTGCGAATATTCAGATTGATAAAGATCGCCTTTAGGTATTGTCTCCTTTGGGTTAACATGGCTGGACAGGCGCACAACAAATGCGCCAAGGTTTCCTTTTGGAATCCACATAAGTGACAACGTTCTGAGTTAAAACCTGTCACCCAAGAGGGGGATAAATCCTTAGAGACATACACCCCCATCCTGAACTTTAGAAAGCACATCTTTAAATAGGAACTAAAATGGGCAGATAAGTAGGCTTGTGGCTTTAGAGACCTGTATGAATTCATGACTGTCCATCCGTGCCGTCTCTTTGTGAGCGCAAATTTATCTTCCAATAAAGATTTCTTTTTGCTTGCGACATTCACAGTTTTATTAAAGGACACTCGATCTTGTTGTCCCAAGCTGGTTGGAGGTCCAAAGTGGCCAAAGATGAGCTCAAATAACTCCCCCAAGAATTTGGGGTATCTTGCTCATTCTGTGACCTTACTTCGTCCCAGCAGAGTCTGTTTAGAGTGTCCGTTTCGGATAGCCGGAGGGTGTGGCAGAATTTAATAAAGTTACTCATTGCCCTGTATTTAAGATCCTGAAGCCCAAATTCCAGTTTTACCTGGGCGGGCGAGGTACATTTTGGCAAATCAAAAACTGCTTTATGCATTTTTGACTGCAATTCGTTCTGGAAATGCGATCTTTGCCACACCAGGGGACAAGGCCGTATGACAAACTTGGTTGGATTTGGGCAGCCATGACTTTTAATAAATGCGAATAGTTAGGGCAGTCCAATTTTTTACGCAAGGATCTATAAGCGTAGATCAGGGACTGAGTCTTTGCCTTGAGGGAGATTTTGTGTTCTTTGTGACTTGTGCCCTGCCCGATTATTACGCCCAGATATTTATATGAACTTTTTTCTTCCACGTGGGCGCCCTTAACCCTCCATTTGAACTTTAATTTCCTGCTGTCAACCAGACGAACGATTTTTGTTTTATCTTTGTTTATCTCTAGCTGTTCCGAGTCCAGGTAGGATGCCAGATTATTTATTGATCTTTGTAGTCCCACTGGGGTTTGGCTTAACAAGACTATTTCGTCTGCATATTGGAGGATTGCGACTAGTTTGTTGGCCAGTTTCGGGGGGTGGCAGTCTGGGTTTTCAAAGTGTCGGGCGATGTCCGATAAATACAGATTAAAAAGGCTTGGGGCCAAGACACAGCCTTGCTTCAGACCACTTTGTGTAGGAATATTTCCGGTGGTGCTCGACCCGGTTCCCAGCTTGACTCTTGTCCAGGTGTCAGTATGCAAGGTTACAATGGCGGTGAGGAGTGCATTTGGTATACCCCATCTTTTAAGTTTATTCCATAAGTGATTCCTGCTCACTCTGTCAAAAGCAGATTTGATGTCCATGAAACAGGCTAAGAGGCGGACTTTCCTTCTTTGCGCCTGTTCCGTCAAGAGAGCTAGGGTTGCTAGGTTCGATTGAGTGCCCATGCCTTGCCTGAATCCTGTTTGGAAGTTGGGTATGATGTTTTGTTCCTCCATCCAACGTTGCAGATGGTTCAATAGGCACGAGTCGTATAATTTGGCTTCCACGTCAATCAAGGAGATCAATCTGTAATTCCCTGGCTTACCATGGTCTCCCTTTTTGTGTATGGGGTGTATGACAGTCCCCCTCCAGGAAGCTGGGATGTTAGAATTTACATAGATCTAGTTGAAGACTGGTGTTAGGATTTCAGACCATAACTCTGGGTTATTCCTGAAGATTGCTTTTGGAATGCCGTTTGGTCCTGCCGCTCCCTCGGACTTTAATTTCTTTATGAGGATTTTTAGTTCTTTCTCATTTGTCAGAGGAGTTTGCTCCTCAAAAGAGGAGTTTAAATGGGCTCAATTAGCTGTTGGTATTGCATGACTCTGTCCGGCTTGTGCCTCCTTTTGGTCGTGATGTTGCCCCTGGTGTTGTTGTTCTAGATCCTTCCTGCGCTGGTTGAACAAGGTCTTTACATGGTCTGTCCATATTTCTGCACCGAATCCTGCCTGTTGCTGAAGTGTTGGGCCCATAGTTAACGAATTAATAATCCCCCAGAAATCGCTACTGTTGGGTTTTTTGCTAGCTTTTAGTAATTGCTGCCAGATTGATTCTTTATACTCTGATTTTACTTTCTCCAACTTCTTTCTGTAAGCACTCCTTAGGGTCTGCAACTTTATTTTTTCCTGTTTTAGGTCCTTTTCTCCCTCTCGGGATAGACGTCGCACTTCTCTCCCGATCTCTCTTTTGCGCGTTTTGAGATCGTGAGTGAACCATGGGTCCCTTTTGGCTGTTTTAAACGGCCTCTGTGGCTTGGTAACCGGGAAGGTTTGCAGTAAAAACACGACCATTTGCTCCCAGTGGCTTACGTGCGCCCGTTCTTGAACTGGGCCTTGGATTTCAATAAAGGCCTTTACTTTGTTCACTATGAGTTCAGTAGCCTCTCCTCGCCATTTTACTTTGCGCAGGTTGAACGTTTCTGGATACTGCGTAATGGCATTATTCCTCTGAGCGGAGTTTGTTCTATTCTTCAGATTCAGTATTAACGGCAGATGATCGCTTTCAGGTCGTGTGATTATTCTGAAACTGTTTATTTCTGAGAGCTGTTTAGTACTCGTAATAATAAAGTCTATTGTTGAAACAAATTTTCCACTCAGGTGTGTTGCCACTGGAGGCGAGTCCCACGGGGCGTTACGTTCATGATTATTAAGTCGAGTGCTTCTAGTTTGCGGACAAGTTCCAACGCACCATTCGGTACTTTACGGTTTCTTCCCCGATTGGTCGCCAAAAGATTGGTGTTAAAATCGCCGGCAATCACCAGTTGAGAATTTGTGTGGCTTTTCTGCAATACTTTTAGCAGATTTGTTAGAATTATGTATTTACCATTTTGCTTCTTTCTCTCTGGGTGGATGTAAACATTTATTAGGAGGAGAATTATAGTTTGTTCCTTGCCAATTACCTTGGTCACTTGGATCCAATTTGCCCCTGTATCTATTTCTTCGGTTTCCCAATTCAGTTTTTGGGTTATGAAGGTTGATAAGCCCCCTTTTGGATGGCCATACTTTGAGTGTCTTTCTGCCAGGCAGTGATGTTCAATGAAACCAGGTATTGAGGTTGCCCCCGTGTTCCATGTTTCCTGAAGCATGATTATTTGTTGTTGATTTAGGAAAGTTACTGTATCTTGGTCTTGGCCCATGTCCCTGAAGCCGTGCACATTCCATGAACAGAGCGAGATGTTGGTTAATTCCTTGTTTTCCCTTTCCGGTTCCCGTGTTTGTATTCCTTTGTTAGGAATACTTATCATTCAATGTTTTTGTGATCCAGGCCCAGTCCTTGAGGTCCTGTGGGCTTTCCCCAGTTATACCCATACTGTCGCTTTTGAGGTGCCTGATGTTTCGCACGGATGTCGTTGGTGAATTGGAACGTGCTCCGCGTAGACATGTGTGCTGATGTCTTCGTGGGCTTTGCTCTTCATTTGGATTGTTTAAGAAGGGATGCGGGTACCTTGGGCGTTGCACTGCCTGAAACCTGATTCCCCAAGTCTCAAATCTTCCACTCATAGCTATAATGTTGTCCACCAGGTCCTTGGACGCCCACGTTGTCAGGGACTCCTCCACCCCCCTTCGGGGTGTTTGCTTGAATTCCACTGAAATTAAATCACGCGAACAGATTCCTTTTAGTTCAGGGATTTCATGGAAAAGTCTCAAGAGGTTTCCCCTGTTGAGCGTGTCCTGGGTACCTTTTGATGAGTATTCCGGGATAAAAGACAGCTTCAGTTCACACAAGTCTTTTACTTCTTGCTTTCCAGAAGACTGTGGAACGCTACTGTTTCTTCCTCCTAGCTCTGTGAGGATTTGCAGGGGTTCTTCCCTGCCTCCACGTTTGTACTCTGCCGGATTTTTAATTTTTACCTCTAGCCTAGCAGTTGGAGGGCCCGAATATTTTTGGGTCGACATCTTTTTTTGTAGGTCCACTTGCTCCTGAACTAAGAGCTTGCAGTGATGATCCTTCCCTCTTAGAATTACAGCAATTGATTTCAGGGGAATTTGAGGGATGGTTGACAATAATCCCTCTGACCTGTTTTGCGTCAGTTCTGCTAGGTTGGGCCCCTCTTGCATCTCTGCTTCTTGCCATGCTGATTATTGACTATTTTGTACTTTGTCGCCCCTCGGGCTGCTGTGTCCCAGGGGTTGCTGGTTTTCCATGTGTGTTACTTCTTCCGATTCGATTTCATCTAGTTTTATATTTTTCTTTTGCTGCACCACCCGGGTTTCTTTACCAATCGCTTCATCCTCGCGAACTGGGCTTCTGACTCCATGTTTGTTTTGAGACTCAGAAAAAGATTTTGCCGTGTGCCTAAGGTCTTGACAGTCTGCGAGAGAGGACTGTGAAAAGTGTGCTTGATTCCTTTCTGCGCTTTCTGCCTCAGATAAGGGTCGAGGTATTACTTTCGTTTCCGTTTTAGGTTTTGCTGTAAAAAGTGGAAATAATTCAACCGGGGCAGGGTTTTGTTGTTTGTTGTATTTTAGCCTAGCCTTCCTTGCGCGCTTTCTTTCCCGTTTTGTAATTTTAACTTCCGCCTTTGTTATTGGCTGTGGTGACACTATTTGATCTTCGCGTTGGATTAGATGTATCTCCAAATCTGAGTTTATTTGAGCGTCGTTTTTATTTTTTTCTTCCTCATTATTGACATTAGTTAAGTGGGAGGTTTGCTCTTGCGCAATTAGTTTTTGAGGTGTTCCTTGGCACTGGTGTTTTTATGACTGTTTAGCTGCCCCTAAAACGTCTTGTAGGATTTCCGGTAATGTAGCCAGTTTCTCTATTATCCGGCTACAGTGGCAGGTGACTTGTTGATTATTTGTGTCACTCTACCTATCTAGAGTTTCTTTTTTTATTAATAACACTGTTATTGCGTCCAGTTTTTTATTTATTCCTGCAATGTGACTAGCCATCAAATTTATTAGGTCGATTTGGACGTCCATTTTATCCGATTGGAAATTTAGTACCTTTATGGATTGTTCCAAGATTTGAATCAGATTGTCAGCCCATCTCGTATTGAGGCGGTCATCGTTGTGTTGTGTCAGTGCTGGAGAGCTGGAGCTTGACCCATTTCCGGAGGAGATTGTTATTGGTGAAGACATGGTTTGTTGTTTCTTTTTTATTGGGCTAAGGCCATCCTCCTGTGATTCTGTTATGTTGACCTCCCGAATTCTTTGAGGGTTCAGAGGCGTTGATGAGACCATAATAGCTCTTCTTTGCGGGATTGTGTTCTTTGGACTCTGGGTGAGTTGCTCCCTATCCTGTCCCGTCCCTTCTAGAGACTCCAAGACTTCAATTATGGTTCGCCTCGCTTGTGTTGGAAATCGATTTGCTGATCCGCAATTCCTTTATTGCTAATCTTGCTGCTGATTTTATTAGATCTATTTTTTCCCATTTGACCATTTTGTATTAACACGGCACTGTTCCTTATTTCGTTGGGGAATTTCACCAGCGTTTCGATTTTCTACTGGTGAAGGGTCATTTTCTTCCTGTTTTTGACCTTCTATAAAGGGGTGGGATTTTTCACGCTCTCTGCTTGTCCCATTAAGAGCCTCTAGGACCTCTAGGACCTCTTGACCCGAGGGTTCCACGGTGTCTCCGGTGTTAGTTATATTTGGTTTTACTGTGGTTTCTATTTGTACTTTAGTTACATCTCCTGATTTCGTTTTGGGAGTCAGTCCCGTCCTTTCTATAGCTGCCTGGTGCACCTGGGCTATTACTGGTATCAATTTCCTACCTTCTGTGTGTGCCAGCCGAATCTCTGGAAATTGTTCTTGTGATGGTACACTGTCTAACGTAGCCGTAGTAGCTCTGGGAGAAAGTTGTATTGTGGCTGGCTGCATTGGGGTTGGCAGTAGTGCAGATTCCCTCTGGGGGGCGTACATAGCCGCCAAGGGGTCTTTTAAGAAGAAGAACTTTTGTATCTCCGTTTGGTGAGTCGGTTTGGAGTTTGACTTTGTTGGTGGTGTTGGGGCTGAGACCAGCCTGTCCCTATGGCCCGCTCCGTTTTCCCCGATGTAGGTTTGTGAAACCTCCTCCTCTTGTTCTTTTGTTTTTGTTTTTTTGTTCTTGTTTCCTTGTTTCCTTCGCGGTCTTGCTGTGGCCTCCTGGCGGATGGTGCCTGATCGCATCTGGGCAGAATTCCGGTGCTATGTTTCGTTGCACGCATCCGGGTACTGGCGGCCAGAGTACACTTCCTGCACTTCCTTAACTTCCTTAACTTCCACTAACACTAATACTTGATGATCTCTTAAACGGCAGTGCTTCAGTAAAAGCAGCCCTACACTGACTAGCCCTAGGTTTTACGGGTGGCTGCTAATGGGGCAAATCGCTCTGTCACCTCTCTTATGGTTGATGCCGCTGGTGGTGCTGGTGGTGCTGGTGGTGCTGGTGCTCCTCCTGTGCCGCTTTATTGTAGCTGGCTGTTGACACTGATGATGCCGGTTAGCTCCGGCCGCTCCACCTTCTCTTGTTGCCCTTTACTGGTTGACTTGCAACAGAGCTCTGTGCCCGTACCCATGCTCGTGCTCGTGCTCTGGTGACTGAGAAAGAGCTGACGACTCCTTTTGTTTGTCGTTCCTGACTGAACACAAAACCTCAAACAAAGGCAAACAGGACCCTCGCGTAGGAGGCGATGCTGCCTGCTCCTGCCGTGCGCCTCTTGAAAGAGATAAAACTACCACGCTCGTGGTCCGGGTTGGGCACTGTACTTGCGACTCCTTCAACTTCTGCCGTGCTTAGGAATTCACTTGCTGCCTCTGCTGTTATAGAGAAAAGTGTTCACTGCTTCAGCAGTGCGAGGATTGCCATTATAAAAAACGGGCTCGCAGCATTTAGCCGCGTACGGAGAAGTTTTGGCGGCTCCTGCCGCTTCGGAAACTGGCTCGCGGCTTCAGCCGCGTAAGGGGATGTTTGATGACTCCTTGGTGACTCCCTCCACTTTCGGGAAACTTAACTCGTGGCTTCAGCCGCGTACGGAAATTTTTATCGGCGCCTGGCGGCTCGGGGAAGCTGACTTTTAACTTCGTTGTGCGGAAAACAGGGGCAGCTTCCACTTCCAGTGATTCCAGCCGCGGCTCTGAGGGCTCTGGCGGCTAGACGGCTCCGATAGCATTTGACAGCAACAGCAACAAGTATCATAATTTAGTCCATTGTGTAATGTGTGATGGGTTTTGACTTGAGCCAAATGCCATCAACTGCTCTAACTTCTTTTGGTTTATTTTTCAGATATATAGACAGCACAGACTTGTTTAAAATCAGTAACTCTGGTTACAAACAGAAAGAGACATAAAGCAACTGGGGTAGACCTTGCCAAGATGTTTGTAGAAAGGAAGAATGCTTTTTTGGACATCAAGAATGTATGAGTAGGCTTTACATTAGATATACAATATAGAAACCTACACCACGCAGATGAAAAGTCAAAACAACTTTTTTCCAAGAACCAGGTGTTCTGAAGAAATATATGCAAACAATACAGAAAAGTGGAAACGAGACAGCAAGAGGAATAAGTCGCAAAGCCAATGTAAAAAGGCATCCATTATTTGAGTCTAAAACGAAATAAACAGATTTCAAACGGTTGCACATTTTTATTCTACTAGCTCAATTCTTATTGCTGAAGTGCTACCACAACATAATATAATTCCACTATGGGGTTTGCAGGGCAATGGGGTAAAGGCCACTTCGGTATAAAGCCCATGTTGACGAAACAAGCTGCGGCCCTTGCAAGGATGACCGATTCAGCAACGGTGCATTCCATTATACATTCTGCCCTGTTGTGTAAGTTAACACTTTTGCATAACTCTACAAGGGGTGTCTAGCCCCCCCCCTCCCACCCCCCCCAAGGGTGACACAGGTGAACTTGGTTCCATACACCACCGTGAATGCGAAAAGCAGGTTAATGTAGTCCCGTAGTATCCTGTTCAATGTGTAATTGACTTTGATTTACAAAAAGTGAGCAACCCAAGAATACCCTTGAGGGCTTGGGTAATGAAAATGAATGGGTGAAAATTGACTTTGAAGCATTGCTTTTGGGGGTAAACAGACATAATATCGATTCCAAAATATCGATTGGACAAAATATCGATGAAAAAATATAGACTGGACAAAATATCGACTAGACAAAATATAGACAACAAAAATATCGACTAATATCGACTAGAATAGCAAAAATATCGAATCAAAAATATAGACTAGACATAATATAGACTAGAAAAAATATAGACTACAAAAATATCGAAAATAAGGTAAGTTATTAATATTTAATAATATTTGAGTAATATAAATCTGTAGCGGGTTGTGGGTTTATAGGGGAATAGGGTGGGAAGTAATTTAATTATAGTTAATTAATTATGTAAATTTAATCTAATTGTTAATTAAATAATAAATTGAAAATAATTCAAATATAATTGGTAATTAATTTAAAATAAATAATTGATAAATAATTAATATTTTGTAATTTATTTTCTGTAGCGGGTTGTGTGTTTATAGGGGAATTGGGTGGGAAGTAATTTTATTATGATTAATTAATTATGTAAATTTAATCTAATTGTTAATTAAATAATAATTGGTAAATAATTAAAATATAATTGGTAATTAATTTAAAATAAATAATACGTTTTTGGGTAAAGGGGTATTTTTAGGGTTCAGGGTCAGTTTTCAGTTTTTGGGTAAAGGGGTATTTTTAGGGTTCAGGGTCAGTTTTCAGTTCTTGGGTAAAGGGGTATTTTTAGGGTTCAGGGTCAGTTTTCAGTTTTTGGGTAAAGGGGTATTTTTAGGGTTCAGGGTCAGTTTTCAGTTTTTGGGTAAAGGGGTATTTTTAGGGTTCAGGGTCAGTTTTCAGTTTTTGGGTAAAGGGGTATTTTTAGGGTTCAGGGTCAGTTTTCAGTTTTTGGGTAAAGGGGTATTTTTAGGGTTCAGGGTCAGTTTTCAGTTTTTGGGGAAAGGGGTATTTTTAGGGTTCAGGGTCAGTTTTGGGTTTTTGGGGTACAGGGATATTTTTAGGGTTCAGGGTCAGTTTTGGGTTTTTGGGGTACAGGCATACGCTTTCTCTACTGTAGCACCCACTGGAGTGGTTACATTAAATTTAAACCTTTTGCTATGCCACGGTAAATATATTCTATATGTTTTATTAATAACATGTATTTATATATATATGTATTATTATTATTAATTTTTAAATTGACATTAATTATGTAATTATGTTACATTTATTTATTAATTTTAACAATGCTTATATTAAATAGATGTAATATTATAATAGTTTTAACTTATTTTAAAGACATTAAAAAATCGATATTTTGACAGTCTATATTTTTAACACTCGATATTTTAAACTCGATATTTTTGTACTTACCTGTTTGTAGATAGAAAGTCGATATTTTGTCTGTCGATGTTTTGGCAACGATATTTTTGCAGGTCGATATTTTGGCAGTCTATATTATTTCAGTGATCCCTTTTGGGTTACTAACAATCCCGTACAGGGGTCAGGAGCACCGCGCAAACAGTCACAAACCTTATGTTGTTATTCACAGTATTACAGACACCCTGTACTAAGAAGAATTAACACTTTTAGGTCAAAAGTATTTATTGCTACAGAAAAAACCTGTTTCTCAGTACGTCTATAACAATTACGCAGAATATTATAAAAACAGAAGCAGAATTTCCATTAATAACGAAAACAAAACAAACATTTCTAACATTGTTAAAATGTAATCTAAAACATAACACCCTACCGTCTACTTCTATGCGCTACACTGAGAGAGCATGGAATATAGAGTAACTTGCAGTCTATAGTTTCTTAGGGAGAAGAGACGCACTGCATACCTTGTTGACAGCAAAGGCTGTCTTTATCAGACAGTGTTCCCAGCAATTGGCAAACACCTGCTGCGATAGCAGTAAATTGGTCTTCCTCTGGGACTTGACTTTATTAGCTTCAGGCTTCAGGCACGATGTAGCATCTGCGAGGTGTGAAGTGTGCCAGCAGTAGGTGAGAACCTCTCTGGCAGCATCTCGGGCGATAATCTCGTCAACGGGCCTCTCCTCACAAGTGGTAAGTGGCCATCCATTTTATATTAGGTCTTATCAGAAACAGAAATTTCTGGCATAAGTTTAGGAATGTCTGACATAGATTACGTGCATCAAGGTATGTGTTCCATACATTTCCTTATGAACATATAAAGCAAAAAGATGGCAATTCAGAATTCATTATTTTATTTTACCTTTACATTTTGAAAGGTAAACATTTGATCCAGACAAATGTCACATTATGGGGCTCATTAGGATCGCGGTTTTCCCGCATCCTCCGGGCCGGCGGAAGCCACCGCCGGCCCGGCGGATGCGGGAAAACCGCTGCTGAGCCTCAAAAGACCCACCGCCATATTAGGATGGTGGTGGGTCTTGAAATCTGTCCGCAGCTTTTCCGCCGCGGTCGCCTTCCGACCACGGCGGAAAAGCTTTAACATGGCTGGCGGTGTCTATCAGACACCGCCAGCCATATTATGATTTTTTTTTTTTTTTAAATATATTTTTATTGCAGGAATCAGTAAATCGTTACATAATCGACCAGCATTATAAAATAGGCAAAATCAATGAAGCACAACCCTCCGTCCCCCCGCCGTAGTTCTCGTACACAGCCATTCAGCCCACAACCCTGGGGTCGGGCGGCGAAAGTCAATGGGGGCTCAGCAGGATGTCAAAGCTGGTCCGGATGATCCACTGTCTGTCATCTGCTTTTCCAAACAAGCCTATAAACCCAGAAAGAAAACCCCACCCTCAAAAAGCTAAAAACCAAAAGTAACCCCCACCCAACCCCGCCATCAGCGCACGGTAACTACCGCAACAGGATCTGCTAAAGGACCCATTGGGAAAACAACAGAGCTGAAAAGTTCAATCATCTAACGGGACATGGGGCGAGCTGCATCCTCACTGTCAGAGTCGCTGGGGGCGCAATAATCCCTAAGGGCCTGCACTAACGTTTCCCACTCCAGCGCTGCCTCCTGCGCCTTCTCATTACGCTGCCTCCAAGCTAGCTGGTATCTCAGTGTGCTCTCCCCCGCCGCCCACTTCAAAAGTTCGCTGTGCCACCGGCCTCCCGTCGGACCAGCTCGTGCCTTCCAGTTCCTGGTCACCTCCCGCTTAGCAAGGAGCAGCCCCAAATCGATGAACTTGCTGGATATTTTGTTCTTGGGGGTATGAGGGAACCAGTGCAGGAGTCCCACCGCCGCGTCAATCGATAAGGATCTCCCCGTCACCTCCTCCAGGGTCTTCCCCACTTCTACCCAATAGGATGATAATCCCGGGCAGGCCCACAACATGTGGAGAAGGTCCGCTTCCTGGGCCGGGCACCTGGGGCAGTCCGCTGAATTCGTAGCAAAATATCGCCTGATTTTCACCGGGGTCAGATAAGCTCTATGGAGCACGTAGTAGTGGACCAATTGAAAGCGGGCGTGGCGTGTGCCCTTCCAGGCTCGCCGCACCAGCTGGGACCAGGTCGTCTCCGGGATCTCTTTGCCAATGTCCACCTCCCAACGGGTTCTCAGAATAGTGAGGGGAGCCAGCCCCTCATTGATCAGTCTGCCATAAAGGCAGGTGACCGCCTTCACCGTGCCCGCAGACATCATCACGTATTGGCACACCGGAGATAAAGGGGGTTCCTCCTGCCCATGTTTCCAGTGCGCCTGAATCGCTCGGATAAGGGCCGAGTGCAACAAAAAGTCGCCGCGAGGAATCTCGAAGCGATCGATGAGCTCCTGAAAGGGCAAAAGCGCCCCATCCTCGTATAGGTCACCTATCAGCTGTAAGCCTGCGTCCTCCCAGTTCGCCAACTGCGACCAATCGCCGCCATGGGGCAGAGCCGTCAGCATCCCCAAAGGTATTTCGGGCGCATACGGTATTCTCAGGTGGCCCCGGGCGTGAGCTCGGTTCCAACACAGGCGAACGGTCCGCTCCTCAAGCGACAAGTCCTGTAAGGCCAAACGTTGTCGCAGCGCTATGAAGGAGAGAACATGCCTGGCTATACCCGTACCCCTTCTGTCTTCTGGGCCCCGGAATTCCCGGGCGATCTCCTGGATGAAGGTCTGGAGCTGCGCCGCCAAATAATACTTCTCAAAGTCCGGCACTGCAAACCCACCCTCATCCTTCGGCCTCATCAGGGTCTTGAGGGCCACCCGCCGGCGGCCCGAGCCCCAGAGGAATCCGACTATCATAGACCGTAATAGTCGAAATGTGGCCGGTGGGACCCATATTGGCAGCGTCCGGAAATAATATAACAACCGGGGAAGCGCCACCATTTTGAGCAAAGCGATCCGCCCTGCCACCGAAAGCGGTAGCGTGGCCCAGAAGTCCATGCTGCCTCGAAGCGCTCGAGTGCCGCGGGCAATGTTCCCATCCAGGAGGTCAGATGGTTCATGATAGACGTACACCCCCAGATATTTAAAGCAGTCAGGTTCCCATCTAATCTCCCTGCTGAGAGCAGGGCTAGGGGTGCCCCTGCGAACCGGGAAAAGACAGGTCTTAGTCCAGTTCACCCGGAGGCCCGAGACCTCCCCAAACTCCGTGAGCGCCGTCGCAGCTCCATGTAAGGCAGCGAACGGATCCTCGAGGAAGAGCAGCAGGTCGTCTGCATACAGTGAAATGTGGTGCGGGCCCGAAGGAGTCCACAGGCCCGTATAATGGGCTCCCGACCGGAGGTGCAGTGCGAGCGGCTCCACCGCCAGCGCGAAGAGAAGCGGGGATAACGAACATCCCTGCCTCGTGCCCCTCTCCACCGGATATTGTGAGGAGATGAGCGGTCCCGCCCGGACCCTGGCCGATGCAGAGGCATACAGAACCTTGGTCCACCTGATGAAGCCCTCACCGAGACCGAACCTCCGTAACACAGTACCAAGGTAGTCCCATTCCAGGCTGTCAAAAGCCTTCTCTAAGTCTACCGATAAGACAACCGGGCACGGGGCGTCCACAAGCGGTTCTCCCAGCAAGCGGAACAACCTGCGAATGTTCATGGTCGTGTTACGCCTGGGGATGAATCCAGCTTGGTCCTCATGTACCAGGGAGCTCATGTGCCCCAGTAGCCTCGAGGCCAAGATGCTGCTCAGTATTTTATAGTCAACCGTCAGCATTGATAAGGGACGGTAAGACCCCGGATCGGATGAGTCCCTTCCAGGCTTGAGGAGGGGAACCACCAAGGCCTCGCACATCGAGCCCGGGAGTCGCTCAAGCCTCTTCGCCTCTCTGTAGACTATCAATAACCTAGGGGCTAGGAGATCAGCATAGGCTGCATAGAACTCCACCGGAAGGCCGTCCAGGCCCGGGGTCTTATTCCTCGCCATCTTTTTAATGGCGCTACGGATCTCTCCCAATTCTATGTCGGACCCCATGGCTTTCGCCACGTCCTGCTCCACTGTTCGGCGCTCCAGAGGCTGCAGATAATTATTAAGCAAATCAGGGTCTCGGGTAGAGCGACTGCGGTATAAACTTTCGTAGTATTGCCGGTAGCAACTCAGAATCTCAGGCTGAGTGCACACCACAGTCCCGTCTGCCTTGCGCATGGACGTCGTCAGTGAGGACTGGCGCGTAGGGTTGGCTAGCCATGCCAGCAGCGCGCTCGATCTATCCCCCTCTGCGATGGACCGAACCGTATAGGCCTTGTAGTCAAAACAGCGGAGCCGTTCGACCTCTGCCGCCACCGCCTTCTTCGCCTCCGCTGCGCGTATCTGTAATTCAGGGCGCCCGGGGCGGCGGAGTTCCAGCTCGCGGAGCTTCCGGTCCGCTGCATCTAGGTCGGCGAGGATGATTCGCCTCATGCCGACCTTTTTAGAAATACAGTATCCCCTCACCACCACCTTAAAAGCGTCCCACTCTAGCGCTCTCGAGCTCGCGGTGCCACCGTTGGACGCAAAGTACTCCGAGATCTTATCGCCTAGGTCCGCTCTGAAAACATTGTCCTCAAGGATCTCGGGCCGTAACTTCCAGGTGGGCACCGCAGGCACCCCGGGGAACCAACGAAGGTCCAGCAGGAGGGGGTTATGATCTGATATGGTCCTGGTCAAATATTCAGACCGGACCGCTGCCGAAACTAGTTCTGGCGAGCCAAGGAACCCGTCCAGTCTGACGTGCAACTCATGGAGGCTCGAGAAGTAGGAGTAGTCCCTAATTGTGGGGTGCTGCGCCCTCCAGATATCCGTTAAACCCCAGTGAGTCTGCCAGTCCCTACGACCCTTAGCCACACGGCGAACCGGAGAATCAGGTAGGGGTGGATGCGATCGGTCAGTGTCCACATCCACTACCGAATTGAAATCTCCACCGAGCAGGAGGGGCCCGGAGAAGAAGTGGGCCAACGAGCCCGATAACCTGGAGAGGAAGGCAGTCTGGTCTACATTAGGAGCGTACACACAGCAAACGTTTAGGTCTCTCCCTCCCAAGGTGCCCGAAATGGCCACATATCGCCCCTCTGGATCTATCATTGTTTTCGTGACCTGGAAGGGAACCCCAGCTCTGACCCAAATCAGCGCCCCTCTGGCATACGCGGAGTACGAAGTGCAAAAGACCTGCCCCCTCCATCTACGCTGTAGCGCCGCCCCTTCCGCCTTGTTCAGATGTGTTTCCTGCAGCAGCGCCATTTGTACCCCTCTACGCACTAAATAAGCGTGGACCTTGTGCCGCCTAGACATGGTATGAAGCCCCCGCACGTTCCAAGTAACACATTTCAGATTAGCAACATTAGCCATTGTCCCAGATCGTTCTCGCAAAGCCTCCCCATCTGGGTCCCAACAAAGAAAGGACATCAATCATCCCAGCACTGATGGCGGCCATTTTCCCCAACCAAGACTTAACAACCCAAATATGAACCAAACCCCCATCCGCCCCCCCCAGAACAGGACCCAAATAGCACCATCTAGTTCCCATCCAAACCTTACCCTCCAAAAACCCACTATCCCCTACTAATCCTGGGGTCGCCACTGTAGGAAGGCCTTAAGGGCCAGGTGCGGGCCGGGCGGAGGCAGTGGGCCCTCGACGCTCAGGCCACCAGGACTAAGATAAGCCCAAAACAGTGCCAACCATGCTCGGGGCAAAAACAAGGCACCCCCCCCCTTTCCCCCGGGAGTCAGCATCAAGTGTCGGCACCCACCACCCCCGTGTCGGGCCCCCTCCCAAAAGGAAGTAGCTCACCCCGTTACCCCTGTCCATCTAGAAGGTCCTCCACCGATTTCGGTGTGATCACCGGCGTATGGACGCTATCAGTCACCGATTCCTCGGAGTCCGTTGGCACTCCCTCGTCACCAGGGTCCGCTTCCTCCTCAATGGCCTCGTCCCGTGATCCAGATAGCGTAGACAACACTTCCAGCACTCCCTTCCGCTCCGTCGATGTCTCCGCAGTCGACGGTCCGCCTGAGCGGCCACGGCGACTCCGAATTCTTTTAGACCGCCGTCTCTGCTCCGGCTCCGCCGCCTGCTGTGATGAGGAGCCGAAGCCATCTTTCCCTGCTCTGTAGAGTTCGAGCCAGTTGCAGACGTCCTCCGGGGTATCAAAGAATTGAGTCTTGTCATCGACTATTATGCGGAGCCTCGCAGGAAAGAGGAGCGAGTACTGGATGCCCTCGCTCCTGAGCTCGCGCTTGACCGCCAGGAAGGAAAACCGTCTACGTTGAGTTTCATAGGTGTAATCCGGGAAGATGTTCACCTGGCTGTTCGCCACTTTGAATGGACCATTATGTCTGGCGGCGTTGAGGATGAGGTCCCTGTCCCGAAAGTGCAACAACCGTGCCACCACCGGTCGCGGGGTCCGTCCCTGTTGTGGTGGCCTCGCTGGGACTCTATGGGCATGCTCCAGGGTGTAGAAGGAGGATAGACCCTCCGGGGCCACCGTGTCTCGGAGCCAGGCCTCCAAGTATGCCACCATGTCGCCATCCTCAACTTTTTCCGGCAGGCCCACCACCCGAATGTTGTTCCTCCTGTTACGGCCTTCCGCATCCTCAGCTCTCTGCTCCAGGGCCGTAATCCGGGACAGGGCATCCTTCATAGCCGCAGCCAGGGTTCGCTGCGCCGGCTCCAAAGTTCTCACCGAGCTCTCCACTTCCTTGACCCTGTCCGAGAGTTTGCCGTGATCCGCTCTAAGGAGGCCTAGGCTTGTCGCTACCTGGGCAATGTCCTGCTGGAGGGCTGAGCGCGTGGTCGCAATCGCCTCCAAGACGCGGTCAAATTGCTGCTGCATTGATGCACCACCAGAAATCTCCGGGTTCCCACGTTCCTCTTTGTCCTGGGACTCCGAGTCTGAGGCGGCAGGGGTAGCCCCCTTGGCTCCTCTAGGTTTCCCCATGTCGCCGGGAGCACACCGTGCGGGTCCAGGAGTAGTCTTCTCCGAGTGCCAGCGCCGGCTGTGACTCTCCCGGTTGCTGGGCCTTAGGTCGAGTGCCGGAAATCCCCGTCTCCAGGGCCTGTTGGACCTCCTCAGCTTCGGCTCGTGCCACCACCTCGTCGTCTGAGGGCACCGGGGAGGAGGCGGAGACAATCGTCGCCAGGTCGGGCAGGCCCGTGCGGCCGATAGAGTCCCGGAGTAAGAGTCACCGACTTCTCCGGATGAGGTGCGGCGCCAAAGGGTTGCGCCTCCCATGGAAGTGGGTCGGCCAGGAAAAAGTAGCCAAGTGCGGTGTAGGGAGTGGGGCCACCGTCGGGACCTCCAGGTGCCCGCGTGCGGGATCCACTATAGCGGGGGCATCTGCCCGTCCGAGTGCGATCCTCGTTGAAAGAATCCGATCCGACCGATGTCCAGTTCCTCACATCTCCGTGAGACGGGGGTGCGCCGCTGCTAGTGGTGTTCCATCAGTCTAGTGGATCCGGCCGAGGGGACAATGAAGTCCGCGCGCCATATTGGGTCGCACTCCGCAGTTCCACAAACTCCGATTTTCCGCCGGGTCACCGCTCGTTCGGACTCCGCCAGGGGCCCCGGCAGGTCTCCGTCGGGCCGATCAGCAGAATGCTGGGGTCTGGGTGCCCCGCAGCCTCCGATTTACAGGATAATCACGGGCTCAGTCCCGGAGCCGAGCTCTCAGGCGACCATCGCCATCGGCGCCCAAGCCACGCCCCACCCGCCAGCCATATTATGATGGTGTAAAATGTTTTTCTGCGGCGGCTTTTCCGCCGTGGAAAAGCATACGGACCTTCACTTCGGGGGCCCGTTGCGGGCCCCCTGGGTAAAGGGGGGTGGGGGATGCACATGGGGGGTACCTATGGTACCCCCCTGCATTTGCGTGAACTGCCGCTTTGTGCATGCAAATGCACAACTTACACTTTTAACATTGCGGCGGGTGCTGCTTCAAGCAGCACCTGCCGCAATGTTAAGGATACAGGATGTGACCACCAGGGTGGCGGTCACATCCTAATTTGGACGGAGGGACCGCCGCTGCCCCTGTGGACGGTCCCTCCCACTCTATGGTGGCGGACGGACTCAGGTCCGTCCGCCATCATAATCGGCCCCTATATGTCATTAATTAAAGAACTTAACATTATCACATTACCTAGAAAGATAAGGCCGGGTGATATCTGTGCCTAAAGGCAGATATTACAATGATCCTGCATAAATCAAGCAATATGGCAATGTCCACTGTCTAAGTTAAGGAAGATGGAGACCTCCATGGAACAAGATGGAATCGGACTTACATAAGATGGAGTCGGACTTTAGCCCCAATTATAAAATCATACGGGAAAATGAAACCTCAACCATACTTAAAGGCAGCAATAAGCAAGGTGACGAGGCATTGTATTCTGAGAGCACGACTCATGGTTCTGTTGATCTATGAGTTTCGCTCTAATTGGGCATCTATCTCTGCCATCAACCCCTGCAGGTACAGTGGCTACTAGATAGAGTCTATGCTGCACCTCCAATGTTGCTGCCCAGAATTTTTAACTGCATGGCTCACTTTATTCAAAAAGAATGCTTCTGAAGAGCAGGGGTTCTGCCTCTAAGGACACTAGAATTCTGTACGACTACTACTGGTCCCATGTACTTGACATGCTTCAAGACATTTATTAATACAATCTTTACTGCCATTAGGCTCCGATGCCTCTAATATTTTAATGCAGCCACGCGGACAGGTAAGCCATTTTACCTTTTAACCATTTTAATTTAGGATCTCTCACCCCAGAGTTGTTTTACATTGTCTGGTAGTACTTTGGTGCTCTCTTGTTTAAATAGATTTATTGACATTTTATTCTGAAACCGTGTTTCACTGTGATTACATTTGTACCAATTTTAAATAATTAACTCGAATAAACGTATTCACTCAAGACTCACACTTCTGTAGTTTCATATGCAGTGGTGCTAAATCTAGATTCCCCAAAGGTTACTGGAAAAGGTGTCCCCGGGGGTCACCCTGATTTTCCCCTTCAAACCTCATTTGTGATAATCTATTGTTTATGATCAAAGGGTAATGAAAAATGCTCATTGGACATAACATAATGGCGGGATTCCAAGAGGCACTCATGAAATCTGGGGGTGCTACTCAATAAATTATTTGTTAACGTGAAAGTAAACCACTCTTACAGCAAACAAGCATACCTAAATATTCTATATGTGTCAAGAACTGTGCCTGTGCTGAGAATTCACCAGAGTTTATTTATGTCAAGGAGAAAGAGCCAGGGGCAACTCCTCTGCTATGGCGGAGGAGTGTCGCCCCATTGATTAAAGGAAGTAAATGAAAAATAAAACGATAAAACATTTTTACTATCATTTTAGTTTTTTATTGACTCAGCCAAGTTTTTATAGTCGGCGAGTCTGGGGAGTTGTGGGGCCAGGTTGAAATCACCAGCAGGGGGAGGAGGAGCTGTGGGTACTGAAAGTGCGCATGTCAGTTAGGCTGGCCGTCCACAGCGGCCAAACTGACATGCACACTTAGATATCTCCAGGCTATTCCTTGGAGATATCTGCAGGGCTCAGGAGCACAGGCTCCCAGTCCCTGCTGGAGCATGAAACCGCTCTGCCCAATTCCAGTGCTTCTCTCATGCTGGGAGTAATAGCATGAGAGAAGCACTGGTATTGCTGGTATTGCGTGGGGCGATGGGAGTCTGTGCTCATGGGAACAACTGCAGTTCTGGGAGCAGAGGAGCGGAGCGGAACCAGAAGTTAAGTGCCTCACCATTTAGAATGGGCATCAGCCGCTACTGAAAGGAGTGCTCCTTGTGGTCCCAGGTAGCATATTTCGGACACCATGCTTAGCAGGATGTTAAGCATCTGCACTGTCTAGACTGCGCAGGCATCTCTGCGGTCATGGCCACCAGAAGGGTCTTCAGTGACCTGCATGGAGTTCCATGCTTGAATGATGGTGGCAGAACTGCTGAAATTAGCTCTTGGCAAAGGAAATGAATCTGGGGCTTCTTCATGTGCCAAATGGATGCATGAGTTTCAGGGAAAGAGCGTGGCCAAGCGTTATAGTCTTTAGGGCTTTAAGTGGGATGAAAAAACTTGGAGGGTGTCTCAAAGGGGCATGGCCTATGTAAATAACACCTTCCATACTATGGCTTTTCCCGTCCTGTGCTGGAAAAGCTTGAAAGGCATTATTTCATGACGAGCTCCCCTTGTCCTAAGCACAGCTACAGTGTGCTTCATGACGAGCTGAGCTCGTCATGAGCATGGAAGGGGTTAAGGGCGTAACTTAAAAAAACATAAGCTAAAACTCTATGCTGTGCACAGTGTGCTGCTCAACTGTAATGTTGCTGCTTCTGTCGTTGCATACAGATATAAAACAACAAGTAACATTACACCTACAACAAGCCAGGACTATTGGCTGTTAGTTGCATAAGATACATAAGCAACAAATATCAATCAATCAATCAATCAATCAGGGAATTGTGAAGTGTGCTACTCACTCGTGAGGGTCTCAAGGAGCTGGGGGGAGGGTGCAGCTCTGAGTCAGCCGAAGAGACAGGTCTTGAGGCTCTTCCTGAGGTGTGCAGAGTGGAGGAGCGTTTAATGTTGATTGGGAGCTCTTTCCTTAGACACAATGTAGAAAAAAGCTCTGGCTCTGCGGATGTGCAGGGTTTTGGCGAGGGCGACGTCGGCAGAGCCGAGGTTTCTCTTGGGTACGTGGAAAGAGACACTTTCGTTGAGGTATTGGGGTCCGGTGTTGTGGAGGGATTTGTAGGCGTGGGTGAGTAGCTTGAAGGTAATTCTCTTCTCGACAGGAAGCCAGTGGAGGTTTCGTAGGTGTTGGGTGATGTGTTCATGTCGTGGGATGCCGAGGACGAGTCTGGCTGCGGTGTTCTGGATGGTCTGGAGTTTGTGGAACAGGGATTTGTTGATTCCGGCATAGAAGGCGTTTCCATAGTCCCGTCTGCTAGTTATGAGTGAATGGGTGACGGTTTTTCTGGATTTGAGGGGGAACCATTTGAATGTCCGGAGAAGGATGCAGAGAGTGTTGAAGCAGGTGGAGGCAAAGGCGTTGATCTATCGGGTCATGGTGAGGGAGGAGTCGAGTATGATTCTGAAGTTTCGGGCATGGTCTATGGGAGTGGGTGGGTGCAGAGGGCGGTGGGATACCAGGAGTTGTCCCATGCTGAGGGGTGGGTCCGAGGACGAGGACTTCTTTCTTCTCCAAGTTGAGCTTCAGGAAGCTGCTGCTCATCCAGGATGTGACGTCTTTCATTCCTTCCTGGAAACTGAGTCTGGTGGTGTGGGATTACTTTGTGAGGGAGAGGATGATGTCGTCGGTGTATGATACTATGCTGAGTCTATGCTGTCTAACGATGGTAGCAAGGGGGGCCATGTAGATGTTGAAGAGCGTGGGGCTGAACGATGATTCTTGGGGTACTCAGAAGTTAATGTCTGTGGGTTCGGAGAGGAAGGGCGGGAGTCTGATTCTTTGGGTTCTGCCTGTGAGGAAGAAGCGGAGCCATTCGAGGGCAGTCCCCTATATGCCTGCGTCGTGGAGTCTGACGGTGAGAAATCGGTGGGAGACGGTGTTAAAGGCCATAGAGAAATGTAGTAGGATGAGAGCCGCAGTGTAGCCTTGGTTGAGGAGAGTGCGGATGTCGTCTGTGGCGGTAAGGAGGGCGGTCTCGGTGCTGTGGTTGCTGTGGAAACCAGATTGGGAAAGCTCGAGGATGGAGTTATCTTCGATGAAGTTTGTTAGCTGGACTTTGACAATCTTCTCAGTGACTTTGGCCACGAAGAGGAGGAGAGAGGGGTCGATAGTTTTTGAGATCCGTCGTGTCTGCGGAAGGCTTGAGGAGGGGCTTAACTACTGCACGTTTCCAGACATCCGGTAACATGCCTGATTCGAAGGTGGCATTGATGGTGCGTCGTAGCTTGGGTGCTATGTTGGCGGCGGCTTTGTGGAAGATGTGCGCTGGGTAGGGGTCCATGGGGGTTCCTGAGTGAATGCATTTCATGGTTGTGGCGGTGTCTTCGTTGGTGACCTGCATCCAGGGGAAGATGGTAGGCTGGCTGTCATTGCTGGACTGGAGGATGGAGTCGTTCTGGTGCCTGTTCATTGAAGTTGTCGTAGAGGGACTTGATTTTCGTTGCAGAGAGCCGGGGAGGGTGTGACATCAGTGGTTTCGCTGCGGAGTTTGGTGAATTGTAATGTAATGTAATGTAATGTAATTGTGCTTTTCTATAGCACAGCTATCACTCCAATTCATGAATGATGCTGAAGAGTTCTCTTGAGTTGCTGGAGTTAGCAAGGATTTTGTTCCAGATGAAGGTCCTTTTGGTGGATCTGATGAGTTGGTGGTGTTCATTTATGGCGTTTTTGTAGGTGGTTCGATCTTCTTCAGTTTTGCTGTTTCTCCATAGCTTCTCAAGACGTCTGCAGGTGCGTCTGGATTCTTGGAGGCCAGTGTTGAACCAGGTAACCATTGTGACAAAGTAACCCGTCCGCTGAAATGTAAGTCAGGCAGGTATGGTAGGTAGTTTTAGGTTGCCTTTTAATATTACACACAAAAAAATGCCGCCATTGAAGAGTATGCTGCACCGATAAGTGATCACCTACTAGGACTACTCTGTGATAGGAGTGGACGTCAATTTCCTAGACCACATGCTAGGCAGAAAAGCTTATTGCTATGTTATGTTATTAAAGTTTATAGAGCGCAACTGCTATCCAGAAGCGTGCTCTGGCACTGAAAGCTATTTGAACTAAGACACAAGCCCAATCCCCACCACAATGCTTACTCAAATAGAACAGTTTTAGAGCTTTCACAAACTGAAACTGATAGTCCATAACCTTGAGAGAACAATGGAGCAAATGGATAAAAAGTATGTCCATCCCCTCTTTTATTTCTGAAATGTGGAATCATCAAGTTATGATCAGACTGAGTGAAGATGTCAACAGGGACGATATCACCAAAATGTTTCATGAGGATAGTTTGGGGCCTAATTTGGTTATGTGAGGTATAAAGTCTTAAATAAGATTTTTTCTCAACTGCAAACTAATGCAACTGGTGCCTACAAGCAGGGCCCATTTAGGGCTATCGGCCATTTGTGTTTTATGACTAGGTATGGGCCGGTTTTACTACAAATGGGACTAATTTTTGTTACTGGGAATCGTCCGTCTGCGTACCTGCTTTAGGCGCTCATAAAGATTGCAAAGAAATGGTTTTAAGAGCAGATTAAAATGATTTTCTTGCATATTTTATTTACTGGCGCTGAAAGCAGGAATGCCACCGGTTTACGTACCAACCCTCCCAGTTTCCTGGTTGCCAGTTCCACGCAGGTGTAATCATAGGACTCAGAGGGTTTTAGGTTCTGAGGATACCGTTCCAATTTAAGATATCATCCCATAACTCAGAGTGTGCACTGTTTTGTAGTCCTATGTCCATTTTGCAGATACATTTTACAACCGGGAGCCATTCTGTCCCTAGCGGCGGTACAGCGTCTATCCATTTCCTACATATTTCTCTCCTAGCGAAAAGGATCAGGTAAAACAGTAAGGCCTGTCTTTTCATTGGTAAGGGTGCAACGGAGTTCTCCTCCAACCCCAACATAGCCAACGTTAAGCTAATTTTTATATTGGAACACAGGATTTCATTTATTACTTTCTCCACAAACATCCAATAATCCTGAATCAAGGGGCATTCAAAGAACATGTGCCGATCGTCCGCACTCAGCATTCCACATCTATGGCTTCTTGGGGCTACTGCTGTTACGAATTTAGCCAGTTTCCTCGGTGCCCAATATAATCTGTTAGCTGTAAAAAAAAATGGTTCCTTTTCAGATTCGCTGGCTTAACCACTTTATAGAGCAATTTAAAAGAAAGTTGATAAAGACGATCTTATAATTTACAATTTGGAAAGGGTAATAAAAGACAAAGAAAAAACACTCTCTAGATGGAAGAATCTCCCGAGTAAATCTAATAAAAATGGTGCTGCTCCCTAAGCTGACATTTCTTTTTAACTGTATCCCACTTGCTTTTCCCATGGGGTTGATAGATAAAACGCAGGGAAATTTGGTAGCTTTGTCTGGGCTGCTAGGGGGGCTCAGATGTCTAGGAACAAAATTCGACGAAAACTGGCAGAAGGGGGTTGGCACTCCCGAACTTAAGGTTATATTGCATGGCATTTCAGTTTAATAACTGTAGAGCTCTCCTGGGAACACTGGGTCCCACGATATGGTGTGGGCTGTTGGAGGAGATGGTGAAAAAGTGGGTCAAGAAAGGGTTCCTATACAAATTTGGTGCAAAGAAATACTTTTAAAAAGTTAGACTGAAAATACTAAAGGCAACACTTGGGATAAGGAAAATACAGGGAATGGGCTACTATTCAGATGGGGCACCAATATGGGACTCACCAGGTACACCTGAATGTTTGCAGGGTCTGCTTAGCATTCCTTTAAAGAGAGCATGGATTGAGTGATGGGGAGATCTCATGGTGCTGAAAGAGGTGGTCCCATGGAAAATCCTGACAGCTAAGTCAGGAGGGTCCCTCTCAAGGTTTAAATTTCTGCAGTTGCTATCTTGGGGGGAGGCAAACAGGGGAGAGATCGGAGGAGGTACCTGGAACTTTGAAAAAGAAAGAAGTATCTGTCTGGTACCAGACTTTGGTGATATCAGAAGAAAAAAGTTGAAAGCACCATACGAGATCTGGGCTGGTGATATACAGCTGGCAAAACCTTGTTTCCGCATTCTAAAAGAAAGAAAGAGGAGATCTTCAGCATTTTAGGAAAAATAGTACAAGGATAGTTTATCTTAACGCAATTTGTAAAAGAAAAGTATCATCAAGATAAAAAATAAGGGGCCTCATTTATGAAGGCCTTGCGCCACTGGTGCGTCACTTTTTCCCATTTTAAAAGTGACGAAATGGCGGCGCAAGACCTTCAGAAATAAGGCCCAAGGTTTTTAACAGTAGTGTTTGCTGGCCAGTGAAACTCCTAAAGCAGAGGGAATGTTCACTGCAGTCCAACCAAGACTTTCCACCTTCTGCTTAATCTGGTCTTAACCCTATCTTCTCAGTTGCACATGGAGAAAAATAATTTACATTTTTGTTAGCTTTACAGCTTTACAAATCTCATATTAAAAAAACAAGCATTTACTTGTTAATAGAATGATCTGATGAGAATAAGTGAGGTGAATAGGGGATCCAGGACCCCTTCAGACCACATGCTCATCACAATCTCTTCTCATTTTGACACCACCACAACTAAGAAGAAGAGAAATATTAAACATATCACTCCAAAATAATCAACAATTCAGGAACGAGTCTTCATAGATGGATTCTTCAATACAAATACCTGTCGAACAGACCCCACGGGGAATGCAAACAAAGGATCTGCAGAGCTCTTTACAAAGATTAAAGACCTTGAATGTGCTCTTAACTCCTAACTGACGGGACTCTGTAGTAAATTCAGTGAGGATTGTTATATGACAATTTAACACACTCTAATCTGAGTCAAAGCAAACATGCATGGGGGAAGAAACAAATGCGGAAAAATATTAGCCATGTACTACAAAGAAAGCAAAGGAAATCACAGCAGTAGAGCAATCGGAGAAAAGAACACACTGAGCCTAAAGGACAAGGAAATTGCTTTGGTCGACGCTAGTTATTACAAGGCTGTATTCACCAGCGAGCAATGAATAATCCGAACAGAAATCAATAACTACTTCAAAACTTTACAGATTTGTTCCAACTGGTACCACCTTGACCTATTTTTTGACAAACCACCATCTCAGAAGGGTGGATCCTCCTGAAGTGCTGCAGCTTTTTTAATGCTTATGCCACAATAAATGACATTTATGTTTCACTAAAACGTTGCAGTCTGCCTGCGCACCCGTAGAATCACACCACATCACCCGTAAATGACGACTCAACCTGTAATATTTGCTTAGATTTATCCTTGTCACCTGTGTTAACTTGTAGGTCATGCTCATGCCTGGAAGTGGCCCAAATAAAGAACCTCTTGTTTTTTTCCCATCCTGTACATCATTTTTATCTTCCCCTCCCAACAATCCTATAAACTAAAACTAGGGAACAGATTTACTAACACTTTGTGCTGACAGAAAAGGACACACAGAGCAAAGTCTGTGAAGGATATTTTCAGTGGAAAAGGTATTTTGCGCTGTGAAGGGCCCGATTTTTATCAGCACAAATTGCAATTTGTATCAAGTAGATGTTGCATGGGAGGAACTTTGGCTGATCAGCCTAAGTACCCATAGTTTTTGCCTTAAAGCCTGATCTACTAAAATAGCTAGACCAGGCTTTGAATAAAAAAAGAATGCCTCCTAGAAGCAGGAGCAAATTTGGAGAAATGTTTTAATTTCTCTAAACATCCCCCACGTTGTATGTGTGCTACATTTTACAACACGCATGTAATATTTGGAATAGTACATAAATTGTCCACACATAGGCTTTTGTGCTGGACGGGTATACTTCCAGTACAAAACCTGTGCTAGACATCACGCACAGAACTATGTACCATGTTGCGAAGTTTGTGCGTGACATAGGACAACAGGTTGGTGCACCAGTGCGGTGGATGTAAGCAGCAGAAGAACGATTTTAGTAATCTTGGGTCTGCGTTGGTTGACCCCTTTTGTGCAATGCAGCGCAGCAATTTCAGTTGGTGCGCTGTAATAAAAATGTATAGATCTTCCTCCATTTGTTTACATCTTCCAATTGTAACTGGTACTTATGTTCAACAGTTGTTACCAGTTGACAGTATTTTATTATCGTTTGTTGACAGTATGTTATTACCAGTTGCTAAAGTCTATTCCTCTGACTGTTTAGACTGACTCTGACTTTTCTATCTCATCAATTTTACATCATTTATTTTTTGTATGTATTTATGCTTTGCAATGTTGTAAATAATTAAAAGCATTGAACTAAAAAACATTAAAAGCTAATTAAAAGGAAGAAAAATACAATCTTTTGTTTTTATTCTTTTTTATTAACAAATGCTCATTACATCATAGCATGACTTCTACATCCTTAATAATGACGGAACCAATACATATTCAGTGGATGGTCATTCAGTTACATGGATCTTATTTCTATTCCTGGGTCACATAGCTCTCTTGTTTCCCCCATGTCAGGTGTGAGTGGCTCTTTTTTCCTTTGGATTTGAGCACTTGCAGTTCTTCATTTACAGTGAACAAACAAACTACAAGTGCCAGAATGCAAAGTAAAACCCATGACTGAATGAGGTTCTCCTGCCAGATACATAATGAGTTGCAAGCTTTGGGTTTGAAGCAGGGACATGCAAAAAAATGACATTTTTAGCCTCAAAATAATGGTGTATTCTCCTTCAGACACATACGGAAGATGTTTTAATCTGTCAATACTTGCGCTGCCGAAGGTGGGCTGCTACTAGTTGATGTTTTGTGGTGAGTAGGCTGCTTTTTGTAAGGGGAAGCAGTGGACTTTTGAAATTAGAAACTTCTGTGGTGGCACTCCATATATTTTCACTTTCTAAATGGATTCTGTCTTTCCATGTTCAAATATTATTTTCTTCCCTTCTTGGCATGTATGCAAGGCTAAGTTCCTCTGGTCCCCAAAACTCTGTTTCAGACTCCTAGAACCATCAACCCTCTTTCCACTGTTGATAATTCCATAATTGATTTCAGTCAAGATCTTAGAGTGCGGAAAGCTGTGGTTAAGGGAGGTAAGCAGGAGCTTCTTGGAATTGATGGTAAGCAAAAGTCTCTGGCAACTAAGATTGAAGCTGGAGCCTTGGAAACCTAAGTATTAGTTGGAGCCTCAAGGGCCTAAATTGAGAAGGGCGAACCATAGTGTGAGAAGGAGCCTGCGGGGCTTAGTTGTAAGCAGGAGCTGCGGAGCTCTAGCAGGGAATGGGAACCTCAGCGTCATAGTCTGTGCAGAGCACCAGGAGGGCTGACAGTATGCAGAAGCCTCAGTGAACCTCCTGGAAACATGGCTTCCACTGGCTTGAGAGTAAGCTGAAGCTGCTGGGTAAGAGGGATCAGGAGATACAGGGCCTAAGAGGTCAATGGGGATCTAAGCGGATCTGCAGACGAGCAGGATTCCAAGGAACTTAGTAGTGAGCACAATTTAAAGGGCACCTGAAAGTGAAAAGAAGCCTTTCAATGTAAGCAGGAGCCTCAGAGGTTTGAGTGTGAGCAGGATCCTCGTAGAACCATAACGGATAAATTAGTTTAAGGCCCTGAGGGAGAGTAGGTAGTTTTAGATCCACCTGGTGATCAGCAAGAACCCAAGTGTCTTAGGGTGAGCGGGCATCCAGGTCTTTAGAATGACCAAAAGCCTGACCCACAGGTGAACATGATCTTTCGAGGACTTCTAGGTTAGTGTACAATGAGGATCCCCATGAATGAGTAGGAGCTTTAAGGCCAAAGAACATGGAGATGACCCCGGGATCTTAGGGTGAGCACAGCCAAAGGCGGAGATTTGTGGATCTTAATATGAACGTGAGAGGCATTAAATATTGATGTTTTCAGTCCTTTCTAATGTTACTGGCCCTACAGGCTGTAAAATCCTATATTTACTACAAAGTTCCCTTAAAATGAGCCAACTGACACGAACCGGTTCGCGGGAGGTCGCAATCCGCAAATGTTGGCCACTTTTTTGTGGAGTGTCCGGGTCTATTTTTGCAACCCCCAACCCAAATCTAGAGGCTCTTATACACAGGTGCATGAGAGGAATGCAACTGGCAGAAATCTCTGCGTGCAGTAGTTTGGCCAAGCCAAGACTCAGTCTCATGCCCAAAACTGTCTTTTTTCGTTATATCAAAAATTCCCAATTCTGACTTCGTTTGGAAGTGAAAAGCTTTTTGTTCCGTTTTGTTTACCACAGCTTTAGCTGGGTGTGATTTTTTTACAACCACTCCAAGGAGTTACCTCAAATCATAGACCTATGTCTAAAACTGTCTATTTCTATGAGAATGGCTTCCCCTTAAACCCATACGAACCTGGGCATATTGTACGTCTGCTTTAATATCACTTTATACAATCCGTTCTATCCAAGACAGATGGCCCTATAGCAATAATGTCCTGATGCGACCCCTATATCCGACTGAGGGTCGAAATGTCAACAACTGAATAACAAACCAACTACAATGTATTGTTTAACCTTTTGAGGACTTCGTACAGCTGTTTGTTATAAATACACAAAAGTTCACATCGCTACACCGTCTGTCTCTACAGTCTCTTAGTTGTGGTTTTTCAGTGTTTGCCCTTGTGACACATTCTTCGTATTGTTTGCAAAGGGATTGGACAATTCTTTACTGATGTGAACCACGGCCTACATCAAAAGCAGATCGCCGAGCTGCATCCATGCTCAAAACACCCTTCCTCCCACCCCTGCCGCACCAGCCACAAAAATTAATAGAGAACAGGCGGGATGGGAAACTATTCCATCCGTATCCATGGAAACATAGCGTCCAGGGAAGCTTCCAGAAATTCAGGTGCAGGTCTCTTCAGCAATCATAGTTTTTTTTCATAAACCTTGACCAAAATCCATTTTACAAGGAGGTTTTACGATTCCCCCTGCTCTGCTCTCAGCAGCAGAGGAATCTGTGGGCAGCTGTCAGGGCTGGGCTGCTCCCGCTGCCAGCCCAGTGTTAACCCCTAGCATGCCACCCATCACGGCTAACCCATGCAAAATAATATAGAGCACAGTTTACAAAACACATGTAAACATCTTCGCTCTCCACTACGTAACCAGGTTCCATATTTGTGAATCCACGATAAGCCGTAGTGATGCCTACTTACATGTTTCCCCCTACTTTGAATTTACTATTATGACCGAATGGATAATATTACACAGGCGAAAAGTCAATATAAGAGCAAATGTCAAGTCAAGTCAAGTCAGCGAATTTATATAGCGCGCTACATACCCAGAGGGTCTCAAGGCGCTTGAGGAGGGGTGGGGAATTACAGTAAACAAGGGCTGGGACACAAAAGCACTGAATCACTCCACAAACACTGGACTGGAAGTGAAACAGAGTTCCCCAGGGAGGGTGATGCAAGCTACCAGACACACTCATAGCTGAAGAATTCTACCAGAAGAGAGGTTTGATGCTATGCTTAACAGTATGTGAATGGGCGTATTTTTTTTATGTTTTTCTTCCACATACAAAACATGTGATCCTGGGCAAGGGCAAGGAATGGGAAGTGGAGCCCGCATGAGCAAGTGCTCGTTTCTATGTCATATCTGCCCGTGACATCCGTGTATTTGCGTCTCCTAATTCCTGGCATTTAGTTCGTTTAAAGAAGGACCAAAGGCACCAAAATGGGCCTCTCGCAGTCCAGTCCTATCCAGGGCATGCACCAGGCCCCGAACTGTCAAGATAATCATCTTAGACACATTTCCTCTTATGATTGGTGTAACTGACTTATCACATAGAACACTTCCCCACTCTGGCAGCTGCACTTCTGTTTTGCACTCCACACCACTGGTGCGCAATCAAGCTGCATGTGATGTGAGGAGATACTGCACACAAGTATCCTCACAGCACAGTGAGAACTACTGAGACAGTGCAGGCCCTGTCGCTTGCACTTTGTTTACTTACAAAGGGCTTAGAGCCCACCTATTGCTTAACATTGGCTGGCTTCATCATCACTCTCATGTCTTTGCTTCTCTTTGGTCAGCGCGTGCTAGCTTCACTTTGTTATGTCATGTTGTTTATTCTTCTAGAGCGCTTGAATGCCCTGAGGCGTCTTGGCGCTGACTGAAATAGCAGAAAGAGGAACAAAAATAGTAAGACTAATTAGAGGAAAACAGCCATGTTTTCGCGGCTTTTCTAACAGCCAAAAGGTTTGGCAAGGCTTTGATGTAAAGAGGGAGAGCATTTCAGGCTTTTGTTGCTCCCAACACGAAGCCTCTTCCACCCCAGATGGCATATTAAAACTAGGCGCTATCACCTTTTTGGCAGAGGCAGAACGTAGTGACCTAGCTGGAATATACTAAGTAAAGCTCTTCTTTAGGAAGTCAGGCCTTTGTCATCCACTGCTTTGTAAACAATACTAAGTGCCTTAAAGAGAATCCTCTGCCTGACCGGTAGCCAATGAAGCTTCCTCATAGGCTCGGAGACAGATTGGTACTTCAGAACCTTCAAAAGCACGCGGGCAGACGCATTTTACAAAATTTGCAGTTTCTTGAGTACGTGCTGGTGAGCATTGAGATAGAGCCCATTGCAATAATCGGTCTTGGACAACACCAGAGACGTGACTACTGTTTTCTGCAAGTTAGCTGGGATGAAAGGTAAAATCCTCTTGATTAACCTTAGGGTATAAAGGGCAGAGGTAACTGCCTTTTCTTGAGCATGATAGGTCAATTTGTCGTTGATAAGAATTCATAGGTTCCTTGTTGACCATACAGGAGTGGGAAGTAAACCTTAATCAGATGGCCACCTTACAGGAGACCAAATAGACATCTGGGCACCAAAGGGCCTTTCCTGAATTGAGTTTCAGACAGTTCATGGTCACCCACAAGCTGACTGCCTGCATGCAGTTGTAGAATCTCGCCCCAATTCAAGTGTCTTCCGTGGCTAACAAGCTTTTAATTTGTGTGTCATTAGCATAGGACATCAGGGAAAACCCAAAAGATTTTATAAGTTCTGCCAGTGGGGTGGCAAATATGGAACAATGTTAGACTAAGTCAGGAACCCTGGGGGACCTTGCAAGGCAGAGAGTAGGGGGAAGAAGTAAAGACCCCTAGTCAAACCTACTGTTCCCGACCGCTGAGAGAGGAATTACGTTATTCCCATGCTGTACCTGTCACTCCAATCCTGCCCAGACGCTCCATGAGCAGCCCATGATTGACCTATCAAAGGCTGCTGATAGATCGAGCAGGATAAGAGAAGCTCTACCACCCAGACCAAGAGGTAGCCTGAGCTACTCGGTGCTTTTGATAAGTGCAGTCCAAACTGAGTGGCATCCAAGAGATTGTTAGCATGAACATGTTCGGCCAGTTGTTTGCTAATAACTTTTTCGATAAGCTTTGCTGGCAAAGCCAAACAGGAAATAGGAGGTTAACTATTAGGGTCTTGAGGGTCAAGAGATGGTTTATTATTTAGAGGTAATACACTTCTTCCATACGGAGGGAAATGAGCCAGAACAGCACATAAGATGCAAGATATCAGTCCGTTTAATCGCAATAATCTTAGCTACTAAGGTAGTCACTTTGGTGGGCTTGGGTCACATGGAGAGTCTGATTTACATAATTTGATCAGTTTGGTGACCTCTTCTCTAGCTGGTGGGATAAACTGGCTGAGGGTGCTGTCCACATCCAAATGTAAGGAAATATGCGTGTCTGAAAGCTGGGTGGGCAGCGTGTCGGAAAACCTGTAATAAACATCTTCAACTTTATGACAGATAGCATCTGCCAGAGTATTGCAAAAAGACTGATTAAAATCTTTGAAGGTGTTTGCAGTGTCAGTGATAAGCTTTTTAACAGTGGAAAACAGTTCTGTAGAGGAATTTCTAGCTGCTTCAATTTTGCCGGCTAAATAAGCAGTTTTTTCCTTTAAGTTCAAAGCTTTGTACTCTGCTAAGCACTTTTTGAATTTGTACTTCTCTATTTCAGAATAACCAGCTCTCCATCTTTTCACCTGTCTCTGTCAGCACTGCTTAGAAGCCCTGATGTTTTCACAGAACCAGGGAGCAGAGATGTCATGTCTTTTAATGTTGGTCGTTTTCACAAGTACCAATGAATGAGCAGCACCTGTCTTATTAGTGCATACACTGCGAAACCGCAGACTCAATTTCCTCCGGGAGAGTATTTTCTAACATCTTGATAAACTCATCTGCTTGGATTTTGTGGCAAGCACGGGAGCAGGTCCGAGTCATACAGGCCATGGATCCATGGTCAGCTTGACTAATTTTTATGTCAAAGAAAATAGCACTGTGATCGGTTGACCGTAAGGGGGAATTTTTATATTCCTTAGAGATGAATTGTTTGAAAAGATACCATACAAGGTGTGTCCTGCCAGTTGCGTAGGGCTTTCCTCCTGTTGCGATAGCCAAGAGATGACATAGTTTGAAGTAAGGCTACTATTTCAATGTCAGATTGGACATCAAGATGAAAATCAAAATCGCCTAGAACAGTACAGTTGCTAAGCAGAATGTTGGCTTCCAGTAGGCTGCTAATCTCCTGAGCAAAAATGGATCGCGGGCCAGGTGGACGATAGACTATTATACCTTTAAAGGACTGAGTTTAAGACAATTCTTCACACTACACAAATAGAAGATGACATGGGGCTGCACCAAACATCTAGGTCAGCTCTGTATATAACCGCCATGCCGTCTCGCCGTTTGCCCAATCAATCCTGTCTAATGATGGCAAAGCCCTCAGGAAATAGCTGATAATATAGCCGGGCTAGAGGATGAATCAGCCCTAATCTCAGTAATAAAGACCAGGGATGGATTGTGTGCTTCCGAAAAAAAAGTAAATTCAACACTTTGTTTTACCAGTGACCTGGCATTAATGAGCACCCAAGACAGATAGATGTTAGGTTTATCCTGTTGACTATTGTAGCCTAACGGATGGCTATCAGTGATTTTTGGGGCTGGCCATAGCTCTGACTCTGGAAAACTCAGATGCAGGCCATCTCAAAGCAGATGAAATTACGTATAGCCCTAATAGAAATAGGATCAAACTGGGGGCAGCCCCAGGACTCATCAGGGTGGTTTAATGCCAAAAAGGAGCTATCTTCAGGATCTAGACTGGCAGCATGGCTGGCACTGGCCACTTCCGGGACGCTGATGGGCTTGCCTCTGGCATGCTTCCGGTGAGCCAAAGGTGCATACTTGAAAATAGTCTGCCATAGAGCAGGTAGCGTGGTCTGAGGCAGGGCTTGCTCACGCTGCAATGCAGCAAAGCCGAACTATGAGAGCTAAAATGAGTCGGCAAATTCAAATAAGCAAATGGGGCTCCAGTAACTCCCGACTCCTGTCTCAGCCTTCCCTAAGAGAGGAAGACTACTGGTAAAGCAAAGAATAACTAAAAGAAAAGTGATAAAAGCAAACACATAAAAGTATTAAAACAGGGATAACCCCTTTCAAGATGTCTCCCACACTTGAGACTAGGGAGACATCTTGAAAGGGGTAGCGACTCCAGACAGCGGAACTGGAGCCTCTACTGATTACTTCGCTACACGTACCCGTGCAACCTATATTTCTTTGTACAGGTCCCTGGTCTGTACTAAGCATGGGCGGAAAATCCGTTACGCTCGCGGATTTTGCGGATTTTTGGTAAATTCGCAATCTGCGAACGCTCACGAATTTACCAAAAATCCGCAAATTCGCACGCAGTGGATTTTTTTTTCTTGGTGATACAATTTTGCGGTGTGCGGTGTAAGTTCGTAATTGCGAACTGGTACAAAACCCTCGCGAACTGGCAGAAATCCTTGCGAATTGGCAGAAATCCTTGCGAACACAAAAAAGCATTCAGCAGGTTCAAAAGTTCAAACTCATCATTAGTAACCATTCCCTGTAGTGCTTCCTGACAAGGGCCCCATGGCCCCTCCAGAGTTCAGTTGCTAGTTGCAACAATTGTATGACCCTGCTCTGACCCCCACAGCAGGCTCATAGAATAGCTACAAGTAGGCCACAAAGGTCCTGGAAAAAAAAATTGCACTGCAACAGAAAGCAAATTACAGATAAGGAAGCAGGTGCCAGACTGGAATTTTAAAACAGTGACACATTAATACATCAACCCCAAATTAATTCATGTCAGTTGAAGCAGGCAGGTGTGCTTGCTTTTTCCCCCCATAATCTACAGTGATGATGAACCAGAGGGTGGCATTGATGTACCAGAGGGTGGCATGGGTGAAACAGAGGGTGACAGGGGTGAAACAGAGGGTGCTGGGAACCTGTGATGATGAACCAGACGTAGAAACAACATAATCGTGACCGTTGCGAGCCGACATGTAAGTTCGCAATTGCGAACTGGTACAAAACCCTCGTGAACTGGCAGAAATCCTTGCGAACTGGCAGAAATCCTTGGGAACACAAAAAAATCCGCAAATTCGCGAGAATTCGCGGATTTTGCGGATTGCGAGTTCGCAAATTCGCAAAATTCGCGAACGCCAGATTCGCAAAATTCGCCCATGCTTAGTCTGTACTGTGACGTATCCGTCCTTTACAGAAACTTCCGAGTACGAGCTAAGAACAATCACACGGTTCCCACCCCAGCACGCACGCTTCCTGAATTTTTCTGCCGTGCGATTCTCTACCAAAAGTTTTCACAGCCCTGATGAGTCACATCAAGTACACGGTGTGACAAAACACATGTCGGCTGGCGATCACCTTTTGTACTGATCAAGATTGTATGATAAATCTTTATTACCTGCAAAAAACCTGAAGTCAGACTTTTATTTATTCTAAAAAGAATTGTAACCACAGTGAGATTCTGACATCAGAACCCATACCACCACAAAACGCGTGCACAGGACTTGGTTCTTATATTGGGTACGGGCCCTCTGTACCAGTACAGGGGTTGTTATGCTTTTGGTTTGTTTCCCCTGACCTGTTTTGCACCGTAACTGAATTGTATTTGTCGCATTACCGACCAATCATACACGCATGAGCGCCACATCTTCCTGTCCAGCAATTCAAACCCTTTTTCTTTGTCAATACAGCAATCAGCTTTATCTTTGTATGCTTGTCCCTCCTCTAGAGCATGGTCCAAGTACTGCTTCCTTTCTGCACCCAGTGTTCTTCTCCCCTGGAACATGATTCAAGTACTGCTTTCTTCCTGTGCCCAGTGTCCTTCCACTGCTCGTGAGTTTTAGGAGGTACTTTTTGAGTCGAGCCTTAGAGAGCATGTGCTAGAACATGTTCTCTCACTTGTGAGACACTATTGATTACTTCAAGGACTTGGATCCCACTCATTACTTACCATTTGAGTGTTTCAGCATCACTGTTCTTTGCAGCCTTCTATAGGGGCTAGTCCAGGCGAAACATCACTTCCGATGCTTGCTGTGGAGCACAAACCAATCAAAGATTGATTCAGCCTAATCAGTGCCTGTCTGCTGGTTTTGACATGATTGAGGTACTATTTCTTTCACCTCCCATTCCCACTGCCTGCTGCTCCATTCATAGCACTTTTTTTTCTTCTTTTTTTGCAGTCCTCGGTGCTTTGGGTTACTTTTGCTGACTTCAATCATGTTATTATAGATGTCACTTGAGGGGCTTACGACAGCGAGGGAAGGCTGATCCACCCTCTTTGTTTCTGTATCCGCACATAACACCAGGGTGATCTTGTCAACATGCATTTGTTCTCCGACACCTCTGTCCACTTTGCATGCTCTCATGCAGATATTTCCTCAAAATCAGTGACAGTTCCTGACAGCCATGGAGTACATAATTGCATTGATCTGAAATGGCACGACTGTATTAATTTCTGATGATCACATGCGGAATATTGAACTGACATACACGCAGGTGTGTGCTTAATAGTGAAGGCTACAAATTTTTTTGTTGTGGGACATGACTGCGTTTGTAAGAATAAAAATAGATTGCAAACCACTGCTTCCATGTCGGAATCCTCCCGCAGCAGTTGTGATGTTTTGCAAAGGCATAGCGTGCCTTAAAGGCTTTGGTGCTTTTGTGTCAGAATTCGAATGCCAAACTGCAGAGCTTTCAAACAGCTCCTGTCTCAGATTTCATATCCGTAAAGGGCAAGGCCATTTGAAGAAATGTAATATCAGCCTATTGTGTTAATGTTTTGTACACTAAAAATTCTGCATAGGCTGTGCCACTGGAATTTTGCTGCAGGGGAGGGCCAAATTATGCTGCGGTGTTGAATAAATTAAGAAACAAGAAGCAATTTATGCCACTCCACTCTAACCCACTCCACTCTAATTCTCCCAATCCATTCCACTCTAATCCACTCCACTTCAAACCAGTCCACTGCAGTCCAATCCAGTCAACTCCACTTTAATCCAGTCCAGTCATCTCTAATCCACTACAATTCATTCAACTCCAATCCACTCTACTATAATCCAGTCCACTCCAGTTCAATCCACTGTAATCCACTCCAATGCTTTCCTGTAGGAAAGTGCCCTTTTTAAAGGGTCACACCCCCCACCTTTTGCTCCTAAAAGAACATGGGTGTTATAGGGGCCACAAGGGACTGAAGCACTGTTTGTGCCACACTGAGTGACCCAAGGAAATCATTAACTGCAGCCTACCATTGCGAGATTCCTGTGCCAGAGGTGATGTGGCATGCACCCAGATGGCTGAAATCCACTCCACTGTCATCCACTGCACTCTAATCCACTCTATTCTAATCTACCCTACTCCAATCCCCTCTAATTCACTCTAATCCACTACACTACATTGCAATCCATTCTAATTTACTCCACTCTAATCCACTCCAATCCATTCCACTCTAATACACTCCAATCCACTCCACTCTACTCTAATTAACTCAAATCAATTCCACTCTAATCCACTTCTTGCCAATCCACTCCACGCCAATCCACTCTAATTAACTCCACTCTAATCCACTCCATGCTAGACCACCACAATCCCCTGCCACCACCCGAACCACTACTATGGCTTTAACCACCCCCACCACCCTAACAAATACCACCACTTCAACCACCCCACCACCTTAACCACCACCGCCCTAATCACCACCACCACCCCAATCACTACCACCACCCTCAAGGACACCACTACCCTCACCCTCAACACCTCAACCACCATGCCCCCTCTTACCATCACCTTCACCACAGCCACCAACACTACCCTCACCACCACCACCATCACCACCCTGTCACTAAACATGGCTCTGAAGAAGCTCTTTATTTTTTAACAACCATTTTCAACTCAACACTTGATTGTTGTTTTCATGGAAAGTTGTGGTCTACATTTGTGTTTATTTACTCTCAAGTAACTCATTCTCGCCTAAAACTATTCATCTAGGTATCTATTAAAGCTGAATCATAGCAAAGATGAAGAACATTTAAACATCGTCTATAGCTATCTATCAACCTGGCAGCCTATTCAATGGAAATCTATCCGTGAACATTGAGAAGGAAGACTGTGGTAGAATGTTTCAGTGAACCCTAGGGTGAGTGCTTCCCAGGAAGATTCATATTTGAATAAGCTTTATATTTGATTGTCTTATACATTTTAATTACTGTACAGTGGGAATAAGAAAACATAGTGTTTATCACATTACATGGCTTGCTTTTAACAAAGCAACCCACAAACATAGTTAAACCTGATTCAAAGACTGGTTGTGTGGGTTATCCTTCCTGTTTTTGTGTTTGTCCCTTTCCTGGAACATGGCTTCATTACTTGTCTGCTTCCACTGTTTACTTTTCAGTCATTCCTTTTTTTCTTTTTGATTAAGCACCATGAAAGTGCCGGTGTTTTCCAGCTGTCGCCCTCATGTACATCTCTCTACGCCCCTGCGCCACACTCCATTATGTTTCATCTCCCTGCTTCTCCGCCACTACCCTCTGCATTGTGCTTACCCTTGCGTGCATCTCTCCCACACTGCTTTCTTGCTGATGTGCTTTTCTCCCGTTCCACTTTGCCTTCTCTCTTACCTGTGTGCTTGTTCCCTCTCATTGCACCTTATTACTTATTATTACAGGATCCTAACTTATTGTTAGGATCCTGTGTTTTTCCACAGGAGTGGTATTAGGAAATACTGCATCCAGCTGGTCAAATTTCTCAGCAAGCCAGTAAGGTAAATCATCCTTATTCTGTGGACGCTTGCCCATAACCGAATTAACCATGACGGGACTAATCGAGATCTGGGCCGGTCCAGCTGGTTGTTCCGCAACCGCAGGTGCTCCCCTCTGGAATTTGCGGGAAACGTATTGTACTAGAGCCCTATGTACCTCAATTTAAAGAGGTGTGCAAGACACGCAATACGTCTATATTGGCTACTAGATAACGTGGATGAGGAGTGTACCCGGCCAAAACTGGCCAAGTGGCCCCAGGAATCGACAAAGGGCCTAAACGGACCGGAGTCACTGTGTAAGGGAGGGCGCCATTAAACAAAATACGGTGTTGCCATGCCGAAATTGTAACTTCGAGCATTGTATATGGCCGATATAAAACAGGTAACGCAGTGGGAGCGTATGCATGGAACAAGTTATCATCTCCATTCACTGCCGGAAAGGTTACCCAAGAATGGAATACCTCAAAGTGGTAAGCCGGGTTAGCACTAACCATAAAAATAGCACGTTACCCGCATATGCCCTGGAGGCCCTCTATGTGCAGTCAAGTGATGACGGAGTGGCGCACGACTATGCGCTGAAATATCGATATCAGCCATAAAGACAAAGAAAAGGAAAACAACTTAATTGCGTGGCAGCGCAAAAGGGTCAGCAATTTAATAGACTAATATGAACCTTTTTATAATATCAAGCTTGAAAGAACCTTAAAAAAACATCAATATAGGTAGGTTATGCTGTCACAACTGTTTTACGGAAAACAGGAGTGAGGGTATTGTGGACAAGTACAAGCACAACTAAAGCGTCTTGTAAATAAGTACCAGACCAACCATTGGGTGCGCCAGGTTGCAGCTTTTTCATCAACTTGAGTGCCAATTCCTAGGAACCACACCGTGTCCCTGAGTCTGAACTTCATTTTGATGATACCCTAGTGTCCTTCGTGTGCCAGATCGATCACTCTAGCCCACTAAGTATGTGGTATCACAATCTGCCAACCTCTGAGCAACAGCCCTTCCTCACTAGTGCTCAGCTGGTTCTGAACTCACCATATCTGAGTCCTTGTTGTTTGCCCTGAGGATGTCAGCGACCAGGACCCATTGAGGAAGTGTTTCCATTGTCTCCATGCGAGGGCTTCTTTTGCTCAGGAGATGCTCTCATCTTTGTCTGTCACTTCTTGTATCTCTTGGATGGTGAGTGCCTTGGGCCATGCTTCTTGCAGGATAATTTGCACAAACTCCTCGACTCATTCATCATTTTCTAACAGATCATATCCGTTGGAAGGTGAAGGGTGTGTCGATACATAATCTGCCGGGTTATTGGCCCCTGGGTGGTAGAAGACTTCAAATGAGTATGGCTGCAGCTGCACAGCCCATCCTTCAATCCTCAAAGGTGCTAGCTGGGCCGACGCACTGAATAATGGGAACAACGGCTTGTGGTCCATGACCACTCTGTAATGCCGGCTGCAAAGGTACAGGTGGAAGTGGCGACATGCCCACAGGATGACCAATGCCTCTAGCTTGATTTGAGCATATCTGGTCTTGGTGTCAGAGAGCACTCGGCTCACGGAGGCAATGGGGAACCACACTATTTCTCTTTCAGGTTTACTGCCCTTAGACTTACCAGACTGGCATCAACCACAAGCTCCATTTTGTGCTGCGGGCTGTAGTACTCCATGGTGGCATAATCCAGGAGAGCTTCTTTCACCATGTGGAATGCTTTGTCAGCCTCTGGTCCCAACTACAAAGGGGTGTACATTTTCGTTAGTGTCCTCAGTGACTCTGGGAGACTGGGTTTGGGATGAACCTCCTGCATTATGTCGCCATGCCCAGGAAGCTCCGTACTTTAGTCGGATTTTGGGCTATGGATGTGCTCCTGATGGTGTCAACTTTCCTCGGGTCCACCCTTAGGCCATCTCGTGAGAAGTTGTATCCGAAGAACTTTATTGAGTTTTGGTAGAATGAGCATTTTTGTTGGCGTAGAGTCAGGCCACAATCAACTAGTCATTGCAGGGTGGCTCTTAGCCTCAAGTGGTGTTCTTCGAGGTTGCCTGAAAAGATTAGGATGTAGGATGTCGTCGCTTATATTGATCAGCCCGGAAAGGGTCTTCTTTATGGCTTCCTGGAATACCTCTGCAGCAGATGAGATACCAAAGTTGAGCCTTCGATTTTTCCAGAGACCTACATGCGTGCAGAATGTGGTGATTTACCGGCTGGCTGAGTCCAGTTCTAGCTGATGGTACCCAGCGCTTGGATATAGTTTTGAAAACCATTGGGTGCTATTCAGGTCCACCACAATGTCTTCCATGGTTGGTGGGATGTGTCGCTCCCTCAGGGTCTTTCAACTTCTCTATGACCCCCTTTTGCTCTAGGTCTCGCAGCTCCTGTCCACTTGCGCCCTCAAGTAAAATGGGACCCGTTGATATCATAGTGCCAGGGGCCTTACTGAGGCATCGATGTGCAGCCGTATCTGCTTCTCTTTTCATTTTCCGAGTCCGGTGACAAGTTGGGGAAATCTGGCCAGCATGTCTTTGCCATTTATTTTGTGCACCTGTTTAGAAAAAAACACCAGTTCAATGTCTTCTGCTGTGTGGCACCCCAACAGCATGCTGGTGCTACCTTCGGTGGCATGGAATCTCCCCCCAGCTGGATTGGCCTTTACTCACCACATCACATTTACAGAGGCGCCTTTGTCGATCAATTTATCGATGGAGGTGTCTCCAACCTCGACAGTGCACATGGTGGGGTGGCCCCTTCCTGTTGCCTTGCCTCTCGGCAAATTATATTACAAAGTAGTCATCTTCCTGATCCTATAAATAGGTTCTTGCCCCACTGCCGCTTTGTGCATCTTCATCCACCTGCTTGTCAAGGGATAGTTGCCATCATGCTAGGCAGTCTTTTTCGGGAAGCCTGTGTTCTACCCTTGTTTCCCACTTCAACACACCTTGGCGAACCACTTTGAGAAGGTGCGCCCTCAAACTAGGCAGGCACTTGGAATTTTGTGTTCCAGTCTGCAGTTGCTGCATCCGCCACTAGATGGCCTTGAGGAATTTAATTCGTCTGCACATTCTTTCTTTATTTTCACACACTTCGGGGCCCACTCATGGCCGCACCTTTGCTTAGGGCTGCTTCCCTCTCATCAGCCCTACTGTTTAATAGTTCGTTGGGCCAGGCTAGTATTAGTACTTCTTTCAATGTGATGCCTGGTTGTCGCAGGATTAGAAGTCGACGCACTGCCACTCTGCATCCCTGTATTATCTGGGCACGGATTTCCACTGGTTGGTTGATGTACACAAGCCTGAGAAAACACGCTAGCCTTCTCAGGTTTGCGTAGAATATGCCGACTGATTCCAAGTCTGGCTGCCTGGCCTGGCCTATTTTGAAATGCTCATAATCAAGATTGTGCTGCAGATGAAAGTGCCTGTTGAGGGCCGCTACAGCACCGTCGAAGTCTGGATCCCCTCCTGTGTTTGGTAGGGACTCAAAGAGGTCATACAGTTCAGCCCCCCAAAGTGTACCAACAGTGATGTCTTGAGATGCACCCCCCGCGTCTAGGGGAGGGGTGCCTTTAGTGGGATTTTAGTGCCAAGGGAACGGTCTCGTTTCCCTGAAAGTGGGCAAGGGGAGGGATGCCTGAAATGCGATTAAAGAAGGAGGTGCATTGGCGGTCCCTCCCCTTAGGTGATAAAATAGCCGGAATCAAGCGAGTAGTCCTCTTTGTCCTCTTGCCTCGTGGAGTAGCCAGAAAGGCGCAGCGGGAACAGTTGGCTTTGGGTGGCTACCTGGGCCCGGCGGTGTTGGCGACTCACAGAGGTGAGGGGGCCTCACGCGTAGTTTAGGAAGCGTACGGGGCATCATTAGGATGTAATTGGCTCAATAATAATGGCCTATTGTTGAAAGTGGTTTTTCGTAGCGGGAATTGCGGATGGGTGTTACTAAGTTGGGAAACTCTTTGAAGGTTCAACGTGTGGGTTGTTTCGGCATCCACCGCCACTTTATCTTGTGACACACTGTTTGCTACCTCTTACATTTCGTTTGCTCTTGATGCTTGCACGGGTGCCAACATGGCCTGTGTGGTGTTTGTTCTTATGCGTCAGGGTCTAGCAAATTATTGCAGTGCGTTACCTTTAATTGTACTTTGTTTTCTCTTGTGGCCGGCACACTTCGTTATAACTGACGCACAATCTTAAGGCAGACCCTGGGGGCTTATTTGCAATCCCCTTGCGCCACTTGTAAATATGCCCCCCCTGTTTTAAACCTGCACGTTCAGACCTTACAAACTCCTGTGTAGTTTCTTTAGGGGTTACGGAGTAGCGTGCGACTCACCGAAAAAGCACGTTGAAGCCTCGTCAGAGGTAGTAAGCGCTAGATAAATACAATTGTATTACAATACAGTACAATACAATACATCGATCTTTTACATTTTAAAATCGGCAAATATGAAGCTTAACATGTCATTTCCTGTTTTCCATGGCGGTGCACTTGAGTGGGTTTTTAGCAGTCTGGACCACCAAAACCAGTATAAATGCAAGCGATTTTATGTTTGTGTAAAGCAATGCACAATGAGGCGAAGTGGACAAAAACATATGAACACGTTGTAGAATGAAGCATGGTTTTGACATGTTTATGTTTGATGCTATTGTAACACAATACACAAACCAATAAATCTTGCGGTCTGCTTAAAGAGTATTTTGTGCATTCTGAAATTAACAAAGTACTACTGCCCAGCGTCTTTGCGACTAGGGCTAGAACGAAAGCTACAGCCAAGTTTATCAGGCGCTGGCACTCAATGCTACCCACAACCCCCCAGTACATATTTTCCGATTAAATCGACAAATGACAGCCTTTATTTCTTAAAATCCTTTTAATGAAGTGTAGAGGAACATAGGCAGGGCACCCAGAGGCGCAACTAGAGTGATATTTCGGGGGGGGGGGGGGGGGGGGGTATTGCTAGGAAAAAATTTCGGGGGGGGTTGAACTTTAAACAATTGGTTGAGTGGAGAGGCAGGGGCTCTTGGAAGGGGTAAAACAACAACAAAGCCTCATTTACATACACATTGTCTATTACAGACTTGTAATGTGCTCGTGTGCGGCTGTGTGCGCGCCCCAGAGCTGTCTGAGCCCGGGCCGCCATTCACGACAGGGGGGGGCCTGAAGCCCTTTGGATTCCAATGGGTGTTGCGCGCCTGAGTGCACCTCGGTGGCTCCCTTCAAAGCAGGCTTGAGGCTCCTGTGGATGTAATTCAGGCTGCTATTATAGCTTACGCATAGGTATGAGCAGCTTCAGAGAGCATTGGAGCTACAGCGGTTATACCGGAAAATTGCTTGGGGTTTATAAAGATGAACTTTCTGCTCCACACATATGAGCGCCTTCGAAGTGGAAGACCATCTAATATTAACTGCTTGCTGTCTTTTCCTTTATATGCTGGCGGGGGCGCACTATGCTAAGAAGGGTGGTAACAGGGTCGCCGGACGGCAACTGGCAGGAACTTAAGGATGGCCGTCATGTCGGTGTCAGTACACATGGGAAGGAGTCCAGGTTCTCTATGGTAACAGTATGGATCTTGCCATAGGATATGCCATGGTGGTGGAATGGGAACCTGAACGGCAAGGAGGGAAGCGAGTTCGCGTCTCAGTGTGCTCATTGGTATGGGGATACTTCGTCAGATACAAGTTTCTCCCTTGGTGCTAACACGTTGAAATTTTGGTGGTGGCTACACCTTAAGGGGGGATTATCCACGGGGGCCAGGTGGATAGAGCTTGCCCAGCTAGCCCGGTGGGGGGGCCTCACCGTTGTAGTGGCTTCCTTTGCGCTTGGTTGCTAAAACGCGTTATGGTATCTTTTACACACAGTAAGAAACAAGTGGGCATGGTGCCGGGCGGATTGTCAGATATGTCATAATATGGCATCACATTACGTAGAACAGACATTGCAATATAAGCGGTTTATCCATAAGTACTTGTCTCTCATTATTGACAAGTCTCTCATCATCAATTACTTTGAGCTCACTGGAGTTAATTTCACTTAATTTAATAACGCTTAATTTATTTCATGCACAATTTTAGCAGGTGTCTGACACACTGGAGTTGGTTTCACTTGACTTTAATAACACTAGCAGGCCTAATTTATTCCTGCACTATTTCATCACGTTTCTGACACCATTTAATCTGGTAACTGCAAGGAACTGTTGGATCGTAGCTCAGTGGGGACTGCAGTAGGGGTATTTGGGCCTACAGAACATGAGCAGATCATCTCATGTGGTGCTTGTTAGGACCTAACATAGGCTTATCAAATCCCTTTGGAGTAGTGATTAAGGGCACGCAAGGTTACCTTGCGCCAGTTGCAGGTGCAGGGGTTGGTGGGGCAACTCAATTTTGCTTTATGAATTATGCCCATGGGCAGGGTCTTCTCCAGGAATATTGACAGGGCGATGTCAGGTTTAAGGAAAAAGCACCACCACACTAGGCTATCAGTGGGGGTATAGGATGACTTGGTCACGTGGAGACAATTTTGGAGTCTTTCAATGGTTCGGGGATTGGGCAACACCCGGCACAGGCAAACAGTGAGTTAGAGCGTTACACAGATGCGGCTGGCAGTGTGGGGTTCGGTGCAGTGCTAGGTCAAGGTGACTAGAGAACAAGCGCATTGTGTTTTGGTCAGGCAGCATGTCGGTACTCCTAGCAGTGAACAGTCAAAGGGCACGTGTGTACTTTGCTTGCTTCAAGAGATGGTGCGGGGTTGCCTCAGGCGTAATGTGTATTTTACTGCCAAACATGTACCGGGTGTGGATAATGCAGAGGCTGAGGCTCTGTCTCTTTTTAAGTTGACAGAATTCAGAGCGTAATGGCCGTAGGTGGGCGTTCAGATGACGGTCTTCCCGGAAAGCCTAAGGAGGTTTTGGGCCCCATTGCTCCCAAACTCATAGCGGCGTTGATGGCGCGAAAGACTAAGTGGATGTATGATAAGGCATGGCAGGTATACATAGAAGTGGTGTGAGGAGCACAGTGGAATTCACCAGACAGGGGGTGCTACGGTTCATAGTTCATCAGAAAGAGAAGGGGCGGTCATTGACCATTGTTAGGAGGCAGTTGTCGGCAATTGCCTTCTTTGCTTGATTAAAAGAGGTAGCGGATACTACCAAGTATGTTAGAGTTAGGCGGGCTCTAAAAGGTTGGGACGGCTGGCTCCATGCGTGAAGGATAACAGGAGACCCATAGATGCCAGTAGGTTGGTAAATATCCTGAGCGTGTTACCTCAGGTGTGTTGGTCATCATACGTAGTACATCTGCTGAGATTTGCATATTCCTTCGCCTTTTTAGGAGCATTCAGGATATCGGAGATCGCATCGAGCTCTAAGGCGGACAGAAAAGGAGGGATTGGCATGGGTAATGTGGGGTGGCCGGGGACGACGTAATGCAGGTCAGAGTAAGGAGGTCAAAAACGGACCCGCTAGGGAAAACCGCTTGGGTCCAGCTACAATTAAGCGCTATGTCAGACTACAGCTGGTGTAGATAGGAACCAGGGGTTTCAGCGGTTTGATAATTATGCCCTCTTCTGTCTTTTGTCTGGGGGCTTATATGCAGTGGTGTCAAGTAAGGAGACGCAGGTATGCTGGTGTGGAGATTCAGTTATACACAGAGCCCAGAGAATTGGGAATGCAAAGGGCCATGGGAGTCAACCATAATTGGCTAGGTATTGATGGGCATCGTGTGGAGGACGTTGCAGGCCATTTGCAGAGTGTGCTGGACGATGGTATGCCCATTCCAGATGTGTTGGTTATTCACTTGGGGGGTGAAAATATGGTTCCTGGTTGCAGGAGGGGATGAAGAAGGCCATGTTCTCTACCTTCTCATGGGTCAAGAGAGTATTGCCGGACACCATTATCTTATGGTCAGAGGTGTTCGCTAGTAGAGTCTGGGGTGATGGAGTGTCTTTAGCCGCTGCGAACACATCTGTGAGAAAACTGAATCGAGAGGTAGTGAAACTATAGCGGGGTTCGCAAATTCATACCAGTAGGCATAGTATGCTGTAGGTATTAAACCCGAATTTGTATTGGGCAGAGGGATTGGAGCTGTCCAGGGCAGGATTGGAGCTGTTTGTCCAAACTATACTTGGGGGCTATGGAGTTGCATTCAAAAGTATAGCCCAGAGCATCACAAATGGAAGGTGGAGCAGCTTGGAGGGGAGGGCAAGAGCGCCAGTGGGCTACTTGCCCTGTGGTGGGGTCCCGGACAAGAGGAAAAGGCCCGGGGACTTCTTTATGCGGAAACTGCCTCACCTTGCAACAGGGAGGCAGTCATTGGGGCTCTGGGCTGGCGGGAGAGGGGGCCAGCCCAGAGCCCCAATGACTGCCTCCCTGTTGCAAGGTGAGGCAGTTTCCGCATAAAGAAGTCCCCGGGCCTTTTCCTCTTGACCGGGACCCCGCCACAGGGCAAGTAGCGAACAGCCCTGCTGGTGGTCCTGGACTCTCCGGCACTACCCTAGTAGCCGGTGCTTGGATGAAGCAACATGGTATCTCATATGGACGAAGTGGTAAGGGGTTGGGTTGTGTCCTGCTGGAACAACACGCCTCGAGTAGATCTAGAGCTGACGAATTGTAAATACATGGTAACCTGTGGCGCAGATGGATACGGCGCCTCCTTATGTTCAGTAATGGTAGTTTTTTCAAAACCGTGTTTATTAAGAGTTCAATCAAGATTCAGGACAGCCCTCCACAGTCAGGAGGAGACTGTCAACAACACATACAGATAAAAGCATGGTAGTGAACTCAGAGTTTTATAGAAACAAAAGGGGCACGCCCCAAGTCCCCCCCGACCCACCCATCCCCAACAGCATCCCCCAACACCCCTTCTAACTACCCACCCCATATCCCACCCTAACCCAGTGCACGTGATCGCAAGTCAGCAACAGGAGACGGAAAGTGAAGTCAGAGTCGGCTAATAGCCTAGGGCCCGGGGTCCACATCAAGGGCCAGTACATCATCAATATCAGCTGGGGGATCGAGGTCCAGACCCCTGTAGTCTGCCCACCGCTTCCAGATCTTATAGTGTTTCCGGGGGCACCCCCTGGCCTCAAATACGGGTAATTCTAAACCCATCAGGTAGTCTAATCCTGCCTTCCACGCACTCAGGGGGGGGGCACGTTCGCTCTTCCATGCTTGGGCCAGATCACGCTTAGCCACCACTAGTCCCAACAGCAGTAGGTGGCGTTTGTAAATGTTACCCCCGACATTTTCCAGAATATGAAGGAGACCCAGCCTAGGGGTACGGGGAACGTCCCACCCCAGTACTTCTGACAGGCAGTCCCACACACCCGCCCAGAATCGGGTCAGCCTCTCACAGGACCATACGGTATGGAAAAGCGTCCCCCTCTCAGCACCACACCTCAGACATTCAGGGGCAGCTATGAGGCCCGCACGCCACAGCCGCTCCCTAGTATAATAGGCCCTATGGAGGTATTTCAATTGAATGAACCTAAGACGGACGGCTATAGCTGCGCCACGAGGGGATTCGAGGGCCTCCCGCCAATCGTCATCATCCAAGGGGCCAACATCATTCTCCCAGGAGGCCTTCAAAGTCGAGAGGGAGGGGGAGCAGTTCACGACCAGGGAGCGGTATATCTGAGAGACTTTCTTGTCGCCCAGGTCGCCCATAAACAGTTTAGCCTCAATAGGACTAAAGTCGGGGAGCTGTTCCAACCCCACCAGGCTGGGGCCAAGGGCATGGCAGAACTGAAGATAGCGAAAGAATTGGGACCTGGACAAATTATACTCGGAGCTAAGGTCCTGGAAGGATTTAAGTGTGGTTCCGTTGAGAACATTACCAAGGGACGAGATCCCGATCGCGTCCCAGCCGCCGAACCCGGACAAGGAGGCCAGCGCTGGTAGTTAACCGTTATGCCACAGCGGCGTCTCGGCCGTCAGCCTGCCCCACCACCCCATACGGTGCAGAGCCTGCCGCCAGATCGCGAAGACCACCTGGGTGACCCTTGGCAAAGCCCTCCTCCGCCTGGCCGAGTACAGCAGAGTGTGGAGTGTGGCACCGCCCATCAAGGAGTGTTCCAGTGCATAGGCCGGATCGCTACGATCCCCATACCACCACTCGTTGAGCACTAGAAGGTGGGAGGCCTGGTAATACGATAGCAGGTCCGCGGACGCCAAGCCGCCACAGTAGGTAGAGAGAAAGCAGGTACGCAGTGCCACCCTAGAAGCACCCCCGGCCCACAGAAATCTGCCCAGCACCGAGTTGACACCACGGAACCACTGCGGGTCTATTTTATACGGGTGATTCTGTAGTTGGTAGAGGAGCCGAGGCAGGGCCACCATTTTGAAGATAGCCGACCGGCCATAGATATTAAGGGGCATACGCGTCCAGGTCTTAACGTCAACCTGGACCCTGTCCCACACCGGCTGGATGTTACGATCCCATGCCACGGCAGGCGAGGCCGAGAGGTAAACGCCCAGGTACTTCATGCCATCGACCGCCACCTGAAGGGACGCAGCCCACTGGCAACTCACCGAGGCTCCCCCCAGAATCCACAGGGTTGACTTGCGAGGGTTAAGAAAGAGCCCCGACGCCTGACCGAACTCCCGCATTATGTCAAGAACACGAGGCCCTGTATGGTGTAAATCGGTCATGAAGAAGAGCACGTCGTCCGCATATAGGGCAATGCGGTCCGAATGGCCCGTCCCCCACACGAAGCCCCGATAGAACGCGTCCTGGCGCACTCGGGCGGCCATAGGTTACATGGCCAGCGCGAAGAGGTACGGGGAGAGGGGGCACCCCTGACGAGTGCCCCTGGCCACGGGAAATCGCGCGGAAATCGCCCCAGAGACGCGCACAGAAGCGGTGATATCGGTATAGAGTAGTTTCACATAGGAGACGAAAACCGGACCCAGGTTCAGTAGTGGCAGGAGGGCAAGGAGGTAGGTCCAGCTGACCGAGTCAAAGGCACTATCTATGTCAGCCAATAACAGCGCCGCCTGGTCCCCAGTCGTCCCGATCGCGTCAATCGCCGCCTGCGCCCGCCGGATGTTGTGTCGCGTCGCCCGGTGCGGCATGAATCCCGCCTGGTCCGGGTGAACAAGGGCCGAAATGTGGGGAAGCAGGCGATTCGCAAGCGCCTTGGCCAGGAGTTTGGCTTCAAAATTAATAAGGGAGATGGGGCGGTAGGACTCGTGGCGCTCGGGGGGGTCTGCCCGGCTTTTGAAATACCACGATCTAAGCGTGACGCCAGTCCGGGGGGAGGCTACCCCGCTCCCGAGCCAGTTCCAGTGCCCGCCTGTAATGCGGCCCAAGCTGCAGGTGGAATTTCCGGTAGAATTCACTGGGGAACCCACTAGGCCCAGGTGCTTTACCCGCATTGAGTTGACCCAGCGCGTCACCCAATTCCTCAGCTGTCAGGGGGAGATCCAGGGCATCGCGGACCTCATCAGGTACCGCTTGTGGGCGGACCGCCGCGAGGTAAGCCTCAATGCCATCGGGGGAGAGGCTCTCACGAGGGGCATACTGATGCTCGTAGTAGCGCGCGAAGCTCGCTGCAAGGATCGAGGGGTCTGTCATCGCTACCCCCGCGCCGTCGACCAGCCCCGGTAGGGTGATCGGCTGAAAAGTCTGCTGACACAACCGGTGGAGCATGGTGCAGGACTTGTCGCCCCATTGGTACACCCTACTACGAGTAGCCAGCCACGCCTGACGGGCCTCATCCAACAAGACCGAGGAGTAAGACTGTTGTGCTTGTAAAAGCAGCCGCAGCGTCACATCATCGGCCGCCTCCCTGTGTCGTGCCTCCCGCCTTTCCACACGCTCCGCCGCAGTAGTAATACTTTCTTGTCGGGTCCGGCGAGCAGAAGCGCACCAGGCAATATCGACAGCCCTCAGGGCGGGTTTCATGGCCTCCCATACTGTCACCGCATCAACCTCCTCCGTTAGATTGTCCCGCCAATAGTGGGCGATCGCACTGCGCAAATGCCGAGAATAGCCCGGTTGCTGCAGGTGCCACGTAGACATCCGCCACCTGAATGGTTGGCGCGCCTTACAAAGGTCAATTCGAACCGCCACAAGGGAGTGGTCGGACAGCCCGCGAGGCCGGATCGCCGCCCCCTTTACTCTGTCAAGGAAGGTCCCCGGTACAAATACACAGTCTAAGCGTGAAAGGGAGCCATGCACAGCAGACACATAGGTGTATTCTCGTCTCTCTGCATGAAGATGTCTCCACACATCCACCCATCCAAGGCCATCAATCATTGCGCTCAGCTTCGTAGGAGAGGCCGCAGCCGCGACCCCCTGCCTCCTCTGCCTGTCCAGAGCCACATCCAACACATCGTTCCAATCGCCACCAATTACTGCCAAAGAACGGGGAAGCTCGGCCCACAGGGTAAACAGTTGCTCCGCAAGGGCCCACTGCAGCGGGGGGGGGGGGGCATACACACTACCAAAAATTACGGGCTCCACACCAATCTTCCCCTGCACAAACACAAACCGGCCCTGCGGATCGAGCCATTGACGCTCATGGGTATAGGCTAATCGTTTGTGAACCAGGATGGCCACCCCCCTCGAGCCCCTAGCAAACCCAGCATGAAACACTTGGTGGAAGCCAAACCTCTGCAGGCTCAGAGCTTTAGTACCCAGCATGTGCGTTTCCTGGAGGAGGAGCACATCAGCCAGGTCCCTTTTTGCCCAGCGAAGCACAGCCCCCCGTTTGATCTTGTCCAGGAGCCCCCGGACATTCCAGCTCAGTACACGCATGAGAGCAGTAGGTGGCACAGGTCGTGGAGCGTCAGCCATTGTCACAATGGGTCCGTGCCCACAATCCCCGCAACCCAACCCAGACTCCTAGCCCGCCAGCCGCCGACAGCATACAAAACACGTGCATCCCACAGAACACAATCCCAACCCCCGCTACCCCACTAATCCCAACCCAACCCACCAGCAACCAAACACCCCAGAACCCCCCTCCCCCACCCCAATACCTCAATAAACAATGAAGCATCTGTCGCGGTATACGGTACTTCAGACCCAAAACACAGCGTCTAAAGCCAGTCATACCAATGGATCCCAACTAGACCCCCCTTAAAACCAACCAGGCACACTCCCAGAACCACCCCCCAACCCCATCCGGAGGAGGCAGCCCATAAAGTGCACCCCGAACCCACTCTAAGGATACAGCAACATCAATAGTAAGGCACCACGATCCAAGGGGTGTCAGACCGCAAGGGTCCACACCCCCGCCAGGAAAGGAGTCAATAGCCACGGGGTATGGACATCGATGAGAGGCTACCAGTAGGCAGCCCCGGCCGGCGACAATCCTGAGTCCTCGCCAGGCTAATCTGTGTCAGGTTGTGTGTCCCCCATCAAGGGATCCCGGGACAGGGACCTCCGTCGGGAGCAGGATTTGCGATGGCGTTTCCCCTTGGCAGGCGGGTCGCTCCGGTCCTGCGAGGAGCCACATGGCGACCCGGAGTGCAACCCCGGCTGGACGTGCGGGCGAAGCCTGACAGTTTCATCTGTCCAATTGAAGACAGCCTCTGGTGTATCAAAGAAAAGAGTCTTTGAGTTGAAGATCACCCGAAGGCGAGCCGGGTAGAGCAGCGAGTACTGGATCTTGAGACCACGCAGCTTGGCCTTTGCTGCCAGAAAGGAATGCCTCTGCTGGTGAACCAGTTTGGTATAATCTGGGAATATCATAATCTTATGATTGTCATAGAGCAGCGTGTCCTTAAGCCGCGCTTCCCGGAGAATAACATCCCTGTCGTGAAAGTTAAGGAGCCTTGCGATGATCGGGCGAGGTCGCTCCCCAGCCGGCGGTTTCTGCGTCAAGGTGCGATGTGCGCGCTCCACCACAAAGCAGCACGACAGGGCGTCCGGGGGCAGCCAGCTCTCCAGCCACCGAGACAGGAAGACATCCATAGGCCCTTTCTCACAGTCCTCCGGAAAGCCAACAAAGCGCAGGTTGTTCCGTCGCGCCCGCCCCTCGGCATCTTCCACCCGCAGCGCCAAGCCTCGTTGAGTCTGTTCCATGTCGGCAATCTTCTTCTTAAGGACGCCAACATCACCCTCTACTGCCGTGACCCTGGTCTCCGTTTCCGTAATGCGGGCGACTGCGTTGCGGAGGTCCTGGCGCAGAAGCATCACATCGGCTCCCACCGCTCCAATCTTCGCATCTAACATATCACGGGACTGGGTAATGGCCGTCAGCAGCGCCGCGTTGTCCGGTCCAGCACTCTGGCCCCCACCAGCCGCTCCAGCACCTCCACCAGGGCCGGTAAATTTGTCGATTGGCCCAGTCTTTGTGGCGGCCGTGCCCCTGGTCATGGCGGCGGCAAAGGCGATTTATCAGTAGCACGCACCTGTAGGGGGTCGCACCGCTTGAAGGTCCCCCACTCAGGCCCCAGCCGGGGCGGCCGATGTACACCAGTCCACTCAGGATCTCGCCGTCGCCGAGCCGTCGGTCACAGGGAGGTACTCAGGCAGTGCAGCCCCGCTAGATCCCAGCGCATGTAAGCGCCACCCAGAGCGCCTCTCCCCAGGTGTCCGTCTCCTCCACTCCGTGCCAGAGCAACCAGCAAGCCCCAATGTGTTTAGGTCGTCCAGGCCGGCAGCAGCCCCCCCAGGGCACAGCGTCCTGCACCTGCTCCTGCACAGATCGGTGGTTCCCACTGCGGGCCGGCGCCCGGTCCGCACCGGTCTCACCGGTACCCCTGGCTCGTCCCGGGCACTGGCCGCCCCTGTCTGACTCGCCTCGGTCCGCGAGGGCGGAGGGTGCAGCGCGCACCGACGGCCGGGCACAGCGGCCGGCTGCAGTGAAGAATGCCGTGCCCGCCGGCAGCAGAATGCGCCCAGGGATGTAGGGCGCTGCAGGCGCCAACAGCGGAGGGTCCCAGGATCAAAGGGACAACGATGGGCGGGGGCCGCCAAACTCGAGGCCCCGGCTCCGCCGAGGTCAGGAAGGCCGCAGCTCCACCAAAGCTCCCACAGAGGCACGGGCCCCCACTGCTGGCAATGTGGGGGGAGATAGGGCACTCCTCGATGGGCCGCTGGCAATGGGTAGCCCTGGAGCGCCGTCCGGGAGCGGCGCCGTTTGCCCCGGGTCCGGCCTTCCGGCCCGGGCACGCCAAAATTGAGGCCCCGGCCTGTCCGACGGGCACCAGGCCGCTCGCTGCACCCACTCGCCTCCTCGTGCCAGATGGTCTCCGCGCGTTGTCTCGGGCACCGGACGGCTCCCAGCGACGTCCGTTCAGGTCACCTCAGTCGTGGAACACTCTTTGGGTTCAGGGACCAGGATAATGCCAGGATAAGTGTCGGGCCGGCGGGAGCTCTAGCAAGCCACGTCCGCCATGATCGCCCGCTAAGCCACGCCCCCTCAGTAATGGTATTTTGATAGTTAATAAAATTGGTCAAAAGTTGGAGTTTTAATAACAAATAAAGATGGTGTTATTGACAAGTAATAAAAGCTACGCAGTGAACTCCAAGTTCGTGTAAAGTGTCTTTGTGGTCGGGGGGTGGTGGACGAATGGCACGGATATCCCCACTATGACTGTGCCATCGGACTCCTGAGTGGCGCAGAAATAATGCTGTAGGTGTCCAATCCAAGAGCACCACCTTGGAGCCGCTGTAGCGGGGTCCGCTAGCTCACTGAATGGAGGTAGTGGCACTACTGAGACTTGTGCATATGGAGCAGGAGGCTGGAACACTTGCTCTTGACTCTGGTCAGTCATTATTGTAATTATTATCTTTCTCTACTGCTGTGGAATGCTGTGGAATGATCCTTGGATGCAGGATTTGTGACTTCAGTTGCTGTCTTTCTTTCTTTAATCCACCTTGTTCCTAAGGCCTTCGTTTTACCTCTTCACAATGTTAATTTATCTTTAACCCCTCTTTTTTAATTTTTTATGTTGCCACCTCAACGGGGTTTATGTTATCTCTTCCCCTTTGTTACTCTCTTCCTCTCTCCATTTTTGTCTGTGCTGGCCTCCTCATTAGGGGCAAAATGCAGGTAACCAAATACCGGTCGGTAACGGCCGAAAATCGGTATTTTCGGCCGTTACCGACCGGTATTTGGCATTTGAGATGTAGGAGACAGAAAATCGTCCGATTCGGTAAATATACCGAATCGGTAAATTTACCCAATCGGTAATCTTTCCGAATCAGTATAATTACCGAATCGGTAAATTTACCGAATCGTAACGGTTTGCGATTCGGTAAAATTACCAAATCGGTAAATATACCGAATCGGTCAATATACCAAATCGGTAAAATACCGAATCGGTAAATAAGAAGAGACAAAAAAGAAAATCGAGATGTAGGTAAGCTCTGAAATAACGAATTTGGCTGAAATGTTACCATAGATTCAAATCAGGTGGTAACCAGGTGCAGACTATAAAAAAGGACCCAAAATGCAATACTGTTTGCACTATGGCGGCATTCTATGTCATTGCGAGACGGCTACGGCTACAGGAGGAAGGAGAGAGGGAATGGCAGAGACAGGAGCAGGTCTACAGGCAGAGGATCACCTTGTTCTTGCTGACAGAGACAAAGATACTCCAGAGGTACAGGTTGGACTCCGACACCATCTTGGAGCTCATCAGAGACCTCCGCCCACTGTTGGAGCACACTACCCCAAGGGCACATGCCATCCTACCCCACATGCAGGTGCTGTGCAGCCTACACCTGCTTGCGTCAGGGAGCTACCAGAGTGTTGTTGCTGCGGTAGGTGGTGTGACCCAGAGCAGCCTGTCCCGCTTTTTCAAAAAATACCTTGACGCCATGTTACAGAGGATGGACCATTATATATCTTTCCCTGCTACCCATGGCGAACTGCTCCAAACTAAAATTGACTTTTACCAGATGGCGCATTTCCCCAATATAATTGGCTGCATTGATGGCACCCACATTCCCATTTGTCCCCCTGCTGCCACCGAATACATATATCGGAATCGTAAGTCCACCCACACCATCAATGTGCAGGTGATCTGCAATGCCAAGTGCGTCATCACTGACCTGGTGGCCAAATTTCCTGGGAGTACCCATGACTCCTACATATTCCAAAACAGCGGCATCTATGCACGGCTGACAGCAGAGGAATTTGGCGAAGGATACCTCCTAGGTAAGACACATTGTACGACCACATTAACACCAATTGCAGTAAGAAGTACATGTATGTGTTCCCATTTCCTTGTAGAGGACAGTGCATATGCCCTATGCTCCTTCATCCTCACCCCCTACCTCAACCCCTCAACACCCAGCCAAAGGAGATATAACAGGGCCCACAAGAGCACAAGAAATGTCGTTGAGCGTACCTTTGGCATGTGGAAGAGCAGGTTCAGGTGTCTGCACAAGAGTGGAGGTGCCCGGCAGTATACCCCCCTGACCTGCTGCAAAATCATTGCTGCCTGTGCTATGTTGCACAACCTTGCTGTGAAGAAGGGCACAGAGGGTGAGTTGTCAGACTTTGAGGATCATAACGACGAGAATGCTGTGCCTGAAACACAACCTGCTGGAGTGTCAACACCAACTGATGGCAGATACAGACGTGAGGAGATTACACGCAACTATTTCTGAGTGCGTAATGAGACACAGACAGGTTATGTGTGAGAACAACATATTTTAATGTTGCATCAACGTTAAAGCACTGCAGTGCAACAAAATAAACATCATACACGTGGGGACTGTTTGTCCGGGTTACTTCACCCATGACCGGTAATGTTACTTGCGGCCGCGCTTCCCAGAGCCACTAGGGTGTTGGTCGCTTGGCTAAGTGTGCCCTGCAGACTCAGCTTGGCGCCTGCTACTCCTCCGTGGCTCACCAACAGTGCTTGCCATGCTGCTCCGGCTACTAGTGTCCTCAGCCTCTGCAACATCCAGGGCAGGATTCTGTTCAGTTTGTGAAATCAACAGTGCCTCTAGTGCACTCGTAATTCGGGCCATGCCCCTGGTGACCTCTGCTGTATTTTGTGACACAGGCCTCCTGCATATTTATGCCCCTCCTGCATAGTAGGGATGTGGCAGTGGCCAATCGATTGATGGCCGTATTGTGGAGACGGGCATCCCTGCACCTTGTGTGAGACTGACTTTCAAGTTTTGAACATAGCTGGTTAATAGAGTTGCTCATCTGCTGCATCCCTGCTGCAATGTCCGAATTTGTCTTAGCTATCTCTTTATTTGAGTCCACAATGTCTCTCATGCCCTTACCCATGTCTCCTATTTGTACATTCAGGGCTAGGAGTTGTCGTTGGCAGGCTTGGATGGATTTGCCCTGCATCCGTTGTATGCGCACCATGCTCCCCTCCAGACCACGGAACACAGTACCCTCTCCACGCCCACCTGCACTGCTGGGTCTGCGTTGTCCTCTGCGACCAGTGATTGTCTCACTTGTGGACTGCAGTGCTGCTGACCTGACTTCTATGGTGACTTGATCCTCACCCTCACCCTCACCCTCTGCTGCCCCCATTAATGGTAGTGGGGCCACGACACGCCCCCTGGCTGGTGGGCTTGCAGGAGTGGACTGATGATGTGATGTTGAATTTTCAGGAGAAAATACCAAGGGAGGGGATTGTGAAAGCTGTGGGGAGTGCAGAAACTCTGGGGTCTGTAGAGTCTCATCTTCATGAGAGATGGCAGTCGTGTCTCCTTCCTCCTGCGAGGCTTGCACTTGGCTTGGACCTGCATCCTCACTCTCCTCCCTCGCTGGTGCAGTTCCTTCTGTCTCACTGGGTCGACTGCCTGATTTGGCCCCTAGGTATAAATAAGCATATATCAACTGAGTGCTACTGTGTCACAATCACTAAAATAAATGCTTTACACATTTCACTGTCTTTTATCTGCATTCAGTTCACTGACTTGCTGATATCTAAGCTGTTGCACATGGTCTTACATTTGCTGACTACATTTCCCATCATGCATTGTTCCTGTATAGTGATAGCAGTACTGGAGTGGGGTTTGCTTGTACATAACAGGGTATTGGGAAGCAGGTTGGTATGGGGTGTTATGCAGCGCATGCGTCTTACCTTTTTTTGCAGCTGCTCTGGCTTAGCTGTCCACATCTCCCAGTCTGTGGGTGACTCCCACTGCATTCACTTTTTCTGCAATTTCGAGCCAGATTTTTCTTTTTTCAGACTCTGGAACAGTGAGGGAGTGTCTGCCAAAAAGTTTGTTGTGCACCCTCACAACCTCCTCCATCAGTACCTGCAGCTCAGTGCTGCTGAACTTTATTTTCCTCTTTCTTTCAGCCTTCTGGCTTTCACTGCTGCTTGCCATGTTTGAGTTGAACAGGTTTCACAAACTTTCCCTGCTGCTCTGTGCCTCTGCTCAGCTCTGAATGCCTCTCCAAAACCTTCTAATTAGTTGCAGCTGCCTGGGTAGCCACTTCCTGGTAGGGTGGGGGAGGGTGGTAGCACCTGATTGGCTGTTTTATTAAGTTTCACTTTTGCTTGCTTTCCGTTTCGGATTTTACCGATTCGGTAACCGATTCGGTATTTTCAATTCATTCCTATAGGCCTTTTGGCCCATAGGAATGAATGGGAAATACCGATTCGGTAAATACCGGTAAATACCGATTCGGTATTTTCCGAAAGTCAGATACCGATTTTTACCGATTCGGTAAAAAATACCGATTTTTTATCTACATATCATTTACCGATTCATGAATACCGAATCGGTAAAATTCGGTATTTAAGAATTGGTAAATTGGATTTACCTACATCTGGCCCTAGGACATTATTCCATAATGCCACCTTGAATGTGCCAGACTGGAGGGCAGGCGTCTTGGGCTACAGTGCACGTGGTGCAGTAATACTTATCACAATCGGTGCTTTTGCAGTGGGCCAGAGTGCGGTGCCTGGGTCAGGCGCTGTGTCGTGTGTCTTTGTGCATGTAGCAGTACACCTACTTCAGGCTGTGCAGTCAAAGAGCTGGTGCAGTCATCAGGAAAACATGATCAGCAGTCGAGACAGGGCTGAGGAGAAGGGATGAATCTCACCTGCAGGTATGGAAGGACACCTGAGGTGTCGACAAGTTGCTAGGAGAATGTAACAAACTTTACACTTCTCCTCGAAGATCGCGATCAGGCTGCCTGCTCCGCTGCGCATTGTCCGGTGCGACACCAGGTGTCAGTGAGGCAGCAGCTTTGGCTGTGCGATGGGCAGTCACCATCCTCGTCGCCAGTGCAATGTCCATGACCTGGTGGATGCGGGTGTGTCGCAGCAGCAGGTATAAGGCACATATAGTGTTTAGACACTGACACTCACACTCAGCATACGTGTCAGCCAGTGGCACGCCCTAGCTAAGGCAGAGAAGCATCGCCCCACTGTTTTTCACCAATGTAAGTTATTATCATTTTATTTTTCCCTTTGGCTGCAGCTTTGCAGGGCAGGGCTGCTCTGCTGACAGAGATTGGGAGGAGTGGTTTTCACTGCCTAAGTGTGCATGAATGTTTGGAAGGGCGTCTGGGGCCGGCCAAACTTTAATGCTCACTTAGCATGTTCTCCACAAAAGCTGCATTACAATCTTTGTGGAGAACATGCCCAGGCCCCCATCTGAGCGCCAAACCAGAGTGCTCAGACTAATCACAAAGCTGCATTGCAGCTTTGTGATTGGCTCTGGGGAGCCTGGGTGCTTCCTGTTTCAGCCAGAGGGACGAGGAGGAGTGACGCGGCGACGAAGATGCAGCGAGGAGGTAAGTGAAATTCATTTTTTTATTTACCACCCTCCTCCCCGCCCGACCTGTGCCAGCCGCCACTGTTGTCGGCAGGGGCCATGAGCGACCCCTCACTCGTTTATTTATCACCGCGGGCTTCGCCCTCGGAGTGAAGAACTGCAACATAGTTCTGTAGAGGCTGGGTGGCACTCTACATTAATGTTTGTTAAAAACAGACTTTCGAGTAGCTAGTTCTGACACCATTTTTTAATTGTGCAGAGGGACCCCTATCAGAAGCATGACAATCACTACCAGGAGGGACCAAGAGAAGATATCGAGGAAATGTTCTATTTGTAAAAAGAAATGGTACCCACTCAAGAGCAACCATTGGAAGTGCTGATGTTTCTTTTTATTTATTTATTTATTTTTATTTGGTAATTTACAGTTGCAGATACAGACAGAGAGAAAAACAATGTTAAAAAAGGAATTCAGTGAATATAATAAACAGTCTAAATAAGCAGGTAAATTATTTTGAATGAAGCAGTAATACTAAGGATATAACAGAAAGAGAAGCTATGACAGTTTTGTCCTGATTACACTCATTTATCCACAATCCCTATTGTCATTTTTCCATTTTTCAATTGGTTTCCAGATCTCAATACCACATGCTCTCGACTTTGTTCCTTTACAGGCAAAAATCGCCTTCTCTTGATTGTACATACCTAACAGCCGGGACAACCAAATCTGAAAGTTAGGGGGGTCTGCATCCTTCCAGCGGGCTGTTAATGTTATTCTATACACTGCTGTACCCAGGAAGAGGGATACTTCTTCCGCCTTAGTATGGCTCAGGGTGTTATTGTAGCCCAAAATATAAAGGGTGGGAGATTCGGCTACTGGATGCCCGAACACTTCCTGCCAGAACCCAGCAATCATTGTTCTCAGTACTAGTAGTTTATCACATTCATAGAGCATATGTAATAGATTTGCCGCTGCTTTACCACACCTTGGGCACTCTGAAGTGGACCTTATCCCCCAAGAGTAAAGTTTGGCGGGAGTAAAATATAAATCATAAATAGTTTTATAAAATTGAGCTTTCAAGTTAGAAGACATAAACAACTGTGTCGATAGTATCAAAGACATGTCGATATCCACATTAGGATTATTTAGTTTCCTCGACCAACCCACTTCAATAGATTCTAAATCATCTTGTTGGTTTTCAATTAAGATGTCGTAGATAGTACCTATCCTAGTTGTGGGTCTAGACATACAATCAATTAAAGGGATATTATCCAGAGAGATATTAGCAACTTTTGAATTTAAAATTGTATTGATTTGTATAAATTTAAATACACTATTGTTTGGGATAGCAAATTTGGATTGAAGTTGTTGAAATCTATGGCCATAAGTGGGAAGTAAAAAATCTCCTATTGTTAATACTCCTAATGTTTCCCAGCGTCTAGAAATAGCGTCATACATTTGTGGTGGTAATATTGATGAATGCCATAGTGAAATATATCTATTGTATTTAGGGATTTTCATATATCTCGTAATTTTCCTCCACGTTACCTAGGCGTTTGATATAACCTTGAACTTTACTTTCTTATAGTATGAGGGTTCGACCTGTTTCAGTAACAAACCATTAGCCCTATCACCAATGGACAACTCATATATTGAAGGTATATGATTAGCCCCCACCTCATTTTCCAGCGGTTTAACATGAAATAGTAACATCATCTGTTGTAGAAGAGCAGCCCATGAGTAAAATCCCAAATCAGGAATTGCCAGTCCTCCTCTAGTGACGGGTAGAGAGAGCTTCCGGGTAGATCTCCTTATCTTCCCGTATCCCCACACAAATATACTCATATGGGATTTCAAGCCCTTTAAAATTTTGTCTTCCACTAGAAGAGGAATCGCTCGGAACAGGTATAGGACCCGGGGTAGAATATTCATTTTGAGAAAATTGCCTCTTCCGATGATTGAGAGATGTAGTCCGTCAATCCTTTTGAGATCTTTCTTTACATTTTGGAGCAGTGCCGCAAATGCTACGGCGGGCCAGATGTCGATGGTCCTCCTGGATGCCGAGAAGGCCTTCGACAGGGTTTCATGGGCATTCTTGTGGGCAATACTAGAACAAATAACGTTGGACCATGCTTTATGAAATCTATTAAGGCAATGTATTTCTCACCGAAGGCTAGGGTATTGGTAATGGGCCAGGAATCTGGATTTTTTGACATATCTCGGGGGACTAGGCAGGGATGCCCATGCTCTCCGATCCTTTTTGCCCTTTACATAAATCCTCTTATTTTAAAATTACTAAAGGCTGAGGCAATTAAACCAGTTACATTGGGTCCCTTCCATACAAAAATATTAGCATACGCCGATGATGTGGCAGTAATAACATCAAAACCCACTGAGGCTATAATAGAAATAGAACAAATTACTCAAGCCTTCGGCCAGATATCAGGATACTCTCTAAACAGGGATAAAACGATGGTCATCTGTACCAATAATGTCTACTTCATTGATCCTAGAAGGGTAGAATCCGCTGTATATCTGGGAGTTCGAATATCTGCCAAAATAGACGAGATTGTGAAAATTAATTATGAACCACTGCTCCAAAAAGTAAAGAAAGATCTCAAAAGGGAAGTGCTGATGTTTCAGAGTTTTTTTCCTAATAGATAATAACCGATGTATGACCTTACAACGCATACTTTTACCACGCATGCCTTTACAACGCGGTATTTACAACAAAACCTTTGCAACTCATAGTGCTTTGGGGTGCTGGATAGTGAATAGTTTAATTTACTATTCCAACTCCAGTCCCCGTGGACACGAGGGAAGGTGTTGGATAGTAAATTAAACTTATTCCCTATCCTAGAGTGCCCCCCAGCGCAATGCGTTGTAATGGTTGTCGTTGTAAATACCGCGTCGTAAAGTATGTTTCCCGATAATAACGCTCCACAGCCCTCACCTGGACAATTCCTCACCTGTTAAAAAACCTCTAGATACTGACCTGAATATTAGTACTCTGACCCAAATCCAGGGGGCTCAAGCAACATACAACCTGCGTCCTAGCGTTCAATTACCTTCAGCCAGAGTCACTGGAATTAAGTAAATCATCAGCCACAATGTTTTTGGCAGAGTTATAAATGTGTTGCAATTTGCACACAACCCATCATCTTCTGCATAATTTGCAGATTAAAAAAAAAATGTTTCGTTTCTAGAGCAAATGTTACTAAAAACGCTGCCCATATGCTGCCGAGGAGTGGCGGACCCATTACAATGTAGTGACTTTTATGTGCTGCATTTTAGTGCTAAACTAAAACTATTACTAATCAGGTGAAACAACTCCTCAGACAGTGTTTACATTGTAAAAATTACAAAATAGTGAATTAAAAACTGCTACTAAACGAGCTGCAATCTGCTGCATTCAGTGGCGGGGCGCAAAGGTAACACTGTGGGGCGGAAAGGCGGGGCGGGGCTGGGTGTGTAGTGGAGTGTGACATACGACGGGAAAGTTTGGAGTACAGAAATAAATAATTAAAAGCACTTACTTTGCGCTCGCAGCATCACCAAGTTGGCGATGCTGCGAGCTCAACGTAAGTGTTTTTATTTATTTATTTATTTACTCTCCACTTTCCTGTCGGATGTCACACTCGACTACCTCGCCCGCCCCGCCTCACAGCGTCACCTGTTCGAGACGCCACTGGCTGCATTATTTGCTTTTTCTTATGGCATAATTTGTTATTCCCCTCCAGCAAAATTCCACTGGCCCTGCCTTCAACCCTAAAAGACTGTGATGTCCCAGTGTTAAACATATTAGTTTATTGGACACTGCTAGATTTGGGTATTGAATTTTGGTCCTGAGCAAACATGGATCATGTGTGTACTCATGACCTAGGCCTCTCTCTCCCACAGTGATGCAGTATGTTTTGACTGGGAGGAGTGCACTAATGCTACCCTTGGGAAGGAAGTAGATTACTTACTGCTCATACCTGGATTGGAGTATCAAGAGCAAGATAGGGACAGCATACACATTTTTATGTTCAGTAGAATCATTGATATCAATAGGCATTTTTACCTGTGTCACAAGAGTGGGGCCTGCTAGCCCACTTGTGAAAAGTTCTAGGGCTGTGTACTTAACTCACCCTTGACCTTCATGGGTTATGTGCAGGACGGACAGTGCATGATACTTGTGCGTGTGTGCTGGGACACAGTGTGATATTTGCATATGCATGCTGGGTTGCTTGTGTGTGCCTATGGATGGTAAACAACTTGGAAGCATGTGGGTTCCATTTTAGAAGCCCAGGGCCTGTAGAGTCGAGGACTGTAACCCTCAAACAGGAAATGTGTATTATATAACATCCTGAGGCACACGTAATTATATCTTGGTTCAATATAACAAATAGCAGGAAAAAACAAAGGTGGGAAGATATTTCTTGTTAATGTTGTTTTATTGTTCAGGACTTCCACTTCTTCTTCAGTAGATCTTGTGAGCTTTAGCCCTTTTAGCCAACACTTGTTTAATCGTATTTGGGGGGTAGCCCCACGACTTTCACAAGGCTAAAACAACAAAGCCATCATTGCCATGATGTAAACTCAACTTACAATAGTACATCATAAAAGCACCTATCAATCCATGCCCACAGTTCACAGTTCATGAACAACTCGTCTTAGCGTGAACCATTAGGATACAACAAGTACAAATACAGATCCATTCTGCTTGGTGGATGTGAGAAGTTGTCCTGGTATATGATGTCCACTATTCTAGTGGGCACCTTGCACCAGTCCAAACAACCCCTATTGATAGTAGGTTATAAAGTCATCCTTATAGAAAGCTATCCTAGTGGTAGCTGTGGAGAGCAGCCTTCGCTAAGACTTAGAGGCGAGTTAAGCTAGTTGTTTTACCAATTATAATCTCTTGAATGATCAAATGAAAGCACACCACACAAGGCATATATCAAATATATATGTATTTATTCTAAACATAACCCCTCTGGACTCTTTATGAGGTCAGAGGTAAAAGTACAATACAAGGAACTTAATTAGCATACGATATGTTGCACAGTATAAGTTATGCCCTAGGGGCCTCACAAACCACATACTAAAATAGTGGTATAGGAACCACGTGAGAATTTGAAAGCAGGCCTAGGGACTGTAGAACAGCTGGAGCTACCTAGAATCACTAAAGGTTAGGATGCAGGAGGCCCACGGGGGACGTGTGCAGTGTCTAAACACAGCCGCGGATCACCATTGACTTTCTATGGAGAACAAACAAGTTACAATTTTACAGATTAAGGTAAATTCTAGGTGAACTACGATGGAACCCTTTTAGACTAGGACACTTCGAGAGTCAAGACCCACGGGAGCACAGGAGTACTTGTGTTACCTCACCCAGAGAAGCCGGTGCATAGGTGTCTTTTGGTGTCAGGTTTCTTCGTCTATTCCAAGGGTGGATCAGAGTTGTGAAGAACCTGAAAGCAGAGGAGACAGAGTATTGGTCACTAGCCAGTGACCAGGATGGCGAAGAGATGCCAGCTGATGTTGGGTGAAACTTGACTTTTCAGCCATGAGGTCCAGAAGGTGTCGACAACAACCAGGAGATGGATTCGAGCTGTCCCACAAAAAATCTAGTTGACTGTGGTATCGAAACCCGGATTATACCCAACAAGCCTTGGCAATGGCAATTCACGCAAGATGTCAAGATTGGCTTCGGTGCAGACCAGCAAGGTCCGAGAGACTCCTCCTTTGGAGAGGAGTTGGATCAAGTCTGGAGCAACCAGGAAAGCTCAAGAAATCAAAGATGGCCCGTCGTGGGGGCTCGCTAGCCAACAGGCTAGGAAACGCAAAGGGGCCTCAAGCGGAAATGCACAAAGCGGGCCCACGAGACACTCGTAAGTGCAGGCCTCTGAGCTTCAGTGCAAAAGGTGCTCGGGCAGGGGCTTCAAATACCCCAATGCACAATTTCAGGATTCCTTGTGAAGTAGGTGCAGTAGCAAAAATGCAGGATGTCCAGGAGGTCCAGTCCCACATCTCTCGTGTCTGCTATAGGCCTCAGCTTTGCTGGAAGCGCAGGTCAGAGATGTCTGGAAGTCCATGTCCTGTGCGGCAGATTCTTCGGGATTTGGCAGGAGCCTCGAAAATGCAGACCCGCAAAGATCCTGTTGGTGCCTCTTTGGACAGGGTGGTCACTCCTTGACCACAAGAGAGATTTCTTCCATCCTCCATTCGATATGGAATGTCAGAGGTCCAGGAATTATGTATCAGAGTTTCGTCCAGGGTAATCCAAAGTCCTAGGAACTGGGGTTCTATACTTATAGTAAGTTTAGGGGTTGGACTATCTCTAAGGTCCCTCCTATGGGTGGACCTGGGGAGGGGGTGGTTACACCCCTTCCCCTTTGTCCTGTTTCACACCAGAGCTGGGGCTGAGCGCCCCAGCAACTGGTTTGAACTGGGAAATGCATAGAGCACCTTGTGTGCCCCAGGCAGTGTCTGAAAAACAATAACTGAATGCAACCCACCCTGACCCAATACACTAAAGCCTGTCTGGGGAGCTGCTAGCCCTTTCCTGGACAAGAAACCTATTGCCCAGGCCTCCCCTGCTGGAGTTTTGTCCAGCAGCAGGAGGGCAGACTCGTGTCTGTGGCAGCAGCATCCATTTTGTAATGCTGGGGCTCTAACTTTAACCGGATTTACCAGTAACTACATGTCTTCTCCCTCTAGAAGGGTGGAATGCTACCCCCACCACCAGAACTGGCAGGGGGTAGTATTCCAAAGTGTTTGACACCTTACACGACATGTTTTGATAAAGCCAAACCAAAGTTAGCATTAACCACGAGGATTATAATGCACTTAAGAGTATATGGTATGGCTTTATCATCCACGAGGTCCGCTTGCAGGAATCGCTAGGTGCTGAGCGGGTGTTAGGCGTTGCGGGCGGTGTGCCATTGTCGCCTCCACCCCCCTCCCGAGATTTATCAGGTGTGGATCTTTTCATTTTCAAACTATACAGGTCCCTCAAAATTGAGGTAAATACCACAACTTGATGGTTTGTTTTTTGCACTATTCTTTACACTGAATTTTAACTTTCACGTCCTTTGGTAAGGGTGGGCCTAAGCGCGCCCACACCGCCGAGGTACACTACTAACGGTCCTGATGAAAGCCCAGTAAAATTACACATACCGAGCAGAAACATGCCGACCCCACTTTAAGTGGAAATACCCAAAGCATTATTTGGTAGATTTCCCAAACACATATTTTTAACCATGTCAGGCTGCCAATGAATAAAACTTTTGTATGGTACAGTACCTTGACATTTTTAAACTCTCTTTTTTCACACTACTGTCACGAAAAACCAGCTCCGCAGTATTCTGGCGTTGTAGCACACCAGGGAGGCATTCGGCTTCTCCTGGTGGGCCTGATGATGAAGCATGTCACCACCCAGGGTGGTGAGTAAGGGTTTCTAAAAAAATCCCTAACGATTTCCAATGTGATTTCCGTAGGTCGATTCTTTCTCTGTTTTTGTGCTTACACTTCTGTTTCTCTCGACACTCTTCTGTTGATTAACAAACATTGACCTGGGGGACTGAGAGTGTCCCTTATTTCTCTCCCTCTCCTATTGTTGTTACCAATGGCTTTATCATAGTACAGCTATAAGGGGATGGTTCTGAAAGCTGCAGAGGGGCTCAGCTCATGCTAAGGCACCCTCTCACACAAAACCAAGCACTCTCCCTCCAGGATTGTCAAAGCCTGCCATAGGAGTGGCTTATAGGTTATTATGTCTCTCTCTCTCTCTCTCTCTCTCTCTCTCTCTCTCTCTCTATATATATATATATATATATATATATATATATATATATATATATATATATATATATATATATATATATATATATATATATATTTATATATATAGGTATACTATATCTAAGTAAGGGGTGATTACACTACCTTACCCAGGCTGCAATTGCAAACTTGTGGTGTCAGTTTGGAAGGCTAACCAGGGGTGGCACAATACATGCTGCAGCCCCTGGTAGGCCTAGGGTGCACCTATGTCCTGGGTACCTAAGGTACCATATACAGAGGATCACAAATCTGGTATGTACCTAAAGTACATGGTATCAAGTAAGAGAGAGAACAGCCAGGCTGTGGGCCTGATTAGCAGGGCCATAGCCACACTAAAGTCGAAAAAAGAGTGAAACACAGCAAAAAGTGGGGGTAACCATAGGAAGCAGACCCTAATCTCCCACAGTGTAAACCCATACGTACACAGCTCACAGTACAGTTAGAGTACATGTATTAAGTTCTTTTATCAAAACGAAGAGTCCAAGATAGCTGATTGACTAGAGTGTAGAGAAAAGTGATTACTCTATGTATTGTCCAAAGTACACGTGATACATTCACCACTCTGTGTATAGTGCTTAAGGAGAGGAAAATACTTACCAATGATCCTTAAAACCCAATTAGTTGATTTATAAAGACTCCATCACAAAGAGTCTGAAGAACTCATAGAAAAGAAAGTACCCATTTGGAGCAAAGAACTAGTACCTATTTGGTCTTCAGATTCCCTTGATTAGTCCTATAATATGAAAATAAACGTAATTTGCTACCGCAAACTAATATATATAAGAGATTAATACAAGAATAAATAAGACAAACTGTGCCTACCATGAAACTGGTAAATTACTTCAATCAAAAATTAATATGCGTTATCACTGTATCTCAAAGCAAGGTAAGACTGATTTGCGAAATGTGTTCTATATCTCGGTGAATTCTTTGCCATATTCCAGGACAATCCTTCCAGTAAGGTAACACAAACCACCACAATTAGTATTCTAGCTAACTAACAACCATATATTTTCCAAACTCTCTGTACTCGAAAAATAATGAGAGCTGAAAGGGAACATAAAATGTCTTGTAATCAGTCAGCAGCCATGCCGCCACCTTAAAATCAGTTGAGTGTTCTTATAAGCAATGAGGGATAATATTCCTTATGAAATAAAAGTAAATAACACACATGACTACCCTTCCAATATTCGTATCGGTACCAATAGCCAAACTTCCTAAGCCAGAGAAAGGCTAGAATTAGCCAAATGACTCACCTAACAAAGTATCAATGCTCATGTCAGAGCAAGTAAGCCGCAGACCGGCGTTTGAATCGATCGCCATGTTGGTCTAAAACAGAGTAATCACGGGCAAGTAAGGACTTGCAACCACAACGGCCCACATCAAGTAGTATAATGCATATCTATGGACTGTGCTGCTATACTTGATTACAGTTGATTGTAGAGTCGTTAAACGGGCAATGTGCATGGCAACAAGTATAATGCCGAATTACATATTGCTGTCATGGATAATACAAAATGACAATAAAAAAAAACGACCCCCCCCCAAAAAAAAATCAAGTAGTATAATGCATTTACATGGCGTCCATCTTGAGATGTGTAGATAAGTACATGTCTGGATATAAAGATATGTACTCTGACTGTAAATGGGCCCAATAACCAAAGTATATTGGAGTTAAGAATGTCATTGCGGGTACTCCTGGAGTGATTCTATCACATTCAGTAGTGTTTGTGAAGAGAGATATTGGTCAGACAATTGTCAGAGGCACAAAATTGCTGGTTTCAAGTGTAATAAAGCAGGCAATCATTACAGTAAATGCTCATTATAGTGCCACTGGATCCACAAGAGTGTGAGAAGGAGAAAAGGGGGAGGAAGTGAAATAGGAGACGGGGATTGGTGACCCATACAAGCGCGTACCTATGCACAATATTTTGTTAGTTTTTTATTTATAATCAATCTCTCAAAAAATATTGTAGTTCTTGATCAATATTTAGGCCTCCTTCATATGCTCTCAAGTTCATGATCAATATTGCCTCTTTCCTTCACAGTTTCAGTTCCCTGCTACCCCCTTGGGAATCCCTAGGGATATGTTTAATACCATAGAATTCAAAGCTTTTGTTTTGCCCTTGTGCACTACAGGTCATGACATGCACTGCTATTGAATATCTCTCTTCTCCCTGCTTAAGTGCCCGCATATACTCACTCAGTCTTTCCTTCAAGGGTCCAATTGTATTCCCAACATATATTTGAAGACATTTACATGCTATAACATATACAATACATTTTGTACATATACATTATGGTACAGTTGCTATTAGTATAACACAAAAACACAGGGGGTCTACCAGCTTAATTGTGTGGATGCACTGTCAATCCGAGTTACCAGAATCTTGGGGTGTATCAATCACATGAGGACAGCATAGTTCAATAGAAGGTGAACACTATGTGTATAGGAAAAACCAACACAGTACAGATCATTCACACATGGTTGACAAATCCAAAACATATAGCAATGGGTTACCATCAAATTGACTCAATGATCAGTCCTATCATCTGGCCAAACCCATGTGCAAGTCAGGCTAGTCCCCTGATCATTGTGACATCAAGCGCCACACCATTTGTTGCTGGTAAAGGATTTGGTCCACCAACACAAACGAACCGTCAATGATGGCTGATCTTTGATGGTCGAAGTGAATAACAGTGCAACAAAAAATAGTGACTTTAAAATAGGATGGAGTGTCCTCCTACTAATAACTTTATTCTGCGGCCGAACCACACCTCCTAATTAAAAACCTAGAACAGTGCAAGAGAGACAGTCAACAAATATCTGAATTATAACGGGCCAACATGTTTCTGCCTAGCGGGCATTTAATCCCATGGCATTCGTCAGGGCCTCTGTTCTTTCAATAGATGGGAGCTTGAGGCACCGACGGATAGTGCGGGGCCTCGTAGAACCCGAGCAAGGTCCAGGTGAGGTGAGGTCCATTCCCCTACCATGAAGGAATTCGTATTCCCCAATTGACATGGAGGGTTAATGTCTCCGGTTGTTACAGGTTGTACCGTATTCAACCATTTTACTTACTTTTTCCACTTTGGTGGTGGTGGTGTTCCTTTTGTTTCATTATTACTAAGTGCAACTATTGAAAGAACAGTCAATCTTAAGTCTACATATATCCGGAGGGGTGTGGCCAAGCTACCGACGAAGGTGGCAGCGTAGCTCTGGAGCACCGCCGAACTCCCTGAGATCCTAGCCGCCTGGGTGGCCTCTACCTTAGTGAAGATGGCAGCGAAGAAGCGGAATTGAGCACTACCTTGAGCGGCGCAGAAACAGCCCCAAAATATTGATCTGTAAGTGCGAGAACCATCAGGAATGCCGATGACGAAATCGGGCCTTCGGGCCTAGGAGGAGCCGGGAGGCAGCGCAGCCCCGTGATCGGCCGCTGAGGACCGCCACACGACTGGGCTGCATTCCCATGCCCGGCGCTGACTGAAGTATCGGGGGCCTGTAGGAAGGAGCGTGCCATTGAGAACTCCCAGGAGCCTGGAGCAGACAACAGCAACCCCAGGAGAACACTCCGACGGAGGGGAATGCCAAATTCAGCCCAGCGTTAATTCCACGTAAGGTCAGTCGGCAATCCCCTGGAGCTGACAGGGCCCATGGGTGAGCCTGGAGCCGACCAACAGGCCGGGTTGGTGCGGCTCGGCGCTCCCACCTACCTGATCGCCTTAGCTCCAGCCCAGCATCGTATGAGTGGAACACATCATCCTCTCACCCCCGGTGCTCGCTACTGCACTGGGGAAAGAATGGAAGTGTAGTGAAACTCACACGTAGTTAGTTATAAATATAACTTTATACAATTACAAGTTCCAGACAAGACGAAGTGACCACCAGGTTCAAACGCCTTTCTGCATCTGCCCGGTAAGCTCACTCAACCGTCCCAGCTCCAACGTCTATATTCCATATCTAAACAAGTTTACTTTGCATGCCTAAGCGCATGCCACATACTGAATATAAACAAGTTTACATCCCATGCCTAAGCGCATGCCACAACATTCTTCCTGTTCCTCGTGAAGACCAGGAAAGCTTTACGAGGAACGGAACGGAGCAATTATGAAATATAAGCCAACACTACACATTTCCCCCTTTTTCCCTAACAAACCCCCCACCCCCCCCCCCCCCCAAAAAAAACAATCAATAACAAACATAATCTTGCAGGGCATGTGGCCTCTTGATTACTCTTTTCCCAAAAGAGTTCTCTTTGTCTTCTTCTTCCAAGAAACTTCCTAATGCTTGTTGAGATTCCACAATGGTTGTTTTCTTTCCTTTGGTTTCTTGTCTGGAAGATTTTTGAACCACATCATGAGGAACTCCAAGAACTGGTTGTTTATACAAAGCAACTCTTTTGAGATTCCAACATTTACCATCCTGCAAAATGACAGCATTTTTTTTTGAACAATACGTTGAGGATTATAAAATTTGCTAGTGCCTTTTAGAACAAAAGCAGTTTTTCTAACTCTGACCCATTGACCAATTGACAAATTTACATTTTGAGTACCATGTTTTTTGTCATAACATTTTTTGTATTCATCATGTTTATGATGCACATTTTTCATGACCTCTGCAGATGACCAAATAGCATCACAGCTAGTTTTTATCCATCCTGGAACCCATTTTGATTTGGGTTTCCTTCCTCTCATGAGCTCAAAAGGAGAGAATTGTGTAGCATCAGAAGTGGACACCCTATAGGACCAAAGAGTTTTAAACACTTGAATCTCCCAAGGAACATAATTTTTTAAGGCCAATTGAATGGCACCCTTTAAAACTCTGTTAAATCTTTCAGTTAAGCCATTTCCACTCTGGTTATATATAGAAGTGGTTTTATGGAGAATACTACACTTATTTAAATAACTGATCATATTATCAGAAGTAAATTGTACTCCATTGTCGCTGATGATCAGAGTAGGAGTGTTAGTGTCTAAATTCTTTATGATTTTGATAACAGGCCATTTAGAGAACACATCCATCATGGAGATTACATATTTTCCTGAGCTACCAACAGGACCCAAAATGTCCACTGCCACATTCTGCCAGGGATATTCTGGACACATAAAATCACTCATAGGTGGTTTTAAAGTTTTAAGAGATTTGTCAGCAGAGGTACATAACTCGCACGGTCTAACTGCTTTTTCAACGTCGATGTCTATACCTGGCCACCAAAATTGACTATTAATAATGGATTTGGTTTTATAAATTCCTAGATGGCCTTTATGACATAAGGAAATTATCTTATCCCTAAGCATATAAGGTGCAACCACTTTATCACCTCTAAGAAGATTACCATCTAAACAAACCAATTCGTTCCTGACCTCACAAAATGCTTTTTGTTCTTTTAATTCAACATTACGTGGCCATTCAACATTTACAAACTCTATAATTTTCTTCAAATTGTTATCTTTTTCTAAAGCTTTGTCCCATTCAGACCTTTTCATCAAATCAATACCATGGTCCCATAACCAAAGCGGCCTGAACATCTTCCATAAGATCATCCTGATTTTCAATCAACTGGGTGGAAAATCTTGAAAGAAAATCTGCAATGGCATTATCCTTACCAGGAATATAAACAACTCCATAGATATTCTTGCTAATCTTGCGGAAATGTTGATCATACCCACATTGGATAGAACCTTAACCAAAGGCTTCTGATCACACTTGATGATTACATCCTTGCCCCAAACATAAGTTCTTAAATGTTCCAAAGACCAGGCACAAGCAAGAGCTTCACGTTCAATGACTGCATATTTACAATCAGCAGGAGATAATGATCTTGAAGCATACACTACAATAATTTCCTTACCATTCTCATCAAGTTGAGAAAAGACAGCACCTATACCAGTGGCACTGGCATCAGTAGGGATTATATTCTTGTCACATGGATCAAAACCGTGAAAGGCAGGAGCTTGAGCAATAGCAGTTTTGATGTCTTCAAATTCCTTCTTACAAGAATTGCACCACACAAACTCTGTTTTAGCTTTTAGAAGTTGTCTAATGTGGAAAGTTCTACCATACCAAGAAATGATTTAACATCATCTTTACTTTTGGGGTCTGGTGCATCAGTTATAGAGGAGATTAGCTTAGCCTTTAGACATATACTCACTGCACTGATTTCATGCCCCAGATAGTTTACACACGAGCAGCAAACTTGCATTCAGAGTATTCCACAGTCAATCCAAATTTGTTTAGTAAGGAGAGAACTTCCATAAGTTTAGATTTGTGGTCATCATTGTTCTTCTCCATAACCAAAATATCATCTTGAAATATTAATACATAGTCCAGATGGCCGTAAATGTTATGCATTAGGTGCTGAAAGACAGCGACAGCAGATGCTAGGCCAAAAGCCATTCTAGTATATCTGAAACAACCGATATGAGACACAAAGGCAGTGAAATCCTTACATGAATCGGATAAAGGAATTTGGTGATGTGCCTGGGACAGGTCTATGGTTGAAAAAAACTTGCATATCTCTGGTTTTAGAAATCATTTTGTTAATTTTGGGATGGGTAAATTGATCAACTTGAATATTAGCGTTTAAATAGTGTAAATCAATGCAGAGCCTAATTTTACCATTGGCCTTCTTGGCTGCGACCAATGGAGAAATCCATTGAGAACTTTCAATTGACTCTATAACCGCATCCTTAGCCAATCTATTCAATTCATTAGCTACTTCCTCTCTGACACTTGAATCTATTAGATTTCCTATCATGATATACTTTGCTAAAATGACCTACTTTTCCACAATTGGAGCAACGACTTCTCATTGCTGGACATCTTTTATCATTGGCTAGGTGGTTTTTACTATCACACCTGAAGCAACAAAATTATTTTTTATTTGAAGTGTTTTCTTTTCTATTATTAGTTTTATTTGTTGAATTGATCTTTGATCTGATGGATAAAACTCTGGCTACTGTTTCTTTAGATGTTGTCTCTTGTTGGGAAGTTTCAGAACCTTTGAGTGCTTTCGCATATCTATCTGACAATTCACCTTTGAGGGCTACTGCAAGGACTTCTTTAAGGGGATTATCTCCATTAACCCAGAGTCCATCTTGGATATTATAGTCATTCGAATTTATAATAATTTGATCTCTAATCAGTTCTTCTTCCCCTACAGTTGTAAGGCCACCACAAGAACACGCAAGACCAGCGGATATACTCCCTTTCCCACTGGGTACACTAAACTTCTGTTGCGCAGGAGCTCATTAATTCCTCTTCTTGAGTGGACATGGTCTGTGGTGACCCCAAGCAGCGTAAATTGATCTTCGACAAGGCCGGCTGAGGGGTTGATGTTTGGACCCACAAGTGGCAGAGTGTGGAAATGTGCCCGTGCCCCCTGCTACTGCCACACAAGGCACTCAGGGCTGGCTTCAAAGCCCTGGACACATCCTTCGACCTGCTAGATAAGCGCCTGGACAAAATGGGTCCCAGGTTTGATCACTACGAGGGCAGACTGGATACAGCGGAGGGCAGGATCTCCGATTTGGAAGATTGCTCTGTTCAGACCACTAAGAGATTGGAGTGCATGAAGAAACTTCTAAAAACCATAGCTAATAAGAACAAAGACTTGGAGGCCAGGGGAAGACGTAACAATAGTCGCAATGCTGGACTTTCCGAGTCCACAAGCCCAGGGTGCCTTGATGGTTTCATGGAAAAACACCTGATTTACTTATTCTGCCACGAATCCTTCACTACTACCTTTGTGGTCGAGGGGGTGTAACGCACACTTGGGCCACTTCCCAATCAAGGTTGCCCCCCACGGCCGATAATTGCCAGGCTTCTAAATTTCACAGATAGGGACACTACGCTGTGGCTGGCCCATGAAAAAGGAACACTGGGATGGCCGGGGTCCTCCATATCATTCTACCCAGACTTCTCCGCCATGGTACAGTACGTCGGAAATATGCGGGAGTCCAAGTCCCCCTCCGTAAACTGGGTCGGAAATATGGGATGTTGTACCCAGCACGTTTGAAAGTGAACATAGATGGTTGGTCACAGATTTTTGAAACAGCAACCCAGGAATTTTGCCGCACCTTCTCCAAATCAAGGGGATCCAGATGATCGCCTTCCCTAGGTCGGTCTCCCCTTATCTCAGACTTTGGGGCCAGAGTGGAACTATTCTCGGCCAGCTAAGTATGGGCGAATCCACCCTGTGGCTCACCCAGCAATGCAATGAATTGCTACTACCATACATTTTAATGTCCAGTTGCATAAGTATTGCCATCCTAGGCATGGCTATGGTCAGTGACACTGTTCATTACATATCATACAGAATCGGGGACTTGGTGCAGCGTTGCCACTCCCCAAGGGTGTTTGCACATTAGCATTTACAACATTGTATAGACTGGGTTTAGTCTTTCTAAATGTTTAGTATCCTTTCTGGGTTTTTGGTATATATAGTGGAACTGGGGATGGATGGGGGTGAATGGCTTTGTTAGGATGCTTTTACGATCTATGTTTTCACGATTGATGTTCAAACCATACAAGTGCCATCACGCAGGTCCGCCAGATATATCCACAAGCAGCAGTGATTGCGGAGAATAGGGTTTATCCCTTTGCAAACATCACACTAATGTCTTGGAACATTCGGGGCTGAATTATACACGTAAATGCAAACAAGTAGTTAATTACCTACAGCGACACCAGGTTGATATTGCCTTTCTCCAAGAAACCCATGTAGCCCCCAATATGCCTTCTAGCTTTGCCACAAGCAGGGGCCCTCATAGGTACTTTGCTGGCTAAAGCACTTATGCTAGGGGAGTCAAGTGGGTCCCGTTTAGGGCAGAGGCTGTGCATGTGGACACAGCAGGGCTATATGTATTGGTCAAGGAATGCTTATTGGGATACACTGTACTCCTAGTAAATGTTTATGCCCCAAATGTTGATGACCGTGACCTCCTGACAAAAATAGACTATATGGAAGTGGACCAGATATGCATGGGGGTTGACCTCAATATATTACTTGATCCCCAAAGGGATATTACAGCCACCACTCCTGACACAAAATCCAGGGCCAGGCGTACACTGACAGATCTTAGGGAAGCATACCGGCTGACCAACGCTTGGCGACATCACCATCCCACACAAATAGCGTACACCCACTATTCTGCCCCACACAACACATGGACTCAACTAGACTACTGGCTTCTGGCTTTCAATGTGACCCTATGGCTTCATTCGAGAAAGCATTTACTATACACACTAGCCGAACACACGCCGGTCCTACTCTAACTTCGGATTCCACGGGGGGGGGAGACATTGGAGATTTCCGTAGATGGCCCTTCCGGATGCACTGATCAAATCCGAGCTACTCTCGGCAATCATAAACAATTTTTAAATTAACGTTGACACAGTCAAAACTAAAGCCACGTTGTTGGAGGCCTTTAAGGCATACATATGTGGGATATGTATCTCAAAGAGTGCCGGAATACTCAGAGACCTACGTTGCACGTTGTCACAACTGGAAACACAGTTATCAGCGCTAGATCAAAACCATGCAACACTACAGCACCCATCCTTCTTAACAGCGTCAGGGTACCCTAATGTCTGAATTTCATGAGGCTGTAGAGCGCAAATCACAGTACCTCGGGAAATATGCAGTCGCTAGGCAATATGGGGAGGGTGAAAGACTAGGTCGCACACTAACGAGATTGATGCATAAATCCAGGGGCCAGACATACATTTCAGGCCTTCAAGGCTCTGACGGCAAACAAATATCAGATAATACTGGCATACAGAATGAGGTGCTATCTTACTACACTGAATTGTACACATCGAAAGTACCAGCTGACACCACGGACAATATAAGAAACTTAGACGAAATATCTTTGGTATGGCTCAACTCGGCCCACCAAGATTTTTTGACAGAGCCTTTTATGGAGGAAGAAGTCACCCAAACAATAGATGCGATTGACGGCCCCAAGGCGCTGGGTCTCGACAGATTCTCAGGTAGTTTCTACAAAACATAAAGCAATTACTTGCCCCATATCTCCTGGAAGTTTATCAGGAGACTGTGGAGATTGGTGAGCCTCCCCCCACACTTTGAGAGGCAGTCATAACGCTTCTCCCCAAGGAAAGTAAAGACACACAACAATGTGGCTCCTATAGGCATCTCTCATTATTATATTTTGATAACAAAATATTGGCCAAATGTTAGCCACCAGAATGTCTCTTATCATTGAACAGATAATGTCTTCAGTCCAGTCAGGGTTCATCCCCCACAAATCCACTGCCATGAACCTGCGCACAATTTTTAGCAACCCTCCACAGAATTGCACCCACTATCGCTGCTGCAGCTTTCCTGTTGGATGTGGAAAAAGCCTTTGACTCCCTTGAACGGTCATTTTTGTACTCCACACTGACTAGATTGGGAATACCACAGAGTTTTATCTCTACCGTCAGGCTGCTATACACAAACTCTGTGGTGCGCATTCGGCTAAACAGTACCCGGACGTCTCCTTTCGCACTCACTCGGGGGCCACGCCAGGGCTGCCCGCTCTCCCCTTTGCTGTTTGTAATAGAATTAGATCCCCTGGTACGTCACTTACAGGAGAGGCACCTTCACAGAGGACTGCAGTTTAAAATAGGTTTGCTGCTCATCACCCTATATGCAGACAATATCATCCTCTACGTGAGACATTCCAATGATAATGTGGGACCCATACTTCGAGAAATAACGTGCTACAGTGTCCTTTCAGATTGACACGTAAACTGGGGCAAATCGGAAATGTTCCCATTGACCACAGCCCAATGCGATAGGAACAATGAATACCCAATAACATTTATTTATTTATTTATTCAAAGTTTTATATAGCGCGAACAAGATCTTTGCAGATATCAGAGCGCTTTACAGAAACATGGGGTAGGGGCAACAGGAGGGTGATTCCAGCCACTATTGGGTACAATATAGTAATCGGTAGTGAATGAGTAGCAAAATAGGAAGGCAAACATGTAAAAATATAATACCAATAAACGAACAGGTAACCAATGATACAAAATGATGCAAAGTCTTTGATCCAACAATGATAGAGTTCAGGTGAACTTGGCCAAAAGGATGGCTTTTACCTACTTCTTAAAAAATGCAGTGGAGGAGATAAGCCTGGTTTCAGGAGGGAGTGCATTCCAGATCCTGGGAGCCATTCCTGAGAAGGAGCGTTTGTATGTTTTTTCCTTCCGGAATCTTCGAGGTTTCAGTAGGAGATTTTTTGTACTTCTATTGGATCTCGAGCCTCCTGATATAGTCAGCTTTTGAGTGAGGTAGTTGGGCGACTTGTGGTGTACGGCCGAGTGTGTCATACAGGCAATTTTCAGCTGAACTCTGGCTTCAAAAGGCAGCCAGTTCAGGGATCTCAAGTCAGGGGATATATGCGAATGTTTTCTTGAACCAGTGATGAGTCTCGCGGCAGTGTTCAAGGAGACTTTTAGGGGTGCGGTTGTTGAAAGGGGGAGTCCGCTGAGGGCCACGATTCCGTAGTCTATGCGAGGGATGACTAGGGCTTGTACAGCAGTTTTGAAGTCCATTAGCTGGGAAGAAGGGTTTAAGTTTCCTCAGGGTGTTGATTTGGAAATTAGCTCCTTTAGTTGCTTTACTAATGTGCTGCTGCATGTTGAGGTTGGCGTCAAGTGTGGTGCCTAAGGATTTCGCGGATTCCACGATGGTGGGTTGGACATTGAGCGCAGTTAGGTGATTGAGCCAACATGGTGTGAGGACTTTGGGTATCCACAAATACAAAGAGCCGGAACAAATTCTACAGCTTAATTATGGTCTGGCGATGGAGAAACTTGGCAGGAAAATTGAACGCTGGTTGAAACTACCTCTCACCATGGTGGGCCGAATCACCATAATCAAAAAGGCAGTACTGCCCACATTTTAATATTTATTTCAAAATATCCCAATTCCATTGCACAACGTTTTTTTCTCAACACTTTGCTCGCACTAAAACTTCTGTGGGGAGGTAAACAACCTCGGATCAGCTTGGACACATTAACATTACCGTATGAACGTGGAGGGTTCGGGGTCCCAAATGTCCACATATATTATCTGGCCGCCCAGTGCAGTGTCGCGAGGCACTGGTATCACTCTGACACTCGGGTCCCCTACTTTAGAGAAGCGGATCTCGTGCACCCTACACCCTTGGCAGCGCTACTATCGGCAGGCCTGCCTCAGGACTCACACGATATTCAATCTCCACAACTAACTGGACCTAGCAATGTCTTATCAGGGAAACCGGGAACCATCCTCTCTATTCCTCTGCTATACAATTGACAGGGAACCTCTGGTTACCTATCACACAGGAGGCCCTGGTAAGGCGCACTTTGTCCTAACACAACCTGGTAATGTTCGGGGACTTGATCCCTAGCGGACACGTCTTCTCGCGTAATGATGCCGTCCATTTTAGAGAGGCCTCACTTATGGACCAGTTTGTGTAGCAGAGGCTGCAGGGGACACTTAGAGCTCACATTTCCAGTTATTCCCTCGAAACGCCTGAATTCCCCCCACTAACACTACTCATTAAAGATACCAGCGGAGAGCACCTGATGCCAATCTGCCAGTGCCCTGTTACCCAGTAGAGATGTAGGGGTACGTGCTGCGTGGAACAGCACCTGGGCCAGCCCCTCTCTGACTTGTAATGGTGTTACTGTTGCGAGCAGACACGCAGGGTCTCCTTTAATCACAAACACAAATTGTTACACTTCAAGTTTATATGGCGTGCAATGTGCCTACATCACCACTGGTAAGGTGCACCGGATGGACTCGACATGCCCCCACATATGCCCCAAGTGCCACTCCCCACTGGTAGACTACACACATAATGTGGACTTGTGATAGGAATGTCATGTATTGGAGGGCAATATTCGAGGAGTTGTCGGAACTGGATATCACGCCCGTTCCACTGCAGGCCCTTAGGAGTTATGTTAACGATCTTCCAAAGTCAGCGCTGCTCTTCGTTGCAATTACCCTAATGTTTGCAAAAAGTGAGGTTGCGATGCACTGGGGCAGTAAACACCCACCAAGACTAAAAGCCTGGTTGTATAGTATGACATACTGTAATACGAACAGTGATCTCTATGCCCAACTGCAACCCTCAGCCTCCAGGCTACTCGATATCTGGCAACAGCTTCGCTCATACTTGCTCGAATTAAAGGTCCCGGCTGGCTCACAAACTAGACATGATACTCCCTCACAGCACACTGAGACAGTTAATGAGACAACATTCATAGCATAGTAAACACTGACAAGAGTATAGGCATGAAGAACAACCTCCCTCGGTAAATAAGGAATTGAACGTCCTGTATTATTCATGACTAACTTGTACTGTACCTTGCTTGTTACGAAAATTAATAGATGAAGTTTAAAAAAAAAAGTCTTCATATATCTCCCTTGTACTCTGGACAAAAGCTCATCCCTTTCTTAAGTAAGGATAAGATATCATTAGTTAAAATTTTGTTGGATAAATTGATGACTTTAACCTCCCTCAATTTGGTGTGATCTAGGTTCTCCTGTCCCATGACCTGGTCTTCATACTCTTTTCTAGTGCTGCCTCCTCTTTTTCCCCGCCTGGTTTTCTTGTAGCACCAACTCCTCTGATGTGTTCCCGATTGCCACGTTTGATCCTTTTCACTTCCCGTAATGAAGAGTTTCCTGAAGTATTAAGGAGCGGTCGAGATGTTCCTCCAGCTCCATCAGTTTCACTATCACTTGCGAGTGGTACACTGATAGAAGTGGAACTGGAGCTAACTGAGATGGTTTCCCATATCTGTTAATCCCCATCTGCCTGCATCAGATGATCGTATTTTTTAGAGAATGTGAAGATCCTACCACATGAGTAGTCCATCTCATCTTTTTTTATTTTCTTGCTTTCTTTTTATTTATTTTATTTTACAGAGTTTTATATAGCGTGAACTTGACCCGAATCGGGTATCAGAGCATTTTACATAGCACCAGTTGCATTACATGAGGACACATTCATTTTTGTTAGGCACAAGGAGATTAAGTGATTTGCCCAGAATCACAGGATGTTCAGTGTCATTGCCGAGACTCGAACCCAGTTCCCCAGATTTGAGGTCGACCGCCCTAGCCATTAGGCCAACCCCTCTCTCCTCATTTTAATGCTTGGATAAGATACCATTCAAAATATCAAAGTTTTTTGTGGTTGCTTCAGGTAGATTAAAAAATGTTATCTTGTGGGAGGGGAGAACTGTAACTTTTTAGTCTGTTTATGTTCCTCCGGCCCTTCAGACGGATACATTCCATGATTTGTGCAAGATTTTTTTGTCATTGCCTGTTGGGTTGTTGATAGTTGGTGGTGATTTCAATGCAGTTATGGATGGGAATGTTGATAGGTGCCCAGCTCATGAGTTGTTGTCGTCCCAGAGGTGGTTGATTGATTTTGCGGACACTACTGGTCTGGTTGATGGTTGGAGGCTTAGGAATCTCAGTGATTCTCAATATACACATATCTCGGCTGCGCACAAATCTCTTTCCAGGATAGATTATGTCCTAGTACCAGCGGCCCAGGCGGCGTGGCTCCGGGAGGTGCAGCACTTGGCTAGGGGGGGTTCGGACCACTCACCTATTTGGTTCAGTGTAGACCTTGGCGGGCGTGATGTAGCCCAGGTTGCACCTATAAGCGCTTGGAGGTTCCGAGACCTAGTGGCAAAGAAGAAGATCGTGCGTGTGGCCAATAGGTATTTTCAAGAGAATGTAGACTCGATGGACTCCGAGTGCTCCTTATGGGAAGCATATAAAACCGTCCTTAGAGGGGAACGGCTATCGTATATTTCGGGAAAGAAGAAGGAGGGGCGCGCCGAGATTGATAGGGTGGAATCAGAGTTGCTTGCGCTGGAGCGAGAGGTGTTGCTTGCTTCCATGCCAGAGGGGCTGCATCGTTTGAGTCTCCTTAAGGATGAGTACCGGTGCCTGATAACGCAAAATCACAATTGGCAGATACCCAGAGCAGGGTGTACGAGCACGGGAATAAGGCCGGGAAACTGATTGCCTGGTTGGAAAAAGGGGATTGGGCGTCACGGTTGGTTCCGGTACTGCAGTCCGCTGGGTCAGATAAAGTTACTGACCCGCAGGAGATTGTGGATGTATTTGCTGGATACTATAAGGAGGTCCAAGAATGCAGACTTGATTCTTGACATTCCGATGCCTACTCTTTCGGACGAGAACATGGAGTTCCTTGATTCTCCCCTTACGAATGATGAGGTGGCGCAGGCGATTAGAGGGGTTTGTTCGGGTAAGCGGTCTGGCCCTAATGGGCGCCCCGTTGAGCTCTACAAAGTAAATGCAAATAAGTTAGCTCATTTCATCAGGGGCATGTTTGTGGAGATTAGGGAGAGAGGTCAGCTTCCGTATGATCAGCGTGTTGCAAACATCATAGTCCTGCATAAGGAAGGTAAGCCGAAGACCGAGTGTTCTTCATATAGGCCAATCTCCTTGTTAAATGCTGAACCCAAAATCTTTGCAAAAATATTGGGGAACCGCCTTGTAAAGGTTATCACAACGCTGATTCATCCAGATCAGTCAGGTTTTATGCCCCGCCGGGATACAGCTCTTAATTTGCACAGGTTGCATGGGGTTCTCGGAGGGCATCACAGATACACGAGCCAAAGATTTTGTTATCCTTGGATGCCACCATGGCCTTTGACAGAGTGGAATGGCCCTATCTTTTTGCCGTCCTGGGCAAGATGGGCATAGGCTCTGAGTTTGTTTCTTGGGTCCGCCTCTTATACTCCGGACCGCTAGCCAGAGTAGTTGTTAATAACCACAGATCGGCCGATTTTGGGTTGGGGAGGGGCACCAGACAGGGTTGTCCTCTCTCCCCGCTGTTATTTGCGTTGGCGCTCGAGCCGCTTGCGGCTTGGGTTCATTGGGATAGATCGATTAGGGGGCTCAGATGGACACTCGACTGGGAGGACAAGATATCGCTCTACGCGGATGATATTTTGTTGTACTTGACCTCTCCTCAAACTTCGCTCATAGTATTTTCAGACGTCCTGGAGGTGTTTGGTAGATATTCCGGCTTTGCCATTAATTGGACGAAGTCGGTCCTGTTTGTCTTGAGTGGCGACCCTCCGGAGGTTCCTCCAGGTTGTCCGGTCAAACTGGAAACGGAGGGATTTAAATACCTTGGTATTTTTATATCCCTGGACCCTCAGATCAGGTACTCCAACAACCTGTTGCCTTCCCTGGCTCGGCTTAGGCGCGATGTGACTCATTGAAAGTCGCTTCCACTCTCTCTTCTCGGTCGTGCTTGTTGTTTAAGATGATGGCCCTTCTTCGTTTCCTCTACGCGCTTCAGAACTCTCTGGACCCGGTTCCCCCGTTGTATTTCAGGGAGGTTGAGTCTCTTCAGAGACAGCTTCTTTGGGGCGGTAGGCCCCGAATCGCATTTGTGAAATTGACGTTGCCATGGTATGACGGGGGATCGGTCTGCCTAATCTTCGTAAGTATTATTGGGCGTCACATTTGGCGGCGGTTAATCAGGCTATATATGGCTCGCCGTTGGACCCCGGCTATATTATGGACCGTGGCCAGGTTCCCAGGGGGGAATTCACTAGGGCACTTTATGCGAGGCGCGGATGCTTTCCCCTGGTGGGATCAACAGCGGTTACTGTTCAGGTCAGGCCAGAGGCTAACCGCTCCCTTAAGTGGGAGGGGAAGATCACACTGGCCACACCCCTCTGGAATTCTGAACTCTTGGGCAGCTTATGGAAGTCCAAGGGTTTCGACAAATGGGACCTTATTGGGATTTCCCGAGTTGGGGATCTCTGGGGTAAGGATGGCATCCTCCCATTTGAAACTTTGCAGGAACGATATCAATTGCAAGGGAGCGAGAGGTTTCGGTACCTTCAGATTAGACAGGCACTGCTTGCTGGTATTCCCTGTGACACGACGCTCCCGGAGGCTTCCCCATTGGAGGATCGAGTGTTGGACGGTCATCTTCCAACGAAAACGATCTCCTTGATTTATAAAAAATGAATTAATCACACGGAGGATCCCTTGGTGGTACTTAGGGACCAGTGTACAGCAGATGGATTGGTCCTAGATGATGAGGACTGGAGGGAGGCCATGGCCTCTCCGAGGTTCGTTGCAATTCAAATGAGGCTCTGACTGGTTCAGTTGAAGATCCTCCTCCGCTGCTATGTGACTGGCCCACGGCTGGTGCGAATGGGTTTGGCTTTGAATGATGAGTGCAAGAGAGGATGTGGCGAGTCTGGAACGTTCTTTCATGTGTTGTGGGACTGTGCCCTCATTCGGGGGTATTGGTCCACTATTCATGCCATGGTGCGTGGGGAGTGAGATTTGAGTTGGAGGTGCGGCGTTGCCTCCTGAATGTTTGGGGCCCAACGGATCTCCCGTCCCATGGAAAGGTGTGGGCCACGTTGGCATGTGGTATTGCCAAACGTAATATAGCTCAATTGTGGGGTGCGAATCAGCCACCTACTGTCGGGAAATGGATGGAAGATTTGGACTGGTGCATGTTTAGAGAGCGGGCGGTGTATGTGGCTAGGGGGAGACCCAAGAAATGGGGCAAGATGTGGGGGCCCTGAAATGTTTATAGGGGTGATATATGCGCTCCCGCTGCAGAACCGGAAGATCCAGTAATGTCGGAGGACCCTTGAACCCATATGTTGGTATTTCCATAGAACATTTTTTGTATAGGAGGATATATGTACTGTATTGTGCATGAGATGCATCCAGTGTATTTATTGTAAGTGTTTTATCATTTTTATGTGTTTAATAAAAAGAATTCTAAAAAAAAAACTGTTATCTCACTTTCTAGTGAGGCAATCTCTGTCTGTGGTTTGGTTAACTTTCTATCTGCATTTTCCACTAGAATCCCCATAAGATTCATGGAACTAGGGCCATATGTACGAACACTTTTTCCCATAGACACAGAATGGGTAAAACCCTTTGATACATCTGGCCCTAGATGTAAACTCTTTTTCCCAAAACATAGCATAGCATAACAAAACAAAGCATAGGATAGCAAAACAAAACATTGAATAGCATAACAAAACATAGCATAACATAACAAAACATAGCATAGCATAACAAAACACAACACATAGCATAACAAAACATAGCAAAACACAACAAAACATAGCATAGCTTAACAAAACACAACAAAACATTGTATAGCATAACAAAACAAAGCATAGGATAGCAAAACAAAACATAGTATAGCATAATAAGACAAAGCATAGGATAGCAAAACAAAACATTGCATAGCATAACAAAACATACCATAACATAACAAAACATAGCTTAGCATAACAAAACACAACACATAGCATAACAAAACATACCAAAACACAACAAAACATAGCATAACACAACAAAGCATATCATAGCCTAGCAAAACATAGCATAGCATACCAAACACAACAAAACATAGCATAGCATAGCAAAACATAGTATAGCATAATTAAACAAAGCATAGGATAGCAAAACAAAACATTACATAGCATAACAAAACATAGCATAGCAAGGGTGCAGGAGATTAGAAAAGGTATGGAGAAAGACTCACACAGAAGAAAGCTGGAAAAACCATGCAACAGCTTTAACCTCATACTACAAAAACATCAGGCTAGCTAAAAAGAACAGTTTAACATCACAGCTAGCAGAAGCAGGGAATTCCTCAAGAGAGCTGTTCAGGATCTTGCAGACCTTTGTAAAGCCATTGGCCTGTGAGAGTCCTGATGAGGTATCCCAATCCTTATGTGATGAGATCTCCCTTTTCTTTGAAAGTAAAATAGACGCCATTTATCAAAAGATCACAATGGCTAAGAGTACTGGGGTGACTATAAAAAATACTCCGATACCTTTTGATATTAACCAATCTAGGCTGACCGAATTTCCTGAAACCAGTCAAACAGAAATCCTGTCCCTGATAAATAACATCAAAACTGGATCCCCATTAGATCTAATCCCAGCAAAAACAACGGCTTTGGCTTTAATAAGCAACTTTCTGTGCCCCATGATACAGACAGTCATCAATTTGTCTCTGAAAGAGGGAAAAATTCCTCTGGATTGGAAAAACGCGGTGGTAAACCCCATTCGTAAAAACACGGCCCTGCCGTGGACAGAAGTATCCAACTTACGCCCCATTTCCCTACTACCATTCTTGAGCAAACTGGCCGAGAAGCATGTGAACACTCATGTGTCTAAATTCATCGAGGCTACAGGGGGTCTGGACCATTCACAATCTGGGTTCAGACCCAACTACAGCACCGAATCTGCACTCCTCTCCGTGGCAGATCACATCAAGATGACACAGGATAGAGGAGGATCCATGATTCTGGTGCTGTTAGACCTGTCTGCAGCCTTCGACACTGTGTCACATGAGATTCTTCTCGGCCGTCTGCAGAAAGTGGGGATTGGAGGTGTAGCTCTGTCCTGGCTGGAGAGTTTCCTTACTGGCCGCTCACAAACTGTCAACCTGGGTTCCTATCGTTCCATCTCCAGGGAACTCACCAAGGGGGTTCCACAGGGCTCATGTCTAAGCCCCACATTATTCAATGTGTATGTGGCCCCCCCTTGCTGACATTGTGAGAACATATGGGTTTACCCCGGTGTCATATGCTGATGACACCCAGCTCCTGTTTCCTTTCCAGACTCTTACCCCTGAAATTAAGAACCTTTTTGCTGAAGGTATGAGAGCGGTATCTAACTGGATGACCTCCAACTGCCTCCAGTGTAATGTGGGCAAGACAGAAGTTATGCTTTTTGGGAAAGCCAATCTCCTTTGGTCTCCAGATTGGTGGCTTCTGGAGTTAGGACCTATTTATTCTCTGTCCAAAACAATCAGTCAAGAACCTGGGAGTGCAACTGGACCAGAACCTCGTTTTAAACGAGCATGTGAATCTGGTGACTGGATCCTGTTTTCGAACAATTGGGCTCCTAAGAAGGGTATTTCCCTTCTTATCAGACGGTTATAGAAAGACATTAGTCCAGGCACTCGTAATAAGTCGGTTGGATTACTGTAACGGCCTTATTATCTCTGCGAATGAAAATGTACTTAACCGACTGCAGGTGGCCCAAAACACTGCGGCTAGATTGGTTCTCAATGCCCCCTTGAGAACACCATCCAGGCCGCTCTTGAAAGAACTCCATTTGCAGCCTGTACGTCAGAGGATCGAGTTCAAGATCTGTTGCATCATACACAAGAGTCTCTTTGGATCAGGTCCCGATTATCTAACTCAGAAATTTCAAATATATGCACCAGAACGCTCTCTGCGCTCGGGCAGTCAATTCCTTTTAAAAATACACCTCATCAAGAAAGCCAGGCAGGGTGGCCGAGCACTCTCTTATGTAGGACCCTCCCTTTGGAATAAACTCCCTATTGACATGTGACATAACACCAATCTTCTTCCCTTCAGGAAAGCACTCAAAACGCATCTTTTTCGGGAGGTTTAGCCTCTCACCTGCATGTCCTAAAGGCACTGTCTGACATTTACAGCGAGCAAAGCGTCGAGATACCCATTCGGGGGTCGAGTCCTGCACTATAGAAGAAATAAATAATAATAATAATAATAATAATAATAATAATAATAACATAACAAAACATAGCATAGAATAACAAAACACGACAACACATAGCATAACAAAACATACCAAAACACAACAAAACATAGCATAACAAAACAAAACATATCATTGCCTAGCAAAACATAGCATAGCATACCAAACACAACAAAACATAGCATAGCATAACAAAACATAGCATAGCAAAACAAAGCATAACACACACAACCACACACACACAACCACACACACATTGCCCTATCTATTGCCCTCACTCTATCTGTCTATCTATTGCCCTCACTCTATCTGTCTATCTATCGCCTTTACTCTATTTATCTATCTATCTATCTATCTATCTATCTATCTATCTATCTATTTATCTATCTATCTATCTATCTATCTATCTATTGATCTATCTATCTATCACCTTCACTCTATCTATCGCCCTCACGCTATCTATCGCTCTCACTCTATCTATAGCCCTCACTCTATCTATCTATCTATCTATCTATCTATCTATCTATCTATCTATCTATCTATCTATCTATCGGCCTCACTCTATCAAACTATCTATATATCGCCCTCACTCTTATCTATCGCCCTCACTCTATCTATCTATCTATCATCCTCACTCTATCTTGCTATCGCCCTCACTCTATCTATCTATTGCCCTTACTATCTATCTATCGCACTCACTCTATCTATCTATATCTATCTATCTCCCTCAATCTATCTATCTATCTATCTATCTATCTATCTATCTATCTATCTATCTATCTATCTATCGCCCTCACTATATCTATCGCCCTCACTCTATCTATCGCCCTCACTCTATCTATCTGTTGCCCTCACTCTATCTCTATATCGCCCTCACTCTATCTATCTATCTATCTATCTATCTATCTATCTATCTATCTATCTATCTATCTATCTATCTATCTATCTATCTATCTATCTATCTATCACTCTATCTATCTATCGCCTTCACTCTATCTATCACCCTGACTCTATCTATCTATCTATCTATCTATCTATCTATCTATCTATCTATCTATCTATCGCCCTCACTCTATCTATCAATCTTTCTATCTATCAGCCTCACTCCATCTATCAATCTATCTATCTATCTCCCTCACTCCATCTATCGCCCTCACTCTATCTATCTATCTATCTATCTATCTATCTATCTATCTATCTATCTATCTATCTATCTATCTATCTGTCTATCTATCCATCGCCCTCACTCTATCTTGCTATCGCCCTCACTCTATCTATCTATCTATTGCCCTCACTATCTATCTATCGCCGTCACTCTATCTATCTATCTCCCTCACTCCATCTATCTATCTATCTATCTATCTATCTATCTATCTATCTATCTATCTATCTATCTATCTATCTATCTATCTATCTATCTATCTATCTATCTATCTATCTATCTATCTATCTATCTATCTATCTATCTATCTATCTATCTATCTATCTATCTATCTATCTATCTATCTATCTATCTATCTATCGCCCTCACTCTATCTATCGCCCTCACTCTATCTATCTATCTATCTATCTATCTATCTATCTATCTATCGCCCTCACTCTATCTTGCTATCACCCTCACTCTAGCTATCTATCTATTGCCCTCACTATCTATCTATCGCCGTCACTCTATCTATCTATCTCCCTCACTCCATCTATCTATATGTCGCCCTCACTCCATCTATCTATCTGTCGCCCTCACTCTATCTCTCTATCGCCCACACTCTGTCGCTCTCACTCTATCTATCTATCTATTGCCCTCACGCTATCTATCTATCGCCCTCACTCTATGTACCGATCTAACGCCCTCACTCTATCTATCTATCTATCTATCTATCTATCTATCTATCTATCTATCTATCTATCGATCTTACTCTATCTATCTATCTATATACTGATCACCATCACTCTATCTATCTGTCTATCTATCTATCTATCGCCCTCACTCTATCTATCTATCTATCTATCTATCTATCTATCTATCTATCTATCTATCTATCTATCTATCTATCTATCTATCTATCTATCTATCTATCTATCTATCTATCTCCCTCACTCTATCTATCGCCCTCACTCTATCTATCTCTCACCCTCCCTCTATCTATCGCCCTCCCTCTATCTATCTATCGCCCTCACTCTATCTATCTATCACACTCACTCTATCTATCGCATCATCACAGCATCACTCAGCACCACCACAGCATCACTAAGGGGCACCACAACATCACTATGTGCTACCACAGCATCACTGAATGCCACAGTATCACTCGTCGCCACCACTGTTGCGTGCTTATCTAGGTTCCTGATCGATACTGTGACCTTATGCCCCTATTCGGCTATAAATCCATTTATTCCCTATATTGGCATAACCGTTCAAGTGCGATTTTCTGAAAAGTCATCTCTGGCCTCACACGAACAGAGCCACATTCCAGCATGACTCTCTGCTACTTCCTTTGCGACCAATTAGTGCAATGACAGAGCAGCAGTCACTATCTGATATTCCTAGATAACACTCCGAGTTCTTCAACAAGATAAAAACTTAGCAAACCTGGAAATCCCCGCTTGCTATGTTTTGATTAGTAATGGAACTCTAATGAGCAACTGATAACTATCACTTCCTAGTGACATCTTTAATTGACGTCTTATGTCCAGCAAACTTGCGTCAAACCCGGCACCTGTCAGGTATAAATATTACCAACGTTGCCTTAAGCAATGAGAGAGATACGAGCTGTGAGTTCGTTGCCTGTTGCTGATGCCAGCTGCCTGCATGACCCTGTGTTGGTAAAAACTAGCACTCTGTCGCTGCAGCCTGCTATCCCGTGGTGGTGAAGCTACTGATTACCATTATCGCCGCTACAGCGCGACCTATGGTGCAGTACGCTTGAGGAGCCGTGCAGCCGTCCTCTGCGAAGACATCCAGCCCAGCTGCCCGCGGACGCTGTCACCCCTCCTTCCTCGACGCGCTGAAGAGAGAAGCCGCTGCATTTCTCGTGCAGAGAAATCCAGTCCCGGCGCTTCTGGTTTACCCTCGCGGGTGACTGGGATATCGAGAGAGACCCCTGAAGGAGATACCAATCCTCCATCATTCTATTCAGAGGTATGGTGTTGACTAAACCCTTAGACGAGAATTCTTGAAACAAACCTTGGCAAAACCAACTTAACTTAAGCTACTTACTTACTCCCCTTTTCACGTGTTAGGCTTAGGTCAGGCACACTGGGGTAGGCTTAGTTAGAAGCACCAGTTGAGTATGTTAGCCTAATGTATATATGACTGTATATATGTTTTATTACTTTTAACCATTGTATGGCTAAGAAACCATATCAATGCTTTTACAGTTCTATTTCGCAATACTTATCTTACTGTACGTACTTTTTATAATAACAGTTATTGCAATTGTGGCAATACATTTCTCTTGTACGAGAAGAAAGACTGTTCAATAAATGTTAACCTTTATTGATACACGCCCGTCTCTCTATTCTCTACATACCGTGAAAGTAAACTGCACTAGACTGACTGAGTGAAATACATGTCTATTGTTTCACACGACCCTAGAGATTGACTCTTGATCTGAGGAGCAAAGTTGTCATGTTGCACGGTTGTTGGAAAACTGAATCCCTTCTTGTCTGTGCCAGGGAAGCTGATCACTTCCTATGCAGAGAAGAAAGTTTCCAGTGACCTCTGAGCTAGTTGGTAACACAACCCAATTAAGTTTAGCATAGTCAGTGGAGACCTGGAATATAAGCAGTTCCACGTCGATACTACTGTTTATGTTATTCCAATGCGCAGGGCCTAGTGGGAAACTAGGAACTACACTACATGGCGCCCAACGTTTTGGTAAGGCGATAAACTAACGCAAGACTTGTAGAGTAACTCAGTCATGCATATTTCACACCCCTTTCTCCCGTAAAAACTCCAATAGACGTCTGGAGTGGGTGAAAGGTTGAAATCCGCCCGACCTTAGTAGGAAGAGATTCCTATGTAAAGCTCCGGTTTATTCAACGTTGAAGGATACAGTGTTCCAAAATATTGTGCACCTAATCTTTGTCTCCTTGGAGACCTACTCTGCAAACCTGCATTTTTTGAAATGTCAGTAGAAAACGGAACCTCTGGGGCCGCAGTAGATGCGACTCAGCAAGGTCCCGAACAAGCAGACCCGGATGCTATTATCATCCCGGTCCAGTTAAGAAAATCTATAACTTTAAAACTTATAGAAAACGGACTGACACCTCAGGGTGGTATAGTAATTTTCGTGATAGAGGCTCACGAGTATCGGCAGACAGAGGTATTCTATTCATGGATAAACTTTCCAGCGGCAAACGCTGCAACACAAGAGTTTCACTATTACAAAATAGAGGAACCTCCGGGAGAGTACGCTCCTTTCGAGGAGATTGAAATCCCACTTAAATTTCAAGAGCACCTGCTCTGGTTTAATGGCGCCCTAAAACACAATAATCACATAACTAGGCTCGGTCCACTAGGTAGACCAGGAGCCACGTGGCCGGTTCTAGCCAGCTACACACCACATCCTGACATTGCAAGAATGTCAAGAGAAGAGCTGTTAGTACAGCTAAACACATTAATAAAAATACATAGGCAATTAGTCCAATATGTAATGCAGACTACAACAGTCCAACCAGCTGTTAATTCACACCAGCTGACCCCTCACCAGGGGAACACAAATAAAATTACACCACAGAACATACAGTCATGTCTTGGTAAAACACCCGTAAAACGGGAACAAATTCCTTTCTGGTTAGCCCAGAAAATCACTCAAATAGAGGCAGTATTTCCTGATACTACCCCTATAGAGAAACACAGAATCTTTACCATCTGCCTTCCTATGGGAATCGCACCACACGTGGAGGACTGTGACACTTGGGGTACAGTCTTTGCTTCCATTTACGCAAAAACACACGGTGTTCCGTCTATGGCGGTAATACCAGAAGTGCTAAAACAGATTCAAAATGAATTCGGTCCAGAGCCCGCTTTAAATCTGGGTATGAAATTACTGAAAGATTTCAAGCAGGTCACAGCTATATTATTAGCCAACATAAAAGGAGAAGCAGCATCTGTGGCGATTCGCCAGAAGTTGAGGGAAACAGATATAAAAGATCCTGTTGAGCTAGCAAAAATCATAGAAAAATGCTATGAAGAATTAGGTAGAGACAGCTTGGGTGGAAAACCGGTTAAGCCCCAACTGCTCGAAAGTCCTGAAAAATTATTTATTAAAAATAATTTAAACACTCCTAAAAAGAGCTGGGATGGAAATGAACAATCCACTCCCAAGGAAAAAGTTTTCCAGACCAGAGGAAGGTCTCCTCGACGGAGGGAAAGAACTCCGACTCGAGAACGCCAGTCTCCCCAACGGGAGCCCTCTGAGAAAAGATATAACCTTAGAAATAGGGATAATATAAAAAAACCTGATAGATATCAAAGTATTGATACACGTCCCTCTCGATCTTTTCCACAGAATTCGGAAAGAAGAGGACGGTCAGACCCAGGAGAGCACACCAAGTCCAAAGACAAGGAACCTGCTCAAAATAAGAAATCTCAATTTCAGAAAAAGAAGGTAGCCAGTATTAGAGTAATCAACCATGCCGAGAATACTGAGGACACAGTTGAAAAACGGGGAGTGGGCATTGACAATGTTGGACAGTGCAGCAGAGATCAGTATAGCGCGCAAGAACTTGATGAGTCATCTGGAGACAGTGGACACGAATGAATACATTCAGGTTGAAACTGCCGACACCAGACTTAGCGAGCCCCATAAAATATACGAAATAACATTGCGTATGGAGGGTGATAAGACTAGGAAAATTAAGGGTCTATTTTGGGATAAGCTCTCAAAAGGCTATGATATTCTGTTAGCTGAAAAAGATTGGCCCCCGGAGTTTGTCAGGGAGTGCCCTCGTGGCGAAGAAGTAATTATGCCTGCCTTCTCGAATCACATACCGATTCATAAAAAATATACATATGCAAGGAAATGGGCAGTGGCCCAGGCACCTGCATTGTATAAAAATCATGTAGGATGGGATGAGGATTCTCCTCCTCACAAAATCCAACTAAAAAGTGAACCAACTGCCCAACGGCAGTATCCCATAAAGCAAGAAGCTAAAAAACAGGTCAGGGAGATCTTAGATCAACTTGAGTACCAGGGGGTGATTGAAACATGCACCTCTCAAATGAACAATCCTTTGTTTCCTGTCTCCAAGCCAGACAATTCATATCGTCTAGTTTTGGACTACAGACATCTTAATACATGTTGCAAAACTTTTGCAGTACAAAACTCGCATAGTGCAGCCCTAATGAATAACATAGTTAGGAAAAAATATAAAACGACATTAGACATATCTAATGGTTTCTTTTGTCAAAACATTGCACCGGAAAGCAGATATTTGACCGCTTTCTCCGCATTTGGGTCGCAGAAAAAATTCTGTCGACTCCCACAGGGGTTCAAGAACAGCCCAGGACTATTCTCAGCTAGGGTAACAGAGGTACTACAAATCTATGATGATGAAGCATTATCTTACGTAGATGATATTTATCTCACAGACGACGACTTGGATACTCACTTGAAAAGAGTGAACACCATTATACTTGGGTTCGCAGCAGAGGGTTACAAATTCAACTTTAAAAAGTCCCGAATTGCCCATCTGACAGTACTGTTTTTAGGGTACGAATTATCAAGTGAAGGGAAAAGCCTAGCGGACAACTTCTTAGAGAAGTGCGCTGTACTCCAAGCTCCAAAAACGCTGAAGAATTTACAATCAATACTAGGTTTTCTGAATTTCGGAAGAACTTACATCCTAAATTATGCAGAGAGGGTTAAACCTCTCTACGAACTAATAAAACCTGATTTTAAACAAATCAATTGGACTCAAAAACACACAGAAATTTTGAGATCACTGCAAACAGACATGTTAGCAAAAACAAAATTAGACACACGTGACAACACGATTGATCTTGTAATCCGAGTCATCCCAGGAAGATGCGGATTCACATACCTAACCTCTAATGAGGGAGAAAAGGTACCAATTTCAATTAAATCTCACTTGTACACACAAGCAGAAAAAACATTCAGTCACACAGAAAGAACTGTGAACGCAGTGCAAATCGCACTAGCAAATGAAAGAGAACTAGCACACGGCAAACGGATTAATATCCTTACAGCGGAATCCGCCTTCGAAGCGCTATTCAGCCCAGTAAACCTGCCTACAGTGTCTCTGGATCCGAAATGGATTCAGTGCATAGATTCTCTAGGAGCGGAAGACGTAAAATACTATTTCGCCCCGCAATACGAAGAACTGAATGATTTAGAGTATGAAGAAGAATATCCTCTGCCAATCGAAATTCTGCCTCTTCCATTATATGCCTGTATAATCTATACAGATAGCTCTGTACAGCATTTCAACGTAGAGAGAAAATCCTACGATGCAGCATGTGCGATCATTAAATGTCGTTGGCTGTGCGGTAAAATCAAACCGAAAATAACAAAAACTGAATCAGTTAAGTACTGTTCGGCTCAAAGAACTGAAATCAGATGTTTAAAGATGGCGCTCGAAAATGCAGAACGCGAATTCCCCACACTTATAGTGTGCGATTCTCATTTTTGCGTCAATTCTTACAACAATAAACTGCAGAGTTGGATCGAAAACGACTACAAAGATGACACAGGTGCCACAATAAAGCATAAAAAGCTCTGGAACGAGGTAGCTCTTTTACACAAAGAACTACAAAAGACTCACGTGATTCACGCACAGAGTCTTCGACGTGATGGCGTTCACGTTGCAGGGAATTCATTGGCTAATACAGCCACCGCGGAAGCAACTAACCCGGCTTCCGTAGCCACAAAAAAGCGTACAGATAAATACATAGACGGGGAAACCATGCTGGCAGTAAAAACGACCGTAAAAGGCGACTGTGCAGCACTACCCGTAAACTATCCACTCAATTATGCATACATAATCGATGCAAACTCCGTTCCATTTGCTCGAATCCCTGGAGTGGGGGATAGAGTAATTCCAAACACGAACAGGAGAATATTTTTAATAGCAGATGCACATATGGGTTTGGGTCTGAGACACCAAACAATTAAGGTTTCTCTGACTGAATTACAATCAGTATACTGGTGGCCGGGAATGAGTGTAGAACACCAAATATATGCAAACAACTGTGAAAACTGCAATAGGGTTCGCAGTAGCGAACCTTGCTACCGGCTACCAGTCAGAAAGTGCGTAACGCTGCCTGCACCCCAACCTGCGTCCTATTAATTAGTTAAGACGAAAAGCACTTTTTAAAAAATGAGTCCTCCAGCACTCGGCTGACGCCTAGAACGGTTATAAAAGATTTGCGAGTCCATATCGGCACATACGCAATTACCACGTTCCATTCTGACCAGGGTCCTGCTTTCAGCTCTCGAGCTTATAAGGAGGCCATGGCCAGCAAGGGAATTGGGTTGCGGTATTCTTGTCCGTCGCATCCCGAAGGGAATAGTGTGGTAGAAAGAAAAAACCGGGACATAAAGCAATCTATAACAGCGAAGGTATTAGGTTCAGGCGCTGGGTGGGTCAAACATTTAATAAGTGTCCAGACTAGTCTTAACAACATGCCAAGAAATTCTCTAAAAGGTTTCAGCCCATACGAACTATTGTTCGGAATTAGAATGAGCGTTCAGGACCTCGATAGTCAGAGGTCAGTGGTACAAGAAGAAACAAAGCACTTTGATGTAAAGGATCGTTTGGCTGTTTTACAGGAACTGAATGAAACAAGAAAATCATTAAGCAACATAAAGTTAAAGCAACAGCCAAGTACCACTGACGAGGCACCACCCGCAACAGCCCCAGCAAGGCCTGTCTGGATTCCAAAGATTGGGGATCTAGTCAGAGAAAAGATCGCGGTTAAGAAGGAATTTGGGCCTTCTTACAGAAAAGCAGTACCTGTCTTAGCAGTCACCGGAACAAGATCAGTTGTGCTACCGCCCCTTGCTGGTAAAAAGGAGAACAGAGTCGTGTCTATCGATCTGGTAAAACCACAAGCATGTGGCCTATAATCAACAGTAGGCCCAGTGGACTCCCAAGAAACAACAGAATACCCAAACTTGCAACAATTCAAGAGGTTCAAACTGAAAGACTCATCACTTTCGATCAGCCTGCAGTGCACAATGAAGGACTATGCAATAATCCCATGGAACTCGTGCCTCTTGAAACACAGATTGAAACAGTTCGTCAAGAAACAACACCAGTCTACAATGATGTGGCATCAGAAAGTGCTACCGAGAGACAGATTGAAAGAACAATCCCATCAATTGACAGAACTGCCTCTGGTTATTTCATCAACTTCGACAACTTCTCTGAAGATTTAAACGACCCCGAAGTGATGCCAGAAACAAAAAAGTCTTTTAAAGAAAAAGCAACGGAACTCTTTCATCAACTGAAGAAAATCTACCTTGTTTCCCCTTGGCTAGAGTTCTGGTTCGGTCTAGGTGTATTTTTCCTCCTGCTTTGGCTCATCATGGTACTGTGTTTGGGAAAATTCATTGAAGGAAAATATATTACAATGGACACAGCAAGTCAGAACATCAACCTAGTCCTGAAACCACACAGATCATCCCACGTGAAGAAAAGAGAACTGTCAGCAGTAAATGTCACAGCAATTCCAATACCTGGTGGGGTAGTATGGGAGAAAACAGACTATGAGATCTATGGTCCGGTCGAAATCCTGAAGTATCCTCATCAACTAAAGGTTTCCTTAAGTGACTTTGTGACACCAAGTACATTCTCTGATGATTGGGACTTTAACAGTATTAATGACATGATGTCTGATTTAGTAATGTCAGCTAGATTCACAGATCATGATTATTTACAAGGTTCATCTAGTTATGAGCAATTATTCTGTTACACCCACTATGGGGATCATTACTTGCATAAATCTGCACAGCCTAGAAATGTTTTTATGTATAATCAATGGGAACATTGTTCTACACCACCTAAAAGCAGTTCTAAAGCATTTTTCTGAGAAATTCAAATATTTTTCAGGGTTTAACACCAGTGATGCAGAAACGTTTTATTACAAACTGTTAGATAAAACAGGAATGAAAACAATGCTGACAAATTCTAAATTGATATATTCAGAAGCATTTTATGACAAAATGATGACATTTGGTTTTGATTACTGGAAAAATAATATTGAAACGAAAACAATTTGGGGTACAAAAGATTGGCAGGTGCAAGGCATAGAAGCACTATTTAGAACCTGCATGATACCAGAACAAATGTTATTTTTAAATGACACAGTACACCAAACATCTTGTCTTGGCCTAGCTAAGAACAAAGAACTTAAAACACCGTCTATACCAAAGCCAATACCTGAAAATACAACAGCTGATATTGAGTTAGACGTGTCACAAATTTTACATTTCAACAGAACACATCCTGATTGGAAAAAGTGGTTAATCTGGCCTACAGACACAAATAGCTGTCAAGATAGGTTCCTGAATAAAACACAGGGTTTAAAAATGACCAGATTAGACCCTAGATATTCCCAGAGACAACATCCGGGGATTATAACAACATACAGTGTAGGGAAACTCTGCCTAGAATGGCTAGCTACATCCACACTGGCTGAAATTAAGCAACACTTGTCTTTATTAAAAGATGGTGCTGATTTGCGCGATTTCATTCTTGGACCACGAAAACAGCGTCAAAAGCGTTTCATAGCGACCAGCATCTATGCTGCTTACAACGAGGCTTGGAAAGTAAAGCAAATTGAAACTGCTGAAAAGATACGAGAAATTGATCGTATTAATTTGGAGAAATCACTTTCTGTGGTAGACAATGGGTTAACGACTCTGTCTTCCAGAATATATTCTTTGGACAATATTGTATCCTCTGCCTTTGATGTGATAGACAGAGATTTGCTAATGTTACAACATGGCCAGTCTCAATTGCGCTCTATTATAGAATTAGGCTGGACGCTGCAAAATCTTCGTTCAGGCTATGTGCCTTGGCGTCTGATAAACACAACGTCATTATTTTCCAGTTTTAACCTTACTGATAAACAGATCAGTTTGGCACAGAAAGGGGCAGACTATACAATCCTGAGCATCGAAAGACTCGAGAGATTACCATTGACAATGTCAGAGAGTCCTGTCATTGAATGGATAATACACGGAATTATCACAATTCCGATAACAACTTTCCGATTTAAAAAGTGCCTTGAATACATACCTGCTGGCCAATATGAACAATTGGGTAAAGGATATGTAAAATCCATATGGAAGTTACCATACACTCATTCTTGCTATAGTGACAGCGACAAAAATGTATTTCTTAGTGGTGACAACTGTAAACACTCACTAAGCGGTATACTTTTGTGTCAGGGTATTAATTTACACGGAGCATGTGATGGAAATTCAAACAACCTTTCATGCCACCAGCTAGTCACACCTGCAACTCAGATAGAGCCCTTCTTTATGCAACTCGCAAACGGGAGTTACATTCTAAGAACGGATCACAGGTGCTGTGGCCTCGCGCCAGGGACAAGTTATCTGGTACAAGTAACATCCATGGTCAAATGCTGTATGCAAGCATTGTTCCCGAGCGGGCCTCCAGACATAGTGACTCCCCTCTGGCCTCGTCTGAATCTCTATTCTATACGAATTGATACATTAAGCAAAATGATATCTGTGCTTTTACAGACAACAGTGCCTATAACGTCATCTAAAGAGACGTATGATCTTCTAGTCGCAAGGACGGCTACTGAGGTCCATGACCTTTTATCAACAAATTGCCCCGTGCATTTCGTAGAAATGTTGAGCCAACTCCTTAACATGTCTAGTGCAACAAGCATCCCAGGCATATTTAAGACAGTCTTTACGGGACTGCTAACACCCTTCCAGGCAATTTTGGGAATCTTTCCTAATTTTGTGCACTCCATTTTTGGCGGCATTCCACTATTTTTGGGACTCATCGCAGGGATTCTATTCTTGACCATCCTGCTACGTTATGGCAAGCCTCGGCTCAGACATAGCTCCCATGGGAATGGAAGAAACAATCCTAGCAATGCGCTACAGGGACAGGATAACTAACGTCCTCGGATTGGCCAGGCTGAGAGATCTAAACATGACCTGGTTCCTTTCATTCAGACCGATATGGCAAAATTGCATTTTACCTGTGCTACGGTGTATGCTTTGCGGCGATGAATGCGTGTTGGACATCTGTCTTTCACTTCCATCAGCAGTACCAATGGACGTCGATACTTTGCTCAGTCCAATACCGGCTCACGCATTGTGTTGTCCCCAGCGGCTACCAATCCTGATGACGGCATTTGTGGAGACTCCTGTACTACAGCCAAGTGGTAACAGTGGAGCGAGTGACAAAAGCAACATCACCCAGGTACAACTTGCTGTGAGCATTGCTGGTCCTGCCTTCGATGACAGCAATCATTCTCACACCTGCCAAGTTACAGCGCTATCTAATTTGGTTGAACTATCACCTGATTTTGTAGACCAATTCTTTGCGAGCCTGTCTGATACGATGTTCTCACCCTATTCGGCTATAAATCCATTTATTCCCTATATTGGCATAACCGTTCAAGTGCGATTTTCTGAAAAGTCATCTCTGGCCTCACACGAACAGAGCCACATTCCAGCATGACTCTCTGCTACTTCCTTTGCGACCAATTAGTGCAATGACAGAGCAGCAGTCACTATCTGATATTCCTAGATAACACTCCGAGTTCTTCAACAAGATAAAAACTTAGCAAACCTGGAAATCCCCGCTTGCTATGTTTTGATTAGTAATGGAACTCTAATGAGCAACTGATAACTATCACTTCCTAGTGACATCTTTAATTGACGTCTTATGTCCAGCAAACTTGCGTCAAACCCGGCACCTGTCAGGTATAAATATTACCAACGTTGCCTTAAGCAATGAGAGAGATACGAGCTGTGAGTTCGTTGCCTGTTGCTGATGCCAGCTGCCTGCATGACCCTGTGTTGGTAAAAACTAGCACTCTGTCGCTGCAGCCTGCTATCCCGTGGTGGTGAAGCTACTGATTACCATTATCGCCGCTACAGCGCGACCTATGGTGCAGTACGCTTGAGGAGCCGTGCAGCCGTCCTCTGCGAAGACATCCAGCCCAGCTGCCCGCGGACGCTGTCACCCCTCCTTCCTCGACGCGCTGAAGAGAGAAGCCGCTGCATTTCTCGTGCAGAGAAATCCAGTCCCGGCGCTTCCGGTTTACCCTCGCGGGTGACTGGGATATCGAGAGAGACCCCTGAAGGAGATACCAATCCTCCATCATTTTATTCAGAGGTATGGTGTTGACTAAACCCTTAGACGAGAATTCTTGAAACAAACCTTGGCAAAACCAACTTAACTTAAGCTACTTACTTACTCCCCTTTTCACGTGTTAGGCTTAGGTCAGGCACACTGGGGTAGGCTTAGTTAGAAGCACCAGTTGAGTATGTTAGCCTAATGTATATATGACTGTATATATGTTTTATTACTTTTAACCATTGTATGGCTAAGAAACCATATCAATGCTTTTACAGTTCTATTTCGCAATACTTATCTTACTGTACGTACTTTTTATAATAACAGTTATTGCAATTGTGGCAATACATTTCTCTTGTACGAGAAGAAAGACTGTTCAATAAATGTTAACCTTTATTGATACACGCCCGTCTCTCTATTCTCTACATACCGTGAAAGTAAACTGCACTAGACTGACTGAGTGAAATACATGTCTATTGTTTCACACGACCCTAGAGATTGACTCTTGATCTGAGGAGCAAAGTTGTCATGTTGCACGGTTGTTGGAAAACTGAATCCCTTCTTGTCTGTGCCAGGGAAGCTGATCACTTCCTATGCAGAGAAGAAAGTTTCCAGTGACCTCTGAGCTAGTTGGTAACACAACCCAATTAAGTTTAGCATAGTCAGTGGAGACCTGGAATATAAGCAGTTCCACGTCGATACTACTGTTTATGTTATTCCAATGCGCAGGGCCTAGTGGGAAACTAGGAACTACACTACACCACAACATCACTCAGCGCTACCACAGCATCAATCTGTGCAACCATTCAACAACTGGTTCAAATATGTTCTCTCAATGTTTCAAGCTTTATTACAAATGTCACAAAAAGAGGTTAATATTTCACTTCTGTTCTTGGATTTTCGTCATAATAAAATACACTGAACATAATCTTCACAAAAGTTATTTACAAAAGTTTAGGCTATTGCCATTATAAATTACAATAACTTTTATTTAAGTATTAATTATTAAAAAAAATAAAAGGCATTGTTATTTGTAATATCAATACATCTAAGTCATGTAAATACAACACATATTGCATTACAAATGCTATAGGTGTCACATTTGCGAAAGTTATAACTATTGGCATTGTAAATGATAAAGCTATTATTTTCGCTATTTTCAAAACCAACACATAAATAAAAAATGTGTCATTTACAATACCAATAGCTCAAACTTTCCTAATGCGAGACCTATTGCATTGCAAATGCTTGTTTCCTGTGGTATTGTATTGTATTGTGACCAGTGCTGTGCTCTGTAAGCCCCAAATCCTCAAATGCGCTGTAAAAATACCAAACTATGTGCAGAACTGTTGTTTTTCGCATTAAAAAGAATGCAGATTTGAACAGTTTCTTGCTCATAGGTGCCTGGAGTAGGTTAGTTACTGCTAGTCTATTCATAAGTACTACACATATGCAGATACATTGTTCCTGCTAGGATCCCAGATAAGTGCTATTCACCATACTTGCCACCATCCGCCGCTGCTGGCCACCCATAGACAGGTGTGTCGGGGGACTCACTGATTACCATTGATGGATACCAGATGATGGATACTCATAGGTACCAAAATCAAGTGGCGCACACAGACGTCTAATTCAAATGAAGCACTGCTGGCCATCAGGTTGATCAACGACGGCTGGTTGTAGGTAAATACACAGGTTAATGGCTGCTGGCCACTCACACTTGCCAATGCGAATAAGTGCTGCTGGACAGCACATAGGTATCTGCTGCAGGTGAGGTGATAACAGGACATAATATCGCTGCTGACCCCTCAAAGGTTACGGATACAAGTAAGTTACTGCTCGCCACTCTTAGGTATGTGACACCAAGGGAGTAGAAACAAAATTAAAATACTCCCTAGTCCGAAACAAACATTTAATGACAACGAGTGAACAAAGTAAGTATTTTTGACTCTTCCTATTGTAGTTCTCTTCACCCATACATCCACTCATTTGTTGATCCGTCCTGCCATTCTTCTACCAATCCATCATCCATTCTCCTTTCCATCCATCGTTTCACTATTCTAATCATCCATTGAATTCCATCCATTCATCTGCACACATATTCATCAATATTTTACACACCCATTCACAATTTCACATTTCCATTTTATAATACGTTTTTATAGGTTAGCAAAGTTTTACTAAAAATAACTCCACATATATGTACCTTCTCGATATATATATCTTCAAAGTACATAGTTGTTGAGTTAAGAATAGTAAATCTATACATACCTGTTCGCACTTACCTTCTCATTTTTTTGGTCATCGATATTTTTGTTGTTTAAATGTCTTTATTGTAGTTTCATTTACAACAAACAGAGTTGACTGATGGCTTGGAACCACCGGCTGTGATAGTTACAACTGTATACTAATCCCATAACTAACCCCATCCCCAGATCCTGGACCTGGTTGCCCATGTAAAGAAGTAAGAAGAAAAAGCTGTTGTCCCCCAACTCCCATCCTGAATTAGCATGTGTGGGTTGGTGCTGTGTTGACCTCTGACAAGCGGAGTAAGCGTAAGTACTTAGGGCATGAAATTTCGCAAAATTCTGTCGCCAGAAGGGTAAAGAAGGGCTTCCAGAGTTTGGGGAATGTGAGCCTTGATTCATTAATGTGAGGGTGATTCGCTCCATTCCCATTATATACCACAGTCTTTGAAACCAGCCCTGATGTATGGGAATGTGTCCGGGGCCCCAATGCATTAGTATATTCTGTAGGGCTACCAGTTGTGCTAGACCAATCTGTCTGCCTCTGCGGGACTTTAGTGGGAAGTTAAGTGCGTTAGGGAGGCCAAGAAGAATATATGCCAGGAATCTAGTGATTTCTGTTTCTAGGTGTATGTATATGTCTATAAGGACCTGTGCCCGGTATGCAGCTAGCTTCGGGCATTCCCATTGTATGTGTAGTAACGTGCCTGGAGATCCGCATTGGTGCCAACACTCAAGTGATTTGGATGGTGTGTGTTTGCGTAGTCTAATGCGGGTGAGATACCAGTAAGCTATTAATTTAGTAGCCTTTTCAATGTCTAGGCTGTTACGGGCTGTGTGTCGGGCACAATAGTAGATTTCTTCCCATTACTTCGGAGACAACTCCTGACCTATCTCCGACTCCCACCGCTTTTGGCCAGGGGACTTCATAGTTGTGCTTTCGGGGGGCAGGAGCCTACACAAGTGCGTAATGAAGCGTGTATTTGTCGTGCTAGAAAGCAGCCAGCGCTCGTATGGAGTGAGGTGTTTTTGTGCCCCTGGGCGGATTGTGGGCTGCATCACACAGTGACAAATCTGGGTGTAGTGCCACCGCTCACCTTCGGCGAGTCTGTGTTCTTGGCGGAGGGAATCGAACAGGATGGGGTTTTCTGTATCAAACATGTGTCCCACCGATCTACATCCCGCTTAGTTCCATTGGTCAGGGTTCCCTACTGTGTGTGTTACGGGAGGGAAAGGAGGTGAGGTGTCTACAGGTCGTAACCTTGTCCCACGTTGCTAGTGCTGGCTTATTGATAGAGGAGAGATATAAGATGAGGGGCCATGCGATTATCAGGAGAAGGGGTATCTTCTACTGGGGATGCCCTGCAACCGCCCTTTCCATAAAAAGCCAGTGTTTTTCCAATCCGCGCGTGACCACTCAACAAAGATTCTTAGTTGGGCAGCCTGATAGTATTGGACAAGATCCGGAACCCCTAAGCCACCATCCAAGGGAGACCTGCAACCTAGATCTCTGCTGAGTCGGGGACATTTATTTGCCCAGACAAAATGATTCAAACCATCCGGGAGGGAGCAAATTGAGCCTGGTGGTGGTTCTAGTGGTAGTACCTGGAATATATACAAGACCTGGGGTAGGATCGCCATTTTCCCTGCAGCTATCCTCCCAAGCCAGGAGAGGGAGTGGTGCTGCCAGTGACTAAGGTCAGAGAGTACCTGATGGATCAGTGCGCGATAATTGAGGACCACTGTCTCGGGTATAGTAGAGGAGATCTGGAGTCCAAGGTACATGATATTGAAGTGGTCCACTGGAGATGGAAGGTTTGTCGAAGTGAAGTTAGGTAGTGTTGTGGCAATGTTAGGTTAAGGGCTTGTGATTTGTGAATGTTCATTATTTTGAAACCTACTACTTAGCCAAATGCTGCAAGCTCATCAAGAAAGGCCGGTAAGGAAGAGGCCGGATTCTCTAAAATCACCAGAACATCGTTGGCGTACAAGCTGACTGTATTGGTAGTCACCAATGAACTTGATTCCCTTAATTGCAGGATGGGATCGGACTCTACGTGCCATGGGCTCCATGTATAGGGCAAAGAGTAATGGTGATAGAGGGCACCCTTGTCTGTTACCCCTATTAATTGTGAATGGAGAGAAGAAATGGCCATTTATCCAAATTATTGTGGTAGGGTTGTGATAGGTGCTAGCGATCCACCTTTGTAATCTATCGCCTATACCGAAATGCTCCAAGGTGGCCTCGAGATAGGCCAGTGGACTCTGTAAAACGCTTTCTCAGCGTTGACCGATAAGAGCATTCATTCTTGGTCATGTCTCTGAGCCTTATCTATGAGATGAAGGACCCTATGTGTGTTGTTGCAGCATTGACGTTGAGGTACAAAACCTGCTTGGTCAGGCTCTATGAGGCCCGGCACTAGAGGATTGAGAAGGGACGCTAAAATACCTGTAAAGGGTTTAAATCAACATTCAAAAGGAAAATCGGTCTATACGAGGAGCATTGGGTTTTATCTTTCCTCGGTTTGGGGATCACTGCGATGGAGGCCATTTTCATCAATGGGAGGAGGGTTGTTGAGGTCCCAAGGGCTTTGAAGAGTCGGGTAAGGAGGGGTGCCAGGATCGGGCAGAACATTTTGTAAAAGGTGGCTCGGAAGCCATCCGGCCCAGGAGATTTGGAAAGCTTTAGACAGGCTATACAAGAGATGACCTCCTCAACTCTAATAGGGTGGTCCAGATCCTCCCTCTGTTCCAAAGTGAGGGTAGATGTATGTGCTTCTTGAAGGTATGTCGGTATGCCCTCTGGCTGGAGGCTGTGTGCTATATATAGCTCTTGATAGTAATCTCTAACTGCTAGATTCATCAAAGACCCATTTTGCGAGTCTTTAATAGCGATTCATAAGGAATCGCTATTACAGACTCGCAAAACGGGATTCATGTAGGAATTGCAGAATAAATTGCGATTCCTACACATTCCTTATTTGCGATTAGCAAATTGCTAATCGCAAATAAGGAATAACTCCCCATTCATTCCTATGGGCCTAAGGGCCCATAGGAATGAATGGGGAGTATTCCTTATTTGCGATTAGCAATTAGCTAATCGCAAATAAGATAGCGAATTTCAAGGGTGCCAGGGGTGTCCAAAGGACACCCTGTAGCACCCCTGAAATGCAAATTTACACAGGTGTTGCGCACACACATGTCCAAAGGACATGTGTGTGTGTAACATGCTACAGAGAAAAATGCACTAAAGTGCTTTTTACTATTTTTTCGCTATTTACCACGAAGTCAGACTTCGTGGTAAATAGCGACCAAATATTGCGAATTCGCAATTTCAAATTGGTTAATGAATTGCATTTAAGGAATCTCTAATAGAGATTCCTTAAATCCAGTTCCTCGCAAATATGCGATTTCGCAAATAGCTATTTTTGCATTTGGGATGATGAATCCCAAATGCAAAAATTGCACTCGCAAAGGGCCAGATTCTCAGAATCTGGCCCTTTGCGAGCGCAATTTACCTTGATGAATCTAGCTGATAATGTCTTTGCTATGTGGGGATCTTCGGTTTGTGCATGATCCTCGGAGTCCCGAACCTCCTGGACTGAATGCTCCTACCTCTGAATCCTCAGCCTGTTGACCAGGAGACGCCTAGCCCTGTTGCCCCGACATAATATCACTGCTTTAAGTGGAGTGCACTCCGCTTTATCTGTGTCAATACCAGCTGATTGGGTTCTGGCGACCACCAGCTGTCTCCATACCCTAGGGGCCCCAGTCCGTTTATAAATGTGCTCAAGTTCCGCAACTTGTTTAGAGAGGTACTCCCTTTTATCCCTAAGCTCTTTGTTTTTGGCTGTCGATATAGCGATCAGTTCCGGCCCAAATAATGAAAACTGCAGTGTTCGGGTTATCATTGATGGCCAGATGGTTGTTGATAGCTCTAGTGATTTGATCTACATATTCAGGTTGTTGCAGGAGACTATCTCTTTAGGGCGATTCCTTGGGGTTTCTATGGTAACCACTACAGCCTTGTGGTCCAACAGGGATTGGGTTTCAATAGTGGTTCTTTGTACACGACAGACAAGAGCTTGTGTGCCCAGGAAATAGTCTAGTTACCTAGAAGGGTAAACCCAATTGACGTGACTGGTACCCGGGTAAAGAATACTACATTGGAACAGTGGTCCCAGTAAACAATTTTATGAACACACAAGAACCAAAAATTACACAACATTTCCAAAAATGAAATGAAAGAACAGTAGTATGCTTAATGTACAGTGTTGTGTAATCACACTGAGCAGACAATAGTTCATAACTTTTGTTAGCACAGTTTAAAACAGTGTGTCAGGATCAGGAGGAAAAGGTGAGGGTATTGTGATTGAGGTGAGAATGAGGGAGTGAATGAAACAAAGTGCGATTCACAACATCTGTTGTTTAAAAAACAAGAGGGCTCATATTTAAAGCCAGGTTACTCACAATGTATCCAAACGTTAGATAGCCATGGTTTAAAACAGAAGCACAGTGATTAATCACTGTTGGTCAAACTGGCTAGTATAGTAGATCTCGACGTTTCAACCCCTAAAGAGTGGTAGCTTGTTGTGTCCCTTACACCAGGGTCTTCCTCAGGACAGGAGTGTTTGAGGGTGGGGTGGGTAGTTGGTTACCATGAAAAGCCCGTAATTGAGGACTGAAAGGGAAAGTGTGGGCACGTGGGCTCCAGACTGGCGAGCCAGAACACTCACTTGTTAGGGTGACAATCCCTGAATGAGTGAAACAAGCATTTACAATGCAATAGGTCTCGCATTTACAAGAGTTTGAGCTATTGGCATTGTAAATGACAATGCCTTTATATATATATATGTGTTTTGAAAACCTGCAAGCCGTGCATAAACATGCACTTTGTACTTAGTCGTTACTTACGAGAAGCAAGGATGACAGTAACTGCTCCTCTTTTACTGCCAGCCTTGCTTCTGGAAAGCAAGGACTATAAATACAAAGGGCGTGTTTAAGCACCACTTAAAGGTTTTTAAATCACATAAATAAAAGGCATTGTCCTTTATAATGCCAAAAGCTCAAACTCTCACAAATGCGAGACATATTGCATTGCAGAACAGCAGCAAACTAATAACCTACGTACACTCACACACACAAAGAAAAACAAATACACGGGCACCCGCATATACATAAACTCAAACAGTCAACACACAGACACACAAATGGAAGAACTGAATATCAGACCGAAGAGCAGACAGACAGATAGATAAACCACTAAACTGATGGATGCCACATGGCTGGAGGGCCCATGTATCCTTACTATGTAGCCACTCTGCGGAGGATGTGAAATTCGAGTTGGAAAAACAGAGGAATCTTAAGACCCATTCAATTAGTGGCCTCTCTTAGGAGAAATTATTTGTAATGTAATACTTCAGAGCCCATGGTCAGGCAAGCCTTGCCTTCTCGAAAATGAACACGAAGGCACCAGAATAAGCCCATTTAACCTCAATTTCTTTGGTATAATCCTACACCTGTAGTAACAGCTTTTATATAATACATTAGGGGTATTTGGGGAAGACTCCTCACTAGTTATGATGCAGCATCCCTGATTATATTATATTTGATCAGACTTCATTCTCTGCACAATACATGAATGTGATGTTAATGATGTTGACAATTTAATTTAATTTCCTTGTCGTCCTTTCGAGGGAATGAAACGTTTCCAGTAGTCATTTTACAACAACTTTCCACAACATGAGTTTACTCTTCTACAGTCTCAAACATTTTCATTAGATTGGGTTTACATTTACTTGCAGTCAAAGCCTCACAGGCAACCTGTGCAGTAAATCATGTCAGATGGAAGGTATGACTTTAAGAACCACTTTCAAACGAATTACTAACGTCGGTCAGGCAATGAAGTTGCAGGTTATTATAGCAAATGTCAGTTCCATGATGCTTTGAATGAAGACAGGACGTATTTAAAGACCCACAATGAAAATAAAAGATTCTAGGAAGAGATTGACAGAGACACACACAGACAGACAGTCTTTCTCTCTCTCTCATCCCTCTCTTTTTTCCCCCGTAGGCCTTATTAAATTTTTTTATGTATTTACAGTGAAGAAGAGAGTTATCAAAAACGGCGCATACACTGACTATAGTTTTATCTCAGACCAACAGATCTGGCATGAATGATTCAGGCCCCAGATTTAAGGTACACCGAACAAATGAAGATAATTGCAGTTAGGACAGTCCTTACCTCGTGAATCCGACACACACCTGATATGCCATAAACTGCACTTCACAGCCGTTAATAACACCACAAACCAGCTCCCATCGCTTCCACAGCCGGCCTTTATCTAATAGTGCACAGCAGACCACTCCCATCCATGTGGCCTCAGGGCACCAAAGAGACACACTTGTAGACTTGACAATGGGATGCCAACTCAGTTTCAGTTTCATTTATTATGTTAAGGAACTCCTACGGAGGTCCACACAACATAAAACAATGGTACATTGTACATATTTAAATCAACCTTTGTAAAGTCTCAAACCTCTAGTCTGATACATGCATCATTTAGGAGCGACATTAAATGTCCTTTATAAAGTGACGACATGCACAGCGGCGCCACAAAAATTATATAATGCGATTCCGTTTCCAAGGGTGCAACCTCTTAGAAGATACCATCATGCACAGAGGAATACATGTTTTTATAAAATCACATAACAACCAACTCGAAAATAATGTCACTACACCAACACACGTCAGACCAACTCGGATACACCCAGCACAAACATATCACACAATCACATGTCCAACCCTGCATCTGACTTATTTACGTGGGGGTAATCAGGGACCTGGGTTCCACTGGCACAGCAGGCGCAGTGGCACCGGGACCCAGAAGCCTGAGGGGCCCACTGAATCCTGATTTATGCTAAATTGGATCATTCAAACAGCAGCCAGGGGCCCATATCCTTCCTTTCAACAAGGCCCCTGGTCGCCTGACTGTAAACTGGTTGAACCATGGACAACCAACTGCCCAAATCGAAGGCATAACCCTTCGGCACAGCCGTCCACTCAAATAAGACATTACAAACAGCTTCGAAGACCGAAACCACGCCCTTTCCACTTTTATAGTCAACACTCAGCTCTCCAGGAAGCACACACACAAAAACACTAAACAACTCACGGGATTGAACGAGAGAAGCCTCAGAAATGTGGGATAGGGAACCGAGATTGAGAAAGTGCCACAACACCACGCTAATGGTTCAGAGCGCTATAAAAAAACGCTGGTAACCTAAGCAACGGAATGCTACAAGCAGCTTTAAGGCAAAGCTAAAATGTATCTTACATTGCACTCCTCAAATTATCGATCAGTTTTAAAGCATTTGAAAAGAGCGGAACAAAAGCTGTAACCAGAGAGGCCAGAAGTAAGACTGTTCCTGAACAGGAAGCCTTCTATTCACTAATTTTCCCTAGTGCTAAAGATGCCTTTGCAGGGATGGCGTGCGGGCAAGATAAAAAAAAAGTGGCCTACCTTTACATATTGCCTTTGCAAAACGCTGCTTCGGCGACCTTTTATTAAAAAAAAGGGGGTGGAGGGTAAAGAAAAATGCTCGGACTAGCTTGCACTGGTGAAACACATCTGAATACAAGTGAGGCCACTTTTGCTCCAGCCCCCTGCCCCGCTCAATATGCATATGTAACTGGGCTGGCCCCAGCGAGAGAAAGGGAGTGACACCTCTGCGCTTTAATAAAAGGGAGGTAATTGAGGCCACTCAGGCACCCAATGGGCTGGTGGTGGCATCGGAACAACGCGCAGAAACCGGCCATCGCCCCCCCGACTGCTAAAAAAAAAACAGCCCACTGCTGGAACTGGACACTGCCCGAGTGCCTGCGTTACCAATCCAACGCTGCGAGTGGGGGCATGAAACTATGGTGCCACGTCTTTCTGAAGCTGAGCCTCCCGAAAACAGAGCTTGTGCTACCTACAAACAAAACCCAGTGCCCTGAAAATCAAACTTGGCTCTTTGCCCTGCAACACAAGGACTCGAAGCTGGACCTCTCAGCTGCACCAAAGAAACCACTGTCCTTTAGCAACCAACCCACCAGGAAAAAACAGCCTAGAACCCACACACACAAAGAGGGCCCTAATCTGGAAGGACACCTCCATAACAACCCCCATGACCTCCTGAAAAAAGAATACTAGTCTGAGCCCCCTCTAACCTCTCCCTCCATAAGGAACGTCAACCCCACCCACCCGTAGCGAGGGTACACAAGTACTGGCGAAGCCAACATACCTGGGACAAGATCTGGAGAAGGAGTGGTTACCTAGGGGGGGCAGCCTTCAGTGCGATAGGTTAGGGTATGTGCAGCCATCAGGGCGAGTGTGGCCGGCAGGGCTACATGTATCCGGTGGGAAGCCCCTCTGAGGACCAGAGAAGGCGACCCTGCTGTAGAGAGATCTGTGCTGGCTGTGTGCGCAGTAAGAACCACTTCCCCACACCGACAAAAACAGAAGGTAAAGTCAATTCCACAACCCAACTACCTGTGCAATCTTGCTGCCGCTTATCGACCACATGAGCACCAGCAGCTGAAGCAGTCTGTAGCCAGAAGCACAGGAGGGTCACCAAGCTTAAGAAAGGTCTACGGATGCTGGACTAGAATCTAGTAGAGGACCATGGAGTATGCACACTCTCGCCTCTCGGACCCGTGGAGTACGCCAGCTGCGACTTAACACCACTATCTGACCCTGTTCTGTTGAGGGCACCCAGAGATTTCCCATCCCCTCCATAGTGATGAGATGCTTCGCAAAGCTCCACTGACTCTCCGACACCTACCTATTATGTTAAACAAGCATTTCAATGAAACTGAGCGCGGCGCCGCTACAAGGACACCGCTCTCGGTTTCTTTTTCTCTAACTTTAACATTGAGCGTGTGTGCTTGAAGCGGACGTTGCGCTCAGTGTTAAGGTTAAGAACTATATAAAGAAACCGAGAGCGGTGTCCTTGAAGCGGCGCCGCGTTCAGATTTAAAGTTAAAAAAAAAACAAGCTGTCTCTGTGTGCACATCTTCTGTCCGCGCAGGCACAGCAAGCAGGAGACAGGAAGGGACAGCAGATGTGCACGTGGAGATATGACCCGTACAGGACACGAGAAGTGCACGCGTTCACATGACATACGCGTGCACATCTTCTGTCCACCCGTACATGCCCTGTCCCCCTTCGCCCACCAAACCGACAACAATAGGTCTCGCCAAGACAAGCAGCGCATGCGCTGCATCACTGGGCGAGACCTAAAAAGGCCATTCCTGGTTTAATCAGCTGGGCCTTGAAATTAGTTCAATTCTTGTGTATTCGCTGAATCCGGCAAAATAAGCTCAGTTGTCAAGCGTCTCGCTGCTCAGGAAACATCTCAGTCTGTGAAGGGCATGTACTACAGGAAATAATCTAGCATGGTGTATGTTTTATCCCATATGAGTAGTGTGTATAATCTCGGGTCTGTGTGTGGGTATTCCTCTAGATATCGGCTAGGCCCATATAGTTTAGGCAGGCCGCTCCCTCTTTGGATAGAGTGCCCGTCTGACCCTGTCTTTGTGCAGATCTGTCCATGTCGTTGTCGAAGACGAGGTTTAAGTCGCCCCCCACTAAGACTAAGCAGTTTGAGGTCCCCATGATCTCTGTCACTGCCTGTCATAGGAATGTCTCCTGCCCTTTGTTAGGTGGGTATATAGAGGCTATTGTTATAATTTTGGAGCCTGTATGTAGTGAGTAGGCTTACAGCCTCCACCTTAGCTCGGCCTCTTTGGATAGTACTTTGCCCCTGAATTGTCGGAAGACCAAGATGGCCACGCACGCTGTTTTGTTTAGGAGGGATGAAAAGTATTGGTGTGGGAAGTATTTGGAGTGGAGCCTGTGCTCATGGTGAGGGAGAAAGTGGGTCTCTTGTAGTAGGCAAACATGCCCCTGAGAGCTCGAGGTATGATAGGATAGAGCTTCTTTTCAGGGGATGATTAAGGCCTTTGACATTTAGTGTGAGGATTCTAAGTCGATCTGACATTGGGCATGGCTGTAAAGTGCTCTACGGTGCTACTTTAGAGCAAACAGGGAGTCTTGCACATGGTGCAGGCAATGTGTAGTGTGTAAGAGAGTAGTGACATCAAAGGCTCGTGTTGATAATTCCCAGGTCCCCTCAACAAAAGGAATTCAAAAATATCTTATACTGTAAAAGTCAACAACAACAAAAAATTAGAACTAGTATAAAGGGAGGTAAGATCCATTTCTGGTATGTCAATTTGATCACAAGTTGGGGTCGTGGGTGTGGCCCCCCTCTCCGCCCTGGCCCAGCCATCTTATGCTGGAACATTGTGTCTTGGCATGGATGGAAAAAAGAGAAGGAGAAGAGCGGAGGGATAGGAGTAGAGGACCCAAATTAAGGGCCCTGCTTTAATCAGAGTGTTGCAGGTTTTGAAGATGCTCTGGATAATGTGTCTATGACTGCCTGCTTCTCTTTAGCTATTGTATCAGGATCCGGTGGAAGCCCAGTCGGGGATGCTCTGGTGCCCCTCCGCCCCTCTCTGTTCATTCTGTCTAGTTCCTCCGGCTGTTCCATATTGATTCCTGTGAGTTCCCCTTCAAGTCCAATATGCGGCATGCTTCCTCCAGTGATCTGATTTGGTGTAGTTTTCCTTTGTGATGGAAAATTAAGTGAAAGGCATGCCCCCAAGAGTAGCGTACTCCTGTTGCACGTAGGTGTGGTGTGATTGAGCGAAAGTCTTTTCGTTTCTGGAGGGTAGTTGCTGTGAGATCTTGGTATAGGACCGGGTGACACCCTTTAATACTGTAAGGGGTGTTTATCTCTGACTCTCTGGAGGATGAGTTCCTTTAAGGGGAAGTTGTGTACGCAAGTGGGGACATCCGGTGGTGAGGCTTTAGGTGAGCGTTTGGGGCCCAGTCTGTGCGTTCAATCGAGCTTGATGTCTGTCTCAGGGTTGACCTCCAGGATGAATCCGAAAAAGTCCTGCAAGAAGGAGGTGACATCTAATCCTTCGGTTCCTGAAGGAACCACATGTATGCGGATGTTATTCCAGTGCAATCTGTTCTCCAAATCTTCTGTGTGGGCTTGGAGGTCTAGGTGGTGGTCCCTGAGACACAGTATTTCGAGTTGAAGGTGTTCTATTTCCTCCTCTCTGCTTGTTTCATGGTCTTTCAGCGTGGAGACTCTCTCATCCAGCCCATCTAGGTCATGCCGTGTTTCTTTCAAATCTTGTGTAACCTCCTTCCTGAAAGATTGATGGTCCGCACGCCGGGAGGCAAACAGCGATTCCAGGTAAGGGCAAGTATTCGGCTTGTCTGGGACCGCAAAGTTAGAGAGCCTGTTGGGCGTCTTCAACGGTGTATCACCCCTGATCCTCCTGTTGGCTTTAATAGCATATACTTGAGATTGTGGTCTTTCTTTCCCCATGCATACGCCATATTTGTGGGCAGAGGAGGTGCCAAAAAGTAGGCTAAAAGTATGTTGGAGGGGCATGCCATGATCTCAAGCAATTCAGAAAAGGGGGTGGTGATGGACAGAGTATCTGAATTAAGCAGAACACTCCTACCCAGTCCAAAGATCAGGGCTTGATCCATCACCGTTTTTAGCTCACTGCACCATAATTAGATTTAAGATATTGGAAGTGATGAGAAAAATGTAAACAAATAATATAATTGAGATTTATGATGTATTCTGTAGGTGTGAATATATTATAGATCTGACAAAACATCTTCCTATTGAATCGATTTATGTACTGTTAATTAAAAAACATATTGTATTTAATGGAACATGATCTCTTAAAAATAGGCTTCATATGTTTACATACTGAGATCAGTTGGATTTACGGACGCTCCGGTTGATGTGGGTATCTCTACTTATTGACCAGAAAACATTAATCGTTCAATTTCTAAATCTGAATCAAATATGGCCCGACCTAATAACATCTATTGTTCGATCCCCCCCAAAACTTTTTTTATACATAACCCGAGTACAGACATCATTGGCACTTTATTTGTCTATTAATAACAGATCCCTAAAAACAAGGGGTGCGTTCGTTATCTATAACTTTAATGTTTTGTACTAATGTTTTGTACAAATATTTACACTAAGAACAACGAGGTCATAGCTCCATTAAGAACGGCTGATGTAACTGGAAACTACCAAAATGGCGGATACTTTTTCGGCAAATACGTCACAACTATCATGTATAGGTCTGTACAAGCATAACCAAAACGGGTATGAAAAACTACATCCAAATATAAGAACCATCATCCAATAGAGCAATTGTTTAAAACCAAAACTGAGTAAGCCGGTAATTCTATGATCTATTCCGGGTTAGTCCGTTTTTTATATAAAGACTATCATTCGATTTTGCTTAAGATTAAAATTTATACAATCTAAAATGATCAAGTGGGTATTTTTAATTTCAGGTTAACCCGTTTCTTATCGTGGACGGACAAATAAAAACGTGTATACACAGGCCACAAATATAGCCTTCACGGCAAATACTGCAACTCTAGAAGCGAGTCCGGGCTAGTCCGTCCTCTACTGTGGACGACAATGACAAAAATCCATTGAAAAAACTACAAATATGGCGCCCACTTTGCTCGCAAGTACGCCTTAATTGAACAAAGGTGTTAACAATTTTTCACTAATCCCAATTATCCTGTGTATAAATAGAGATAGCCCGGTGCAGTATTCATTCTGACACGGGATACCAGGGAGACCGGGCAGGCGGTGCATTCATCATCTTGAAAGGTAAGAGCCACTCGAACCGAAACAACGATAGAGGGCTCGTTAAATAGATCTGAGAATTGTTCTAAAGGTTGCTCGTAAACTCGCTTGTAATCTAAAAGGGAATTAGCAATTGAACAGTAAGACTGAGAGCTTGTCCCTGTTTATTTCTCTTGCAATCTAAGCAACCCACTACAGTGGGGTTTTTTAATGTATTGTAAAGTATTGTCTCCCAATGTGGTGGGGAAAAGAACCAGCTTGTTACAATTTAAAAACGATTTATACCCTGTACAAACAGGCTCCACTTAAATGTAAAACATGTGAAGATGGAGTGGGAGGGAATATATTTGTCCCCTTTACCAATAATGAGTATAAGCACTCGTGCCACACATAATATCTACATAAGTGACTCGGGGTTATATGTACATATGTATGCAACATGCACACATTACCTCTATTGATATTATCTATTGTTTATCCAGACGTTGTAGATCACCTCAAATCAATAAAGAGGGGAGATCATCTTTCGAATCCTTAAGGAACAAGGGATTGGGATTGACCAAACTAAAAAACAGGAACTACAAATATAAAGCTTCTTGGAGTCCATCTATTGGCACGCATGGTCTTATACAATATATAAAGTAAGCGACAACGTTATATGTCCCGTTTCTTAGACTTTTTACTCCTGTTATGGTTTATTAAATTCTAAAAATTATGTTATTCTATATACAGATCCGCTGACGATACAGCTGAGTTGCAGGGGATTATCTATTGTTACCTCAACTCCCGGATCAAAACTGGTACCGCAAAATAAAAATTGCAATAAATGTAAGATAAATTTAAGATCTTTGTCCTTGACACCTCATGAGTAAAAAAACATAAAATCCCCATACATTGTATACTAATAGATGTTATGTACTTTTTTTAGAAAGAAGATGTTTTTAATATAGTCCTGAGGAAGGTGTTCCAAACATCGAAGCACCGAAACGCGTCGACAAAACTGTTTTTTTAATTGATGACTTTTTATTCATGTATTAAGAATCATGTATTGTGCCTTATGAATATACATATATTGTTGCTCTAAAAGAACCAGATAATTTCATTTTTATGTGTGATAAAGTGTTTATATTAAGTTTACTGATGAAACTTTTTTAATAAAAATTATTTGGATACATCTAATGTTATGATTTGACTTAAATACAATGTATGATGAGTTGGGGATATAATTGATTCAAATAGGTGTCATTGTTTACAAATTACATTAATGCTTTAAGTTGTATTACACAGAAAGGAATTCTTTTTTGGTCCCGATAAGACACAGCTCATGCGGCGGGAGGCCCAGGCGTAGCACGCGCTGCAAAGCAAAGGGGGGCGCGTCCAGCCCTCAGGAAGACTGTGCACACCCGGGCGAATCGGGTTCACCGCGCAGCCCCAGAGGAGAGGAGGTGCAACCAGCAAACCAAAAAAAAATTTGTGCCCAACCGTCATCGCTCATGACTCCAGTCCCGTTCCTCCCCAAGCCTGGGGACCCCGTGATGAAATGGGAGAACTGGAGGGAATACTTTATGAACTACCTAGAGGCCTTAGAAGATGTAAGTGGGGAAGCCTTTCCAAGCAAGAGAAGGAAGGGAATATTACTCCATAACCTAGGCCAGGAAGGCATAAGGGTATTCCAGAATCTGGTCCCAGCACCACGACAAGCGGCAGATGATAACGTATTCTGACATGCCATAGAGGATTTAAACAACCATTACAGACCGGCGGTGTGCACATCCATAGACAGATACAATTTCCAACTAAGGAAACAAGCGGTGGGTGAGTCCATTGATGAGTATGTCGCAGCCCTGAAGAAATTAGCAATCATATGTAAGTTTGGCGCCTTGCACGATGAGTTCATCAAGGACCAAACAGTCATGCACACCTCGAACACAGCCATCCAAGACAAGTTGTGGGTGAACGGAGATGCAACTCTGAAGGAAGTTATCGCTATGGTAAAGAAAGCGGAACTATCCAAGTGGTATGCGGATGCGGCAAGGAGGGATGCGGCAGCCAGGCCTATGGTCAACAAGATCACCGACACAGAATCACCAGGAAGAAGCAAGGCTGCAGCTGCGGAAGGGACGACGTAAACCAAGTGGACACCCCGGGCTGAACAAGGCAGAAGTCAAGTCAAGGAGAACAAGAAAGAATGCTACCGATGCGGCAGCTCAAACCATGCTGCGTATGATAAACGCTGCCTAGCCTTTCGCACCAAATGCATGTTCTGTGGAATTGTCGGACACTTCGAAAAGGTGTGTTGTCGCAAAAAGACGAGACTGACTGTTAAGTAAATAGTCTAGGAGGCAGGTGCTGTAGGAGATGAAGAAGAGGAAGAGGAGGACAGCGTGCTGTGTGTAGAAGAACACATCCTGGGCATCGACTGCAACCGCTCCAAGAAGCCGCAATGCGACCTGGTGGTAGGGGGAATACTGATAAAGATGGTGGTATTCTCAGGGTCGCCGTACACCATAATACAAAGAACGGTATGGGATGAATGCTTCAGACGCAAACTGGGGCCACAGCTGGAGCCACCGGACATTCGACCGGTCACCTTGGTAGGATTTCGGATATTAAAATTCGAATTTAAAGAGCGAAGTGCGGAGTATTGCAGAGAAAGGCCCCTCATCCAGCTCGGATTTATAGACCAAAGGCGATCTAGGCATACAGCTGGACCCGGGAGGTGTCACAAAGGTATTGATGACGGGCTCGGAACGCCAATCTGATGTCACCAGAGTGAAGGAGGAATTCCCCGCAGTATTTGGGGGCAAGGTTGGGACACTGACTAAATTTACGCACAAGATCGATCTCAAGGCAGATGCAAGACCGGTATGCCACAAGGTGAGAAATATACCGCTGGTCATCCGAGACGTAGTGCAGCAGGAACTGCAGGTGCAGAGGCTGGAAGATAATGGCATCATCCAACCGATAAGCTGTGCGGATGGTTGGCACCCCTGGTAGTGGTGAGAAAACCCAATGGTAAAGTCCGCTTGTGCGTGGATTTGAGGGAGCTAAAAAAAAAACATAATAGTGGAAAAATTCTCTTTGCCCAGGATAGATGAGATGCTGGCAAAGACGAAAGGGATAAGGTGGTTTTCCACTATCGATCTCACCTTGGCTTACCATCAGATAGACCTTCACCACACGAGCCGCACACTCACATCATTCATAACACCATTCGGATGTTATCAGTTCTGCAGAATGCCGTTTGGGCTGGCGTCAGCAGCGGCGGTGTTATAAAAACTGATGCACAGATTGTTCAGGAATGTAGAGGGAGTACAATACTTCCAAGACGATATACTGGTGATGGACAAAGATCAGGCAGACCACGACACAAAGCTGTCAGAAGTGTTGAGGATCCTGGAACTCAATGGGCTCACGGCAGAGTGGGAAAAGTGCCTATTTGGAATGCCCTCAGTGACCTACCTTGGCCATGAGATCAGTAATCAAGGCATAACACCCAAACAAGCCAATGTCAGAGCCATCTGCGAGGCACCATCCCCGAAGAGTAAGGAAGAAGTGAGGCCGTTCCTAGGGATGACTGAATACTACAGTAAGCTCGTACAACACTTTGCCACCAAGACCCATCACTTCCGTCAAATACTCTGAGACAAGACAACATTTGAGTGGACGGACGAGGCGCAAAGAGAGTTTCAAAGACTCAAGTAAGACATCAGCAAGGCCATCCCCCTACAAGGATTCGACCAGCAAGAAAACTCCATACTCACTACAGATGCTAGCGAAAAAGGCCTGGGTGCTGTCCTCATGCAGGAGAAGAAGAATGGGGAGTTGGTCACTATCAGCTTTGCGTCCCGGACGCTTTCGCCCACAGAATAAAAATTCAGCGTCATAGAAAAGGAAATGTTAGCTGCGGTGTGGGCCATGGGGAAGTTCCGTCAATTCACCTGGGGGACCAGGTTCAAACTAAAGTCAGATCACAAACCCCTAGTCAAGGTACTCACATCTAGCGGACATGCGAATGCCACCCCACGCATTGCCGAAATTACCTTGAAACTGTTGGATTATAGGTATGATGTGGAGTACATTCCCGGGGCAAGGAATAAGGTGGCGGACTACCTCAGTCGAGCGTCAGCAATGGAGGAGGCTCCCCCATGTGTGATCGAGGAAGACGACAGTGTTGCATTCATGGAGGACCATGAGAAAGTAATAAGCGAGCAAAAGTGGGAGAGTGCATATGAGGAAGATCAAGACGTCGGAAAAGTAAAGCACTTCATACTGCAATGATGGCCTGAGAAGAAACACATGAAACCAGAGCAAAGGATGTTCTTTGAAGTGAGGGAGGAGTTGTCCATAGGAGACCGTGACATATTTTTATTCAGAGGCGAGAAGGTAGTTCCCCCTTCTTCCCTGATACCACATCTGATGGCTATACTGCATGACGGGCACTTGGGCATTGTGAAGACAAAAACTAGAGCAAAGCTGATGTATTGGTGGCCAGCCATGGACAGCACGATTGAAAGATATGTCCGGGAATGTGGACAGTGCCAAGGGGCGGACAAATCCCAAACCTTGATGCACCCCTCTCTAGGTAAATTTGATACCCCCTCAAACCCGTGGGAAGAGTTGTCCATTGATATCCAGGGTCCAGTGCTGGATGCTCATAGAGTACAAAAGTATGTGGTGGCACTCATAGACAGGTACTCGAAGTGTCCAGAAATAGACATCCAGGAAGACATGGACACAGATAGAGTGCTGAAATTCCTCACAGCCACCTTCATCAGGGAGGGCATTCCCCGCTCCATTTTGAGTGATAATGGGCCACAGTTCACCTCAGAGAAATAGAACAACTACATGGAAAGGAATGGCATCAAGATAAAGCACACATCCATATATCACCCGGCGGGCAATGGACTGGTCGAGAGGTTTAACTGTGTCATAATGGGCTCCATTCAAGCGGCTATAGGAGCAGGAAAGGATTGGAAAAAGGAAGTGAAGAGCACCCTGTGGGCTTACAGGATCACTCTGACTTGCACGGGATACAGCCCCTTCCGGATCCTGAGAGGACGGGATCCTTTCACTAAAGACAACCTAGTATGGAAGGAACGTACCGTCATGAGCAAATGGTCCCCTGCAGTTGTCCATCACAATTTGGAAAGAGCCCAAAGGATATACACGGAGCACTAAAACAAGAGGCGGAATGTGAAGGAAACTAAATTGGAAAGAGGGAAATGGGTCAGAGTCAAACTGGCCCAACTGAAAAGAAAAGGAGACAGTAAATTCAGCGAGCCCTTGCAGGTGAAGGAGGTGTACAACCGGGCAGCGCCGTTAAGTGATGGGAAAACATGGTCCCAGGATTGCGACCCCAAGGAAGTCAGAATCGATCGTAGGACAGTGTGCCGTCACAGGAAGAAGAAAAAAACGTGGGGACTGGAGAAGAAGAAGAAGAGGTGAAAGGAGTAGACAACCCAGTAGACATGGAAGTACAGGGGAGCCCTTGCCATAACCCGAGGAGAGAAACTTCCTAGGGAACTAGAAGAATGGGAGTACCCCCACAAGCAGAGAGTCCGGAGAGTCAATATCTTACCCCGGTGAGACGCACCCGGTCGGGGAGAACTGTGGTAAGACCAGCGAGGTACAGAGATTATGACATGAGAGGAGATGAACAGCCGGGGGGCTGATGGACGTTGAGACTGTGGTTTGATTTTGTATATAAAAAAGGAGGGAGATGGCGGCCGAACATGGCGGCAACATAGAGGACTAGCTCCGGCAGGGAAGCGGCCTCTCCATCTATCCGCACGATAATCCGTGACTAATTCTTACCTCCAACGGCGGCACCGAACGCCCGAGACCGGGCGGAACTGGCGGCAGGTTCCCGGACGGAAATCGCGAATTGGACGACGGAGTTATCATCGAATGCTGATCCGACCGGAACACAGGCCCACCTCCGGGCACTCTAGTGGCAACTGAGGCCGACCGGAAGTGCAGCCTGCTCGGCTACTGCAGACAGGAAGTGGTCGGTGTTGGAGGACCACGCCCAGTGACGGCCCTGCCCAGTGACAAACTGCTTGTTATACCCAGCGGAGGTTCATAGGAAGGGTGGCCGTAGATTATCAAGACAACCACCTGAACTTTGTCGGGCAGTCTGCCCTGCGGGGACCATCGGGGCGTCTCCCTCATTGCAACGGAAGCCCTCTCCACGTTCAACTGAGGACCCCACCGTAACGGGGATTTCTCTTGATATCCCACCAGACCGACGAACTGTATTCTCTCCGCGACCGAACAATGGCCGGGAAAGGTGTGAAAGGCGGTACAACTCAGACTCGTATTGAACGCTTCACAAACGATAGAACCGCTTCCCCTCCGGCGGATGGGAAGAATCCCCCCGTAAAACCAGGCGAGCCTGCGGGGACGAAGAAGGCGATGCTGGATGACGTTATGAAGGCACTCTCGCAGGTCCAAACGACGGTGGGCTCTATCTCGACCGAAATCACCCTTATCCGAGCGGACTTCCACAAGATGGCCGAAAAAGTAGGTTCGCTAGAGCTTGTCACGAAATTGCTGGTGGAGGATGTCTCGGAACTGCAGACGGCCATGGAAGCGGTCACGGCGGAAAACAAGCTCCTTAAAGACAAACTCGACGATCAGGAGGGCCGTTCCAGGCGGAACAATGTGCGCATTCTTGGCGTTCCAGAGACTGAAGGTGTGAGAGCGATGGATTTGTACGTAGAGGACCTTATCAAAACTCATCTTCAACCTAAAGGCCTGTCGGCCTTCTTTTCTGTGGAGCGGGCACACAGGGTCCCGGGGGGTCAACCTAAACCGGGGGCCTCGCCCAGGCCGATCCTAGCAAGACTGTTTAACTACCGCGACTGGGACGTCATCCTCCAGGCGGCACGAGTCTCACCACCGGTGAAAATCCTCAACTCAACGGTGGCATTCTTCCCGGATTACACGGCGGAGGTGGCCAGGCGGCGAAAAACATTCTTGGATGTAAAAAAGGAACTCAGAAAACGTGAACTCCCTTACTCCATGATCTTCCCAGCCAGGCTCCGGGTGGTGGCGGAGAACAGAACCTGGTTTTTTGACGACCCTGGAACTGCACGAGACTGGCTGGATGGTTGGCGCCCTGCCTCCCACTCTCGCCGCCCTGGCCGGACTAAGAACGGCTCGCACCAACCTGACCGTAATGATGTTGGAGATGCAGGTACGAACAGTGGCAGAAGCTCACCGGTAAGGGACGAGGCTGACCTAAGTCAGGAGGTGGACCCATGAACACATATACATGACATTGATGTTTGGGACTGCGGCTGGAACCGCCAAGGACATTGGGCCGAGGGCCGCTGTGGAGGGTACGAGGGGTCGCTAATTCCGGAGTGCTCCTCACCCCCAACCAGCAAGTAACTGTGTGTTTTCTTTGGGATGGGTTTAAGCACTCTGCTAAATTGGGGTGGCGGGCAGTTTGGAGTCCGTGTAGCAGGGAAGCAGGGTGGGTGGGGGTGTTGGGAACGGGGGGGTTAGGTTGGTTTGTTTGTTTGCATTGGTTGGCTCTATTCATCATTTTAAAATTGCTAGTGGTCACATATGACCGTACTCCTGGCACCGGGTGTGTCACCTCTGATTCTCTAACACTGTCATGGCACAGACGTATGAATAATTGCACGGGGATGGGAAATTCTTTGATCACTATGGCTCCGTCATGCCCTGTGGGACACCGACTTGCACGCACGATTACAAAATGGCGGATCTCTCACGACACACTACTGTAACGCCTGACACTGGGGTGGGGGCTGTGCCACCGCTGCAGGTACTGTCGTGGAATGTTCGGGGGTTAGGAGATAAGGTGAAGAGGGGGCTGGTCTTACAATGTATTAAGCGACTGAATTGTGATATCGCCCTCCTTCAGGAAACGCACTTAGTAGGGGCGGCCACCAAAGCTCTGGATAGGAGAGGGTATCGCATGATAATACATTCGGACTTTACTTCAGGATCACGGGGGACGGGTGTTTGGGTGAAAAGGACGTCACGCTTCATACATCACTCCACGAAAGCGGACGACCATGGCCGCTTCGCGGCGGTGTGTGGACAATGGGAGGGCGTGCCCATTAATGTGGTGTCTGCGTACATCCCACCAGCGCTACATTCAGCGGCACTCCCGGACCTGGGTAAATTTCTTTTGGATCTCCCGGAGGGGGACCTGCTGGTGGGCGGAGACTTCAATGCACTGGCCAATACTGACTTGGACAGATTTCCGGCTCGCTCCCTCCCCACTGGCCCAACGAAATTCAGGGACTTCTTGGAGGCACAGGGTCTGGTCGACATCTGGAGACAACTTCACCCTACTGATCGCCACTATTCCTACTATTCATCCACCCATGACTGCCTGTCTCGCATTGAGTATTTTCTCACACTAGGGGGTGGCAGACTCACTTTTGCCGATGTACAGATTGCGCCACGGGGTATATCAGACCACTCCCCCTTGACCGCTACTCTGTCCTGCTCAGCCGTGGCTCGCAAACGACTCTATCCCATTCACCCCGGTTATCTTAAAATCCCTCCGATTCGAAAATCCCTTAAAACCGCCACTAAGCACTACTTCCAGGAGAACTCCGGATCGGTGTCCTCACCGACGATACTATGGGAGGCGTACAAGACAGTATTGAGGGGACAGGCAATTGCGACCATAACCGATCATAAACGTAAACAAAAACAAGAACTGGTAGAACTGGAACTGCAGTTGGAACAGGCTAATGTGACTCATATGACCGCACCGTCAGAAGACACTCGACACGCGCTGACCCTATGTCAGCAGAGACATGACGACTTTCTCCGTCGACGGGTGTTAGAGCATATAGAGTCGACTGCATGCAGGGTTTATGATGTGGGCGACAAAGCCAACAAATTACTGGCCTGGTTGGACAAGAAACGGGACGGGGGCAGGCACATTCTGCAGTTGCGGGACCGAGAAGGGACGTGTCACACGCACCCTCCTAAGATCGTCAACCTTTTAGCAGACCATTTCCAAGGGGTGTACACCCCAGAGGTGGTGGTCACGGCAGAGACGGCAGAATTGGCACTCCAGAATGTAGAATTAGAGATATTATCACCGGAGGCAAGGACCGAGTTGGAAGCGGACCTCACGGTAGAGGAACTCCGTATGGCGACGGGTGCACTGCATACGGGCAGAGCACTGGGCCCCAATGGGATACCAGTCGAATGGTTTCAAACGATGTCAGACACACTGGGCCCGCCAATGCTGGCCATGTTTGAGAACTGCCGTGAGACCGGAACACTGCCTTTAGACCAACGCTTGGCGACGATAGTCGCTATCCCAAAACCTGGCAGACCTCCAGAGGACTGTACATCTTATCGCCCGATCTCGCTCATAAATGCAGAGGCGAAGATCCTAGCGAAATTGATTGCTACTAGGCTGACTCCATATCTCTCCCAGCTGATCCACCCTGACCAATCCGGCTTTATGCCACACAGGAGTACAGCGTTAAATCTCCGTAGAGTGCACGGCGCACTGGCACGAGCACATTCCCTGAATGAACCGGCAGCCATTTTGTCACTGGACGCCAGAATGGCTTTCGATATGGTAGAGTGGCAATACCTGTTCGCAGTTCTGACCCGGATGGGCTTCGGACCGAAGTTTCTCTCATGGGTCCGACTACTCCACACGGACCCAGTAGCCCACGTGGCGGCCAATGGCCACATCTCACGAGCGATCTCACTAGCGCGTGGAACTCGCCAGGGCTGCCCCCTATCCCCGTTATTATTCGCACTGGTCCTCGAACCTCTCGCGATTGTTATCAGAAAGACACCACTATTGAAGGGTATTAGATGGACGGAGGCCTGGGAAGATAGAATATCTTTATATGCCGATGATATGTTGGTCTACTTGTCTGCCCCCGAATCGAGTGTTCCGATATTACTGGCACTCTGCGACAAACATGGCTCGGCCTCTGGCTATACGATCAACTGGACGAAATCGGTCCTTTATGTTCTGAAGGGCCCCTGGCCAGTCCTCCCCGAACACGGTCCTTTGGTGTTGACCGATGTCTCCTTCAAGTACTTGGGCATCCATGTCACCAACGATACGGCCGTATTTTACGACCGGAACCTGGCACCCCCCCTCCTCCGTCTAAAGGCAGACGTAAGACATTGGTCATCCCTGCCGCTCACGCTCCTAGGTCGCGCTGCCCTATTTAAAATGATGGCGCTTCCGCGCCTCCTGTACGTTTTGGAAAATACCCCAGATGTAATCTCGCCCTCCTACTTTCAAAGAATCACCGCAGTTATCACCACCTTGCTATGGGGCGAGCGTCCCCCGAGAATAGCTCACCTCAAACTTAACCGCGGCTGGTATGATGGAGGGATAGCACTACCGAATGTGCAGCTTTACTACTGGGCATCTCAACTCAAGGTGCTCAACCAGTGGCTCCATGCATCGCACAATGACCCGGCCCCCCTATACAACCCTAGCCTCCTCAAAGACCTAATTGGCCCTACTAAACATACAGTCACCCTATGGTACAAGGCGCTCACCAGGCTACAATGGAAGGGAATTATCACGAAGCTCACCCCGCTTTGGGACACCAAGAAACTGGGCTGCCTCAGGACCAGTAAGGGGTTCACCCAGTGGGATAATATAGGCATCTCTACGGTGGGGGATCTCTGGTCGCCCGCAGGGGTGATTCCCTTCGACCAACTCCAACAGCAATATGCCCTAGGCCCCACTGAAACATATAGATACATCCAAATCAGACACGCTCTCCTGGCGGTGTTGGAACCAGGAACTACGGTCCCGGAGTCCTCACCCCTGGAAGACCGGCTCCTTACAGATTTTTTACAATCACGGGCCACCTCACTCACATACCGCAAACTGATGAATAATCTTCCAGACCCCCTACAGAAACTGCGAGAAAAGTGGGAGGATGAGCTGGGAGCTATGGATGAGACGGACTGGAATGCTGCTATGGCGTCTCCGAGGGAGGCTGGGGTGTCGGCCAGGTTCAGGCTCATACAGTTAAAAGTGCTGCACAGAGTATACTATACAAGGACCACCTTACACAGATTGCACAGGGCTGATTCCCCTCACTGTCTCAGGGGATGTGGGGAGGACGGCACATTGTTACATACGCTGTGGGGCTGCCCTCTCATCGCCAGATATTGGCAACAGGTCATGCGCACAATCTCACAGGCCCTTGACACCTCCCTCACACCAGAGCCACGCCTCTGTCTCCTGAATGTATGGGAGGCCACTGATCTTAACCTCCGACAACAGCAGTGGGTCACAATTGGTACGATGGTGGCAAAGCGCGATGTGGCGCAGAGATGGGGGGTGGCGGAGTTACCTACTTTGGCGTTATGGTGCAGGACCATGGACACATTGATGCTAACTGAAAGAACTGTCTATAAACTCAGAGCAAACCCAAAGAAATGGAATAAGGTATGGGAGGCTTGGAATAGGTACAGAGGGGACCTGTGCGACCCGCTGCAGGAGGATGAAGACGAAGACTCAGATGATGAGGAGGAAATGATTGATTAACCTGTAGGATGCCATGGGGTAGGATTGAAATGTGATCTTGTCGTTGAGAATTCGGCTCACACTGTGCTTGGGGATGTAGGGGGATGGCCTGGGGGTTAGGGGTCGGCGTGTTCTACTAGCAACTCTTTTTCCATATTGATCTATGTCTATTCACTACAAATGAGCCACCACGTTTGGTTTGGTTTCTATTTTTATAAAAAGGAATAAAACGAAAATGGACTTAAAAAGTAAAATTTCATGGCTCCGTAAACTGCATCCTGATGATTTGCCCTATCATCCTCACCATGTGCTGCCGGACCGGAGGGTTGTCGGCTGAATAGCTGTGTAAAAGTACATGATGTTCTCTTATCTCACGCCATGCTTATTGTATACAATGTACTGCTGTTATTTGGATGATGAATGTCAATAAAAGTTTTACACCCAAAAAAAAAAAAAAAGGAGGAGGGAGATATGTAGTGTAGCGCTCCAGTTGTTGTGCGGTGGCGTGATGACTTAATCACGCGTCCGCCATTTTTGGGTAATTGAGTACGCGCTGGAACACGGCTCAGACCTGTTTCCCGGTGCTCTCCCGAGAAGTGAATAAATTAACCTGTTCTCCAGCCACACGTGTCCTGGATAAATACAAGCATTACACTCACCTGGGTGTCCCGGGTGGACGATCGATCCTAGCAGCCGCACCCCATCTCACCTCCGTCGACCACGTCTGCCCGGTTCAGATTCCATCAAAGCTCCGTTGCACTGCCAGCTCAGCCCACCAGAGAGACAAGAGCCAAGCTGAGCTCTGTCTCCAGGAACAGCGGGCTACGAGATTGCGATCTTCTGAAGCCATCCAGGCACCCAGGCACTGGCGTACAGGCCGCGCCTCTGCTCCATAGCCAAGGTCAGGAAAAGCATGCCCCATTGGTTTGTGCGGCCCCCAGGTTCTTCTGGTACCTCCGCAGGACTGCCAGATGTCTTGGTGAATTTCGCCCCTGCGTGGTGCTGTTCTAGGTGACTGGGCCCGGCGATGGGGAGCAGAGAGACTCTAAAACACATCTCACCCTTCCGTCATCATGGCCACGCCCCCTGGCCATCGATATTTTTGACACAATATTTTGTCCACGCAATATTTGAGTTTCCGATGTTCCAACAGTGATCCTCACACATAGATCATCCTTTTGCTGTTTTAGTCATTCACCCTTTCAATCTTTTGTCCACCATTTCATCTACCTATCCATCCCACCATCAATCCTTTCCCACCTTCTTTCATTCTTTCACAACTGATCCTTTCACCCTTCTATCTATCCTTTCAAACATCCATCTTTAATTCTCATTTGTCTTTTCACCCACCATTCCTTTCATTTTGCCTTTCATCCTTCGTTCCTTCCATAATTCCTTTCTTTGCACAGATACTTTCTTTCACCCTTTCTCCCTTCTCCCCTTTCTCCTGCGTAGTTTACTACCACAATTCTTTCTTTTTATACATTAGTTTTTCTTACTTGCCTTTCTCTCTCCAACACTATTTTCTGCTTCCTCTGTACTTCTTTCTTTGTTTGTATCATTTCTGTCTGTCTATCTTTTACTGAACTTGGCTCACATAGCAATGATGATTCCCTGCCTCCTAGCCCTGCCTTCTATTCCCTTAAAGCGTTTTATGAGCTTGTTTGCAGCCCTACAGAGGCCAATGTAAAACTAATCAACTTTTAGTGGCTACCCCCACTTAAGCTGCTAAAGCAGAGAGGTGGTGGGTTCACAAAGGCACGGTCTGATGCAAGTGAGACGTTGCTGGCTCCTCAGAGGTTCCTGATATAAGGGAGCCATTTAATGGTGTAGCTTCAGGGGGTGTGATTGGGGTGTTAGACCCTCCTAATAAATGTATTTGCTGCTAAATATTTGGGTACAGGTGATTTCAGTTGGTATGGTGAGACGTCTGTCGGATTTCAATAGCATTTTTTACTAGCACACAGACAAAAATGCACACACATTTTCCCCTCTTTTTTTAAAGTCTTCAACAATGCTTGTTATTTTACAAAATTATGTTTTCTCTCGCTTAGTAACCCAACCAACCCAAATGTGTCCTCCTTTCTGTGACGGGGTGGGACTCGTGTCCAGAACATACAGTCCCGATAACCTAAAAGACTGGTGGTCAGCTGTTCCCCTTTCTGTTTCTGACAAACAGCCGGACTCCGCCTGGTTCGACGAGTGGACTCACGCAGGCGCAGAGGCAACCTGGGGGCACGAGACTGGAATCGACTACGGTCCCTTTAACTCTACCAGCGAAGCTCCACCCACCTGCGACGTCACACGCTGAAAAGAAGGCGGAATCGTAGAAGCAGCAGACAACGTTCTTCCAGGAGAAGACGTACGAGGCTGGAGACGAAGTATCGAACTGGAGCCCTGCAGAGAAGAAGCCGTGACGAGCCCAGCAGTGGACAACAAGCCAGGATGCCAACGGTCCTGCGAATCGCCCCGCCACACTCCCGCGGGAGGAGTGTGACTTGCTAAGGTACGGGGCAAAGTGGCGGGCTGGGTGAATCGTAGTAATACAGTAAACGAGTGAATACTGTTAAACGTAGCCTCATTGTCCCTCTCCCTTCACGAGCACTACTAGGCACTAAGCACTTACGTTTATTTTGCACTCCTTCACTCGGTGTCCCTCACCCCTGGTCCCTTTTAGTCCTATGAGGACGTCAGCCTGATTCCCTGTTGTTTCTTTTCTTCCGTTTCATGCTTGGAGTTGAGGACCTTGGCCCCGACGACCCCTCTTCATTTCCGGTCTGGAGAACTACCGGCACCTGCGTGGAAGAAACGCCCTAGAACTCTCAGCGTTTCCTAAAGGAGTCAGGACGGATCCCAACGAGTTTGCTCATGTTAAACAAACTACTAGGAGACAAAGAGCTTACTTAAAAATAAAGCCCTCTTTGAAAACTTTATTCAACGTGTCAGAGTCGGTCCCTTCCACCTCTCCCGCTCCCAATCCCGTACACTTTCCATTCCCCATTCGGCCCCTCTCATGTGCCCTGCTTGTAGTATAATGTATTTTAACATTATATGCCAGCGTCATTGTAGGAAAATCTGAAGCTCAACCCCCGCCCCCCCCCCCCCCCATTTCTATCCAAGCGCCACCCCAAAACCATTACTGGCAGTTCATAGATACCTGATACAAGTGAGCTGCTGCTGGCTGCTCAGAGGCACCAGATACAAGTGTGCTTTTGCTGCCCACCCATAAGTACCTAATACAAGTGAGCTGCTGCTGGCTGCTCAAAGGTGACTGATACAAGTGAGCTGTTGCTGGCTGCTTAAAGGCACATGATACATGTGAGCAACAGCTGGCTGCTCCAAGGTATCTGACATGTGAGCCACTTCTGGCTGCTCATCTGTACCTGATACAAGTGAGGCGCTGCTGGTTGCTCAAAGGAGACTGATACAAGTGAGCTGAGTGGGCTAAAGAACGGTGACGGATTAAACCCAGATCTGTTGACTGGGTGTGAGTGTTTGATTGGTTCAGATGCTGCATCCATCACCACCCCCTTTTGTAGCGCTTTGTTTGCCATAAGTTGGCAGGGTATGCTCAGACGTGAGTGCCTTGCTCACTTTGCCACTGGATTCAAGCAAGCCTGGCTGAAGACAGTTGTAACGCCAGAAACCGGTCCTAGGAAGCTTGTTTCCGGTCCAGGGAAGGCCTGGCTTGGCAGTTCGGGCTGGACTGTTCCTATGAGGAACATGGTCAGACGGATTTGCATATGGCCATGTTTGAACTGGGGTGGCAGAGTGGGCTAAAGAACGGTGATGGATTAAAGCCAGATCTGTTGACTGGGTGTGAGTGTTTGATTGGTTCAGATGCTGCGTCCATCACCACCCCCTTTTGTACCGCTTTGTTCGCCATAAGTTGGCAGGGTATGCTCAGATGTGAGTCCCTTGCTCACTTTGCCACTGGATTCAAGCTAGCCTGTCTGAAGACGGCTGTAATGCTAGAAACCGGTCCTAGGAAGCTTGTTTCCGGTCCAGGGAAGGCATGGCTTGGCAGTTCGGGCTGGACTGTTCCCGTGAGGCACAGGGTCAGACTGATTTGCATATGGCCATGTCTGAACTGGGGTGGCAGATTGGGCTAAAGAACGGTGATGGATTAAACCCAGATCTGTTGACTGGGTGTGAGTGTTTGATTGGTTCAGACGCTGCGTCCATCACCACCCCCTTTTGTACCGCTGGCTGCTTATAGGCACATGATGCATGTGAGCAACTGCTGGCTTCTTCTAGGTATCTGACATGTGAACCACTTCTGGCTGATCATATGTACCTGATAAAAGTGAGGCACTGCTGGCTGCTCTTCAGTATGTGATACAAGTGAGCTGCTCTGGCTGCTCAAAGGTAACTGATACAAGTGAGCTGCTGCTGACTGCTTATATGTACTGATACAAGTGAGGCGCTGCTGGCTGCTCTTCTGTATGTGATACAAGTGAGCTGCTGCTGGCTGCTCAAAGATAACTGATATAAGTGAGCTGCTGCTGACTGCTTATATGTACCTGATACAAGTGAGGCGCTGCTGGCTGCTCTTCTGTATGTGATACAAGTGAGCTGCTGCTGGCTGCTCAAAGATAACTGATATAAGTGAGCTGCTGCTGACTGCTTATATGTACCTGATACAAGTGAGGCGCTGCTAGCTGCTCTTAGGTACATGATACATGTGCTGCTGGCTGCTCCTAGGTATCTGACTTGTGAGCCACTGCTGGCTGTTCATAGATACCTGATACAAGTGAGGCAGTACTGGATGCTCACAGGAATCTGGTAGAAGTGACCCGCTACTGGCTACACATAGATACCAGATACACATGACTCGCTGATGGACGCTCATAGGTACTTGATATAAACAGGTTGCTGCTGGTTGCTGACAAGTACCAATACAAGTAAATCGCTGCTGAACATTCACAAGTACCTGATACAAGCGAGTTGTTGCTGGCCAGACATAGGTGCTTAATAGTGCTGGCTACTTATAGCTTCATGCGGAAGTGGGTCACTGCTAGGGGGGAAAGGCACCCAGAGAGGCTGAGTGGGTGTTTAGGCTGTCACTCACAGACGTGTATAAAGAAATGTGTTGCTGGCCACTCACGTGTATGAGATACAAATAATTCAATGAAGAATACTTATAGATTGATACCTAATACAGGTGAGTTGATGTGGGTCATTTGTATTTACTGTGAGAAGTTAGCCTGGCATATGATGTCCACTATTCTAGTGGGCACCTTGCACCAGTCTAAACGACCCTTATTGATGGTGGTTGTAAAGTCAACCTTATAGACAAGCTATCCTAGTGGTAGCATGGACCAGCAGTCTTAAGCTAAACTCCAAAGAGCATGTGAAGCTGTTTGTTTTACCAATTATAATCCCTTGAATACCAAATGAAAGGACACCACACAAGGTATATATCAAACATATACGTATTTATTTCTAACACAACCCCTCTGACTTCTTTTCGAGGTAAGAAATCGAAGTACATCACAAGTTACTCAATTAGCATACTATAAGTTGCACAAATACAGTTTTGCCCTAGGGGCATCACAAACCTTATATTAAGTAAGTGGTATAAGAACCACTTAGGAATAGGGAATCGGCCTAGGGCCGAGGGAATCACTGGGGCTACACTAAACAACAAAGGTTAGGAAGTAGGAGACCCAGGGGAGACGCATGCAGTGTCTAAACACAGTCGCGAGTTACCAATGACTTAGAATGTAGAACAAAGAAGTTTCAAAGTTACTGATTAAGGACACTTCCGGGTGGACTACGGTGAAACCCCTTTTTACTAGGACATTTGAAGAGTCAATACCCATGGGAGCACCGGAGTACTCGAGTTACCTCACCCAGGGAAGCCGGGTGCATAGGTGTCTTTTCGTGTCGGGTTTCGTCGATGCTTTCAATGGAGATCTGCAAAAGAAGTGCTGCAGGCGGTCAGTGGAAGAGTGTCCGGGTGGATCCAAGAGTGGATCGAAGAAGTGAAGAACCTGAAAGCAGAGGGGACAGAGTCTAGGTCACTATCCAGTGACCAGGAAGGAACCAGGAAGGAACCAGGCGATGTTGCGATGATCTCAGGTGAGGAGGTGAAGCTTGTCTCTGCAGCCACGAGGACCAGGAGATGTCGACGATGACCAGGAGCTGGATTCGAGCTGTACCACAAAGGATCTAGTTGACTGCGGTGTTGGTATCCAGATTAAACCCAACAAGCCTTGGCAAATGCAATCCACGCAGGATGTGAAGATTGGCTTCAGTTCAGACCAGCAAGGTCTGGGGAGCTTCTCCTTTGCAGGGAAGCTGGAGTAAGCCCGGAGCAACCAGGCCAGTGGAGTAAATTCAAAAGGAAGTCTTCAGAGGGCTAACTAGCCAGCAGTCTAGCAACTGGGAAGACACATCAAGCTGAAATGCAGGAGTAGGCCCCATGCCGCACTCGTGGAGTGTGGAGGGCTGAGCTTTGGTGTAAATGGTGCTTGGGTCTGGGGCTTCTCATACCCCAATGCACAACTTTGAGGGTACCTCGGGAGTCGAGCAGTTAGCAAAATGCAGAAGTCCAGGATGTCCAGTCCCACGTCTCTCGTGTCCGCCACGGGTCTCAGCTTTGCTGTGGATGTGGATCGGAGTCGGAGAAGTCTGGAAGTCCAGTTCTTGAGTCGCTGAGTCTTAGGGTTCTGGCAGGAGCGTTGACAAAGCAAACCGGCAAGTTACTGGTGGTGCCTGTTTGCACAGGGTGGTCACTCCTTGACTACAAGGGAGATGTCTTCAGTCTTCTAGTCGATATAGAACATAGAACGTCCAAGAGTTTCATTTCAGAGTTTCAGTCCAGGATAATCAAAAGTCTCTAGACACAGCTCCTATCTTTATACTGATTTTAGGGGCTCGATTACCTGCTAGGTCCCTCCTATGGGTGGACCTGGGAAGGGGGTGGCTACACCCCTTTCCCTTTGTCCAGTTTCGCGCCAGAGCGGGGCTGGAGTGCCCCAGCAACTGGTTTGAACAGTGCTATGCATGGAGCATATTGGGTGCCCCAGGCAGTGTCTGAAAAAGCATCTTTCCATTCAACCCACCTTGCCCCAATACACTACAGGCTGTCTGGGGAGGTGCTAGCACCTCCCTCGACAGGATACCTATTGTCCAGGCCTCCCTTGCCGGAGTTTCGTCCAGCAGCAGGAGGTCAGACTCGTGTCTGTGGCAGCAGCATCCATTTTGTGATGCTGAGGCTCTGTTTAACTTTAACCGGGTAAAGCAGTAACTGCATGTCTTCTCCCTCTAGAAGGGTGGAATGCTCCCCCGCCACCAGAACTGGCGGGGGGTAGTATTACAAAGTGTTTGACACCTTACACGACATGTTTTGATAAAGCCAAACCAAAGTTAGCATTAACCGCGAGGATTATAATGCACTTAAGAGTATATGGTATGGCTATATCATAGAACAGCTTTAAGGAGATGGTTCCGAAAGCTGCAGAAGGGCTCAGCTCTTGCTAGGGCACCCTCTCACATAAAACCAAGCACTCTGCCTCCAGGATTGTTAAGGCGTGCCATAGGAGTGGCTTTTAGGTTACTATCAATGTTCCCTCTAATTTTTTTCCTCTGTGTGCGGCAGTGGAGGTGTGCGCTGCAACCATGGCTATGTGCGCCAGGAACCAAACCACACGTGTCTGCGGTGCCAAATGGCACTCAAAACGTTTACTTTAAAAAGTGAAAAGATGGTGCATTTTCACACATGCAGCGCCACAATAAGTGTCTTAAGGGCAGTTTGCAAATTTATTGTATTGCCTGTATTTTCATTGTTGTGTCTGTGACTGCTGTTGTCTGTCTTCCCCGCTGCTTGTACATGGTCCCTGCCCCTTTTTCTTTCCTCTGTTCCCCTCGCTGTCCCCGTGCTCTCTCTGCCCGGTCTTTCCTTCTGTACCCCTCGCTGCCCGTGTCTCTGCCCAGTTTTCCCTTCTGTTCCCCTCGCTGCCCCCGTGCCTCTCTGCCCGTTCTGCCTTCTGTTCTTAGCTGCCCCTATATTTCTGTATTCTGTATTTTGCCTCTGTGCCATTAGTTTTTTGTGCCAGTCTGCCATCTGTGCCACTCGTTTTTGTGCCCCTTTTGCCTTCTGTTCCACTCGTTTTTTCCCTAATTTTTTGTGCCTTTCTGCCCTCTGTTCCACTCGTTTTTTGTGCCCCTCTGCCCTCTGTTCCACCCATTTTTTGTGCCTTTCTGCCCTCTATTCCTCTCGTTTTTGTGCCCTTCTGCCCTCTGTCCCACTCGTTTGTGTGCCCTTTTGCCCTCTATTCCATTTATTTTTGTGCCTTTCTGCCCTCTGTCCCACTCGTTTTTGTGCCCTTCTGCCCTCTGTTCCACTCGTTTTTGTGCCTTTCTTCCCTGTCTTCCACTCGTCTTTGTGCCCTTCTGCCATCTGTCCCACTCGTTTTTTGTGCCTTTCTGCCCTCTGTTCCACTCGTTTTTGTGCCCTTCTGCCCTCTGTCCCACTCGTTTTTGTGCCTTTCTGCCCTCTGATCCACGTGCCTTTCTGCCCTCTGTACCACTCGTTTTTGTGCTTTTCTGCCCTCTGTTCCACTCATTTTTGTGCCCTTCTGCCCTCTGTCCCACTCGTTTTTGTGCCTTTCTGCCCTCTGTTCCACTTGTTTTTGTGCCCTTTTGCCCTCTGTTCCCCTCGTTTTTGTGCCTTTCTGCCCTCTGTTCCACTCATTTTTGTGCCCTTCTGCCCTCTGTCCCACTCGTTTTTGTGCCTTTCTGCCCTCTGTTCCACTCGTTTTTGTGCCCTTCTGCCCTCTGTTTCACTAGTTTTTGTGCCCATCTGCCCTCTGTCCCACTCGTTTTTTGGCCCTTTTTCCTTCTGTTCCACTAGTTTTTGGGCCATTCTGTCCTCTGTTTCACTCGTTTTTGTGTCCTTCGTTTTTGTGCCCTTCTGCCCTCTGTTCCACTAATTTTTGTGCCCTTCTGCCCTCTGTTCCACTTGTTTTTTTCCTTGTTTTGGTGCCCCTTTTGCCTTCTTTTCTGCTTGTTTCCCCAGCCGCTGTGCTCTCTGCGGCCCCGCCCCCCTGACTGCCCACTGTGGCCTTTTGTTTAAGTATTGCTGTTAATCAGAGCCCCTTCACGGGCTCCGATTAACAGCAATACTTAAACAAAAGGCCACAGTCTGCCCCGCGCTTTACTAACAAAAGCGTAGAGACAGTTTCTAAACACAGCGTGTGCTAAAATACGCGCTGTGTTTGGAAACTGACTACACTTTTGTTAGTAAAGCGCGGGGCAGACTGTGGCCTTTTGTTTACGTATTGCTGTTAATCGGAGCCAGTGAAGGGGCTCTGATTAACATCAATACTTAAACAATAGGCCACAGTGTGCCCCGCGCTCACAGATAGCCACAAGCCCCACCAGCCCCACGCCTCCTTACCTGCACTCCTCACGTGCCTCATGTTCGCGCCGCTCGCTTCTTTCAAGCGGCCGGCAGCGCGACTCTCTCGCGCGACATCCTGTGTGCGTGCTCCATGCGAGGTGGTGCGCGCGTGCCCTAGAGGGAACTGTGGTTACTATGTGTCTATATATAAGGTAGATATAGATATACTATATCTAAGTAGGAGGTGATTACACCACCTTACCCAAGCTGAGTGATCAGCTTGTGGTGTCAGTTTGGATGGCCAGCCAGGGGTTACATAATATATGCTGCAGCCTCTGGTAGGCCTTGGATGCACCTATGCCCTGGGTACCTATGGTACACTATACAGTGGCTCACAAAGGTGACCTAATACCCAATCAGGTATGTACCTAAAGTACATGGTATGAATTTAGAGAGAGAACAGCTGGGCTGTGGGTCTGATTAGCAGGCCCACAGCTACACTAAAGTCGAAAAACTAGAGAATCACAGCAAAACGTAGAGGTGATCATAGGAAGCAGACCCTACTCTCCTACACAACCCCCCCCCCCCAAATGCAGGGACATTAAACTAAACTTGACCAGTTGAGTCTTCATGTTCTAAGTGGAAATATCTGGAGAGTCCATCTGCATTGGTATGGTCAGTCCCAGGTCTATGTTCCACTGTAAAGTCCATCCCCTGTAGGGAAATGGACCACCTAAGCAGTTTGGGATTTTCACCCTTCATCTGATTTAGCCACAAGAGGGGCTTATGGTCTGTCTGAATCTTGAAGTGAGTATCAAACAAGTATGGCCTCAGCTTCTTCAGGGCCCAAATCACAGCAAAGGCCTCCCTGTCAATAGCTGACCAACGTTTCTCTCTAGGGGTCAGCCTTCTGCTAATAAAAGCTATTGGCTGGTCTTAACCATCTTTATTCAGTTGTGAAAGAACAGCACCCACACCCAATTCAGAAGCATCTGTTTGAACAATGAATTCCTTGGAGTAGTCTGGACTTTGCAGAATAGGTGCAGTGCACATGGCCTGCTTCAGGTCATCAAATGCCTTTTGACAGCATACGGTCCACTGAACTTTCTTTGGCATTTTCTTTGAGGTTAAGTCATTAAGTGGAGTCACAATGGACCCATAGTTCTTAACAAACTTTCTGTAGTACCCAGACAGGCCCAAGAAAGCTCTGACCTGTGTCTGGGTGGTGGGAGGAGTCCAGTCCGTTATGGTCTGGATCTTGCTCTCCAATGGTTGAACCTGACCTCCACCTACCAGGTGGCCCAGGTATACAACCTTGCTCTGCCCTATCTGGCAATTGGTACCTTGATAGTTAGGCCTGCCTTTTGCAGGGCCTCCAAAATATTCTTAAGGTGGATCAGGTGATCTTCCCAAGTGGAGCTAAATACAGCCATATCATCAAGATAAGCTGCACAGTAGTCATCCAGACCTGAGAGGACTTGGTTCACCAACCTTTGGAATGTGGCAGGTGTATTCTTCATACCAAAGGGCATTACCACAAATTGATAATGACCTACTGGGGTTGAAAATGATGTTTTGGCTTTTGCATCATCAGCTAGTCTGATCTGCTGGTAGCCAGCTTTCAAGTCAAATGTACCCAAAAACCTGGCAGAAGCCAATCTGTCAATGAGCTCATCTGCTCTTGGTATTGGGTGGGTGTGGGAGGGCAGGCCGGATATACAAACGCGGAGGCTTTATGTATTGTCTGGTAGTGGTTGTTTTATTATCAGAAAGTACAGTGGGTAAAGATAAGGTGGGAAAAAAGGCGTCCTCTTCTTCTCAATCCTCTGATGGCGATGGAGTGGTCTTGGTGTCTCCTGGGATGGGGTCAGGGGCCGCGGATTGGGACTTCACTTCCTCCTTGGTGGTGTCTGGAACCGGAGGCTCATCAAGGAGAAAGAAGAAAATGAGGGGCCGTCAGTGTTATCTGAACAGTTTTGTTTTGTGGTACCGTCACCAACAGCCGGTGGTTGAAAGCACTTTTTATAAATGAGGCAGGAAAACAAGGAATAAGGGGAATGTAGGTTTTAAACTACGGGAGGGACTGCAGGGTTTTGAGGGTTGCGTGCCGGAAGGATTCCCCTCCCCAAAGGAGTCTAAAAAAAACAACACAATCGTTCCTTACCCAACAGCGTCTCCCCTCCCTCCACTCTCATCACAACCCTCCCCGACTGCCCGTGAAGCGGTGTGACTCACCAACCCTGCCACAACTCTCCGGAGCTGCGGCCGCTCGTCAGCCTCCTCCGGTGGACGCCACCAATCTTCAGTCCAGTGGTCGTCTTCTCCATCTTCGCTTGCGGCGTCGTCTTCATGTTCCCGTTCCTCCAGGTCGCCAGGTACTTCCGGGTTCGGCTCCTCTCGGGTTCCGCTTCCGCAGGACAATGCGCCTCCGTCTTGCTGGGTCCTGTCTTTCAAGGAATACGTGTTATTGTTTCCGGGGTTAGCTCCTCCCTCAATGGCTTCCGTATGGCTCTGTGAAGAAAAATGAGAGGTGGGTGGAATTTCCTCTTGTATTTTGATTGGTTGGTGACTCCCCCAATTATGTCCCTTCTCGGTCTTGAAGGATTCTGGTCTTTGTAGTGTTTTTGTGGTATCGGGGCCCATCCTCTCACAGTGGGCATCTGTCCTAGTGACAGCATTGAGGCCTCTGTAATCCACGCAAAACCTCATCTCTCTCTTACCATCTTGAGTGTGAGGTTTAGGCACTAGGATAACAGGGCTGGCCCAAGGGCTCTCTGAGGGCTCAATGACTCCCAACTCCAACATCTTTTGGACCGCTGTCCTGATACAGTCCCTGACATGATCAGGTTACCTGTAGATTTTACTCTTCACAGGCAGACTGTCACCAGTATCTACCTCATGGGTGCACCAGATAGTCTGACTTGGAGTCAGAGAAAACATATGTCTGTAGGACGGTAGAACTTGTCTGCAGTCCTTCTGCTGCTGCTCAGTGAGGCTGCCTGCCAAGGCTACACCATCAACTGAACCATCATCAGGGTTCTGAGAAAGCAGGTCTGGGAGAGGGTCTCTCTCTTCCTCCTGTCCCTCATCTGTAGCCATGAGCAAGCCCATGTCTGCCCTGTCAACATATGGTTTCATCTGTTGACATGAAGCACCCTGTGGGGGCTTCTGGGAGTTCCAAGATCAGCCAAATAGGTTACCTCTCCCTTCTGCTCAACAATAGTATGGGGTCCAGACCATTTGTCTTAGAGTGCTGCTAGGACCACTGGCTCCAACACCCACACTTTCTGCCCTAGATGGTAAACACGGTACAAAAGGGGGTGGTGATGGAAGGAGCATCTGAATCAATCAAACACTCACACCCAGTCAAAAGATCTGGGTTTAATCCATCACCGTTCTTTAGCCCACTCTGCCACCCCAGTTCAGACATGGCTATATGCAAATCAGTCTGACCCTGTGCCTCATGGGAACAGTCCAGCCCGAACTGCCAAGCGATGTCTTCCCTGGACCGGAAACAAGCTTCCGAGGACTGGTTTCTGGCATTCCAGCCGTCTTCAGCCCGGCTTGCTTGAATCCAGTGGCAAAGTGAGCAAGGGACTCACGTCTGAGCATACCCTGCCACACTTATGGCGGCCAAAAGCAGTACAAAAGGAGGTGGTGATGGACGGAGCATCTGAATCAATCAAACACTCACACCCAGTCAAAAGATCTGGGTTTAATCCATCACCGTTCTTTAGCCCACTCTGCCACCCCAGTTCAGACATGGCTATATGCAAATCAGTCTGACCCTGAGCCTCATGGGATCAGTCCAGCCAGAACTGCCAAGCCATGTTTTCCCTGGACCGGAAACAAGCTTCCGAGGACCGGTTTCTGGCATTCCAGCCGTCTTCAGCCCGGCTTGCTTGAACCCAGTGGCAAAGTGAGCAAGGGACTCAAGTCTGAGCATACCCTGCCACACTTATGGCGGCCAAAAGCGGTACAAAAGGGGGTGGTGATGGATGGAGCATCTGAATCAATCAAACACTCACACCCAGTCAAAAGATCTGGGTTTAATCCATCACCGTTCTTTAGCCCACTCTGCCACCCCAGTTCAGACATGGCTATATGCAAATTAGTCTGACCCTGTGCCTCATGGGAACAGTCCAGCCCGAACTGCCAAGCGATGTCTTCCCTGGACCGGAAACAAGCTTCCGAGGACTGGTTTCTGGCATTCCAGCCGTCTTCAGCCCGGCGCAAAGTGAGCAAGGGACTCACGTCTGAGCATACCCTGCCACACTTATGGCGGCCAAAAGCGGTACAAAAGGGGGTGGTGAGGGACGGAGCATCTGAATCAATCAAACACTCACACCCAGTCAAAAGATCTGGGTTTAATCCATCACCGTTCTTTAGTCCACTCTGCCACCCCAGTTCAGACATGGCTATATGCAAATCAGTCTGACCCTATGCCTCATGGGATCAGTCCAGCGCGAACTGCCAAGCCATGTCTTCCCTGGACCGGAAACAAGCTTCCGAGGACCGGTTTCTGGCATTCCAGCCGTCTTCAGCCCGGCTTGCTTGAATCCAGTGGCAAAGTGAGCAAGGGACTCACGTCTGAGTATACCCTGCCACACTTATGGCGGCCAAAAGCGGTACAAAAGGGGGTGGTGATGGACGGAGCATCTGAATCAATCAAACACTCACACCCAGTCAAAAGATCTGGGTTTAATCCATCACCGTTCTTTAGCCCACTCTGCCACCCCAGTTCAGACATGGCTATATGCAAATCAGTCTGACCCTGTGCCTCATGGGAACAGTGCAGCCCGAACTGCCAAGCCATGTCTTCCCTGGACCGGAAACAAGCTTCCGAGGACCGGTTTCTGGCATTCCAGCCATCTTCAGCCCGGCTTGCTTGAATCCAGTGGCAAAGCGAGCAAGGGACTCACGTCTGAGCATACCCTGCCACACTTATGGCGGCCAAAAGAGGTACAAAAGGGGGTGGTGATGGACGGAGCATCTGAATCTATCAAACACTCACACCCAGTCAAAAGATCTGGGTTTAATCCATCACCGTTCTTTAGCCCACTCTGCCACCCCAGTTCAGACATGGCTATATGCAAATCAGTCTGACCCTGTGCCTCATGGGAACAGTCCAGCCCGAACTGCCAAGCCATGTCTTCCCTGGACCGGAAACAAGCTTCCGAGGACCGGTTTCTGGCATTCCAGCCATCTTCAGCCCGGCTTGCTTGAATCCAGTGGCAAAGTGAGCAAGGGACTCACGTCTGAGCATACCCTGCCACACTTATGGCGGCCAAAAGAGGTACAAAAGGGGGTGGTGATGGACGGAGCATCTGAATCAATCAAACACTCACACCCAGTCAAAAGATCTGGGTTTAATCCATCACCGTTCTTTAGCCCACTCTGCCACCCCAGTTCAGACATGGCTATATGCAAATCAGTCTGACCCTGTGCCTCATGGGAACAGTGCAGCCCGAACTGCCAAGCCATGTCTTCCCTGGACCGGAAACAAGCTTCCGAGGACCGGTTTCTGGCATTCCAGCCATCTTCAGCCCGGCTTGCTTGAATCCAGTGGCAAAGCGAGCAAGGGACTCACGTCTGAGCATACCCTGCCACACTTATGGCGGCCAAAAGAGGTACAAAAGGGGGTGGTGATGGACGGAGCATCTGAATCAATCAAACACTCACACCCAGTCAAAAGATCTGGGTTTAATCCATCACCGTTCTTTAGCCCACTCTGCCACCCCAGTTCAGACATGGCTATATGCAAATCAGTCTGACCCTGTGCCTCATGGGAACAGTCCAGCCCGAACTGCCAAGCCATGTCTTCCCTGGACCGGAAACAAGCTTCCGAGGACCGGTTTCTGGCATTCCAGCCATCTTCAGCCCGGCTTGCTTGAATCCAGTGGCAAAGTGAGCAAGGGACTCACGTCTGAGCATACCCTGCCACACTTATGGCGGCCAAAAGAGGTACAAAAGGGGGTGGTGATGGACGGAGCATCTGAATCAATCAAACACTCACACCCAGTCAAAAGATCTGGGTTTAATCCATCACCGTTCTTTAGCCCACTCTGCCACCCCAGTTCAGACATGGCTATATGCAAATCAGTCTGACCCTGTGCCTCATGGGAACAGTCCAGCCTGAACTGCCAAGCCATGTCTTCCATGGACCGGAAACAAGCTTCCGAGGACCGGTTTCAGGCATTCCAGCCGCCTTCAGCCCGGCTTGCTTGAATCCTTTTTTTTTTTTATTGAGATGGTTCCGGGTATCAAAAAAAAAATAAAAAAAATAAAACATACATTAATCAACAGGATAAAATCAGACATTGAAATTGCTATATACATCTTATAATTACACTTGTAAAAGACATAAAACCATGTTTGTTTCGGACAGTGGTACATAAGGGAGTCAATCAGCGTTGCCAATAGATCGGCTTACTCTTATTCATCTGACTTCTCTCCAATTTCTAAGAGGAGCCCAAATCTTCTTACCATATTCTCTCGACCTCTTTCCTTTAAAATCGTACAGACATTCTTCTATATTATGAGTTCCCAGAAGCCTAGTTAACCACATCTGAAAAGTGGGAGCTACAGGATCTTTCCATCCAGCCGAAATTAAAATCCTAAAAACAGCCATAGATAAAAAATTAAATGCTTCGGCCTCTTGCTCTAGTTTTAGGTTTTCATCCCTGCCAATCAAAACAATAAGCGGGGATAGAGTGATCTGTTGCTCTAGCAGCCCCGTTAGGAATCTTTCAATTTCTTTAAGAACTGGAGTGAGATTCTGACAATTATAAAACATATGGGATAGATCTGCAGGGCCTTGGTCACACCTGGGTCACCTATCGTTTTCTCTCTTACCCCACTTGAACAGCTTGGCAGGCGTGTAATACAAGTTAAAAATAGTCTTGTAGTGCTGTGCTTTTAAATTTGAAGCTCTTAATATTTTCTTATTCATTGCTAAAGCGTAATCAATATCTATATCTGGATCCCCAATTCTTTGGGCCCAAGCTGATTCGATTTGTCCGATGTCATCGCCCAAACCCTGCAAGAGATAGCTATACCCGATTTTAATCTTCTTGCCACCATTCCTTACATAGTTCACAATCGAATTAGGCTCCTGAATTGATATCCTTGGTCTGATTGACTTGACTGTTTGCTCCAATTGTCTATATAAAAGCCATTGATTAGCAGGTATACCAAACTTTTGCTGAAGAATGTCAAATCCCAGTAATTCATCCTCAACCATGACATCCCCCAAACAGCTAATACCCAGCTCCTTCCACAACCTACTATTGCTATTCTGTCCAAGATGCACAAACAGGTTTGACCGCCACAGGTCTAATGTACTATTAATTTACGGAATCTTCAGGAATCTCATCATTGACTCCCAGGTGCCCCAGGCACTAAGCATCACTTTACTTTTACTCCTTTTAAAATACCTAAAGTTTATTTCCCGTGTTAGGAGCCCCAATGCTCTTCCTCCTACTAGCAATTCATATATTGTGAGGGTTCTGTACAAACCAATCGGCACAGCTATATCATCATATTTAAATAAGACATTCATTTGCATCATTAAACAAACCCAGTGATACAGCCTCAGATTTGGTGCAGACAGTCCCCCTCCCTCTAGTGGTACAGATAGGTGAGCCAAAGATATACGTATTTTCCCATATTGCCACACAAATTGGGAGAAGACCGCTTCCATTTTCTTCAACAGACCCTCTTCTACTAAGAGAGGTATGGCACGAAATAAGTACAATAGTTTCGGGAACATTGACATCTTCAAGACATTCACTCTGCCAATCAGGGATAGGTGTAAAACATCTATTCTTCTTAATTTTTTATCTATTGAGGCAATCAGGGGTACATAATTTTCTTGTATGATTTTCTCCACATTTGCGTTAATCCTCACCCCAAGATATACTGCAGACTCCACATACCTCTGGTCGACTTTATAGATATTATTTGTGCTAATTATTATTGTTTTTTCCTCATTCAGCTTATACCCAGAGCGGGTTCCAAAAGCATTAGCCAGTTGACTCAATTCCAGCATTGCCGTCTGCGGGTTAGTAGTGACAATTGCCAAATCGTCCGCATAAGCAAATAGTTTGGTGGTATGCCCATTTACTATAACAGAGGAAATTTTATCTGAAGCTAGAATTTCCCTAATTAGGGGATCTATATAAAGTGAGAAGAGTATAGGAGAACAAGGGCATCCCTGACGGGTACCTCTTCTAATTACCACCTCTTCCGACTGCAAGCCCATAGTTGTGATTCTAGCTACCGGATCAATGTACATAGCCTTTATTGCTTTCCTACACTTCTCTCCGAATCCTCTTCTGACCAAAACATCCCACATAAATTCCCAGACCACACAGTCGAAAGCTTTTTCGGCATCTAGGAGGATCATGGCCATTTCTCCCCCCGTAACAGCCATAGCATCAAATAGCGAGATCGCACGTGAAGTGTGATCCGTGGTGCCTCTCCCTGGAACAAACCCATGCTGCCACGGAGAGACAAGTTGGCCAATGATCCCCCCTAACCTCTTTGCCCACACCTCAGAATAAAGTTTGGTATCCGCGTTTATCAGCGATATTGGCCGATAAGAGCCCGGATTATCCTCTGGTTTACCCTTTTTATGGAATACTACAATATTGGTCTGTTTCCAAGAATCAGGGATCTTCCCAGAGCAGATTATACCGTTAAATAGGTCTACGAGTAGTGGAAGAATTTCCTCCCCTAAGATCTTATAAACTTCCATCGGTATCCCATCTGGGCCTGCAGCTTTACCTGCTGCTAAATCCTGTATTGCAGTCCTTATCTCCTCTAGGGTTATATCCTTTTCCAACTGCTCCCTGTCTTTATCATCTAAAACCGGACATGCAAGCCCGAGCCCTTGTCTGGATGGTAACCCCCCCCCCCCCCCGCCTCCTGATCATATAGTTTTTGGTAAAATTGCTGGAACACACCCATTATTTCTTTCGGGTCCGTATATTCTATCCCATTATCTTCAATCTTGAGAATGTTATTTTTATTAGTTTCTTGCCTAATGCGCAGCGCTAATGCTCTACCGGCTTGTTCACCTGTCTCGTATCGCCTTGCTCGAGACGCCTGATATTCTCTAATCTCCTTTTGTGTAACCACTTTTAATATGTCTCCCTTGATCAAAGCCAAGGTTCTAGCCGTTTCACTACCATCCTTGCCCGACCCTATTTCCTCTATATGCCGTTTCTCTGACACTACTAACTCTGAGATGAGCTTCTCCACTTTGCTTCTATCCTCCTTCCTTAGCCTGGCGGAACAGCTAATCGTCTCCCCCCTTAAGGATGCATTGAAGGCTTCCCACACTCCATTTCGGGATGAGCTATATCTGTTGATGTCAAAAAACTCTTTCGCCCACTGTTTAAGGTGCTTTACAAACCTATCATCATTTAGTAGTTTCCTTTCAAATGTCCACCTTGTTGTTTTCCTCGGGATATTATGCACCTTATATGTCAATATCAGAGGGTTGTGATCCGAGACTATTCTTGGAAGCTTTGCAATTCTAACATTGCATAGCTCCCCCAACGAAACAAAGAAATAATCCAGCTTAGAATATTTCTGAGCTGGATGTGAAAAATAAGTAAAACCTGGATCCCCAGGCACTTTTTCCCCCCATACATCGGCCAAGCCATGCGACTGAAGTAGAGAGCCTAATGCCTTAAATACCTTGTGTTTACGTCCTGTATATTTACCTCCCTGCCTCCAATCAGCCGATATATTCATGTCTCCACACACTACCATGGGGTACCCCAATTAGCCAACTCCTCTTCCAGCTCGTCAAATACTGCTGGCTCATCTTCGTTTGATCCATAGATCATACAAAATGTAATGCCTAGATTCAGTTCCCCCAGAACCCATCTACCAGACCCATCCGTTTTGGTACGCCTCACCCCCCCACATTACATTTCCACATAATGGCCACCCCCCTTATCGTAGATGATTGCGACGAGCATCCTAGCATTACATATCCATGCATCTGAATCAATCAAACACTCACACCCAGTCAAAAGATCTGGGTTTAATCCATCACCGTTCTTTAGCCCACTCTGCCACTCCAGTTCAGACATGGCTATATGCAAATCAGTCTGACCCTGTGCCTCATGGGAACAGTCCAGCCCGAACTGCCAAGCCATGCCTTCCCTGGACCGGAAACAAGATTCCAAAGAACGGTTTCTGGCATTCCAGCCGTCTTCAGCCCAATCAGGGCCGTTTCTACCATTAGGCAGGACTAGGCGGCCGCCTAGGGCGGCAAAAGGGGGAGGGCGGCGAAAAACATGCTATCAACTGCCTGAACTGTCACCCTGGTGGAGTGGCAGCGTGTGTGCTGTTCCTTGCAGGAGGCTTATTGGGGCTGGCTGAGTATCAGCTAGCTACAAACATTGCAACAATTCCCGACACCGTCCGTGCAGAAACTAATAGGCGGGGTCGGGTGTCCTGATGCCTCCGCGTTGGCGCGAGGGTTAGCTACAATTGCATTGAAGGGAGGGTGGGGCACGCAGTTTTACTTTTAAAATTGATGTGAAGCACTGCGTAGCAACTAATAGACCCGGACATTCGGCCAACGGCCGCTGTGGAGCCCAGTACACCACTGTGCTCCAACTGCCGCTGAGAGGTCACAGTGTTTGTGAAGACTTTCCAGGCTGGCGCCGGACGGGCGACAGCAGCAAGCTTGCCTTGCAGCAGGAGTTGTTGTAGTCAGGAGGCGGCCCGGAACTGAATTGCTGCACTGAGCCACACAGAGTAAGTGTGTGTCGCGTCACAGAGCCCCGTGAAAGTGTATAATTGATCTGCTATTTGTTTGGCAGTGGATGGTATTGTTTTAGTAAATTAGCAGTTGTCTGTAGCGCGGTCATGATCACCTGCCTCCAGTGCCCTGTACTGTAGCAGAAGTTCACACAGTTCAGCAGCGTCACTCATCAGAGCAGCATTGGATAGCTCTCTGTGACAGCCATGCTGTGGTGTGATCTGTGCATCCGAGGGAAGGGGAGGGGGCGGACCAGGGTATAATTATTTTTGGGTGTCGGCGAGTCGAGCAGTAATGTTGAATTAATTCTGCCTGCTGTGAGTGACCCGTGTGCCTTAGCTGCCTAGTGCTCACCTACTTGTCCGTGACTCAACTATGTTGACTCTCTTAATTTTAAATGTAGGCAGCTCATCTATGCCACCTGCTGCATACAGTCCCCCCAAAGGCAAGAGATGTTGTCCAGTCTCTTTTGCGTACAGCAACTTTACATTCAGTGCTTTTGTGCCCACCTGGTTCTCTTCTGGGGCGGTGGCTTCGTTGGTATTAATACATGCGCACATGCACCACTGGATGACTTAAACCCACTGACTCTTCCTCCCTCGCACCTCAGAATTCCAAGAAACTAATAGCTCTTTGGAGTGCAGTAATAGCCAAGGATAAGGGACACTCGTTATAAATTAAAGTGCCAACCATGGGTACTACCCATTATCTCTGCTTCAAGCATTTTAACCATTGATCAGTCCAACAAAGCTGGGCCCTCCAAAAAAATTCGAATTTTGTGCTTGTCCTTAATTGGTAACCTTTGTTATTTTTGGAGTACCAACAGATAGTGAATGCTGCTGAAAGGTGCACATGTTTGAATTCTAACAGTTAGGCCCTATTTTAATTAGTCTGGAAGATAGATCATGCACCGGAGGATGCTCTGTGACGTTTGCCTAATGTCCTCAGCTCCTTCCTATATTCACCATGTGTTTCTAGACTGCTTATATTAGGAACCCATGTTTCTGAGCGCCTTGTATCTCTCTCTCTCCAGCACTTCGTGTTTCTTAGCTACCTCTTCCGTTTCCATCCTCGTTTTTCTGAGCACCACCATGTAAATCTTCCAGTGTCCTGCAGCCCTCGCTTTGCGCCCTTGCAGGGTTAAGCAGGTGACGTGGACCTCTTTCGGGATAATCATGATTTTTATTAGGGTTGATGAGACTCGTTTTTAATAGATTACAGCACCATGGCTGCTGGCACACAGTGACTGCCTGTGAGGCTGAGGCTTGTCCACTGCCTGTCTGTCTGTGGCGGTGTCCATGAATCAGCAGACTGTGTCACTTAAGTTTTTGGGCAGCTGACAAGGTGTGTTGTTGAGAAGCATCAGCTATGGCTATGACTGAAGGTAAAAGGGAGAGTTGAACATAGAATTGTGCCTGCTACAGATTTAAAACTGAAGTTAATTGCCATGTTTTAGGTTGTTTATGTACAGTACTCCTTGTATGCAGTGTTCCTATGTGTGGCATTTAAATACTTGAGTTGTGGCAATTTCACAATTAATAGAATAAAGCAGTTTTATACAGGCAACATAGTTTATTTAAGTAATGACCCACCTATATCCAATGTGATGATACCAAACAGATGGTGAAAAACGTGATGTTTATGCAAGATTTCAATGAATAATGCATAGGAACGGCGTCATGCCATCCGCACAATCTGTTTTAATATCTTCCTAGTGTTTCTCGTTGTTCAAATGGGTGTCATTTCTGATATTTATGTTTCCCTTGTCTTTACTGCTTGATTTTGCTCGCGAGAAAGTGTCCCTCATAGTTGTTGAATGTTGCATTTAGTTATTTAATGTTTTTTTTTTTTTTTTTTTTTTTTTTTTTGGTAGACCTTTATTGCACATTAGCACATTTACACAGCGGTGTGCCTACAACCCGCTTATAGGGCCGGCCGCAATCAGAGCACCACATATTAGGCAGGGCAAGCAGTACATCTCTTCATTCCAAACTCACATGCAGTGTACGTTAAGCCCATGAAGCCACCACAAGTGTTCCCGAAGCAATGTCCAATGTACCCGAACAAGTCCGGCCGTCTGCCCTTATGTGATCTCGGTCTGTTTCCTTTTTTTAACACAACCAAAGTCAACCGACAACTAACCCCAACTCCCTCCCAACCCCCTCTATCCTGGTCCTGATGAAGACTTCAAATCTAGCATGTGCATAAACCGTATGACAGCCGGTTCAGTAGGGAACAGTAAGCGTATAATTGAGTTAGGCCACACCCCTCAGTGTCTCTCACAGCACCCACTGTAGTACAGAGCATCACAGGGTAGTACAGTCTCATCTTCTCCCAGAGCAAGTGCAAGTGTCCCAGAGGGTATCAGTAGTCGCACACCCCGCTTAGCTAGCATGCCCCACACATATTGAGGCCACATTCACGCTGTCTCCTGCCCCCCCCGACAAATTCACTATCTCACTCATTTCGCTATCAGAATCGTCCAGAGATAGCACATATAGCGTAAACGGCTCCCATACATCCCGAGGGCGGGATTTCTCTGGCAGCTCCTCATAATAGCATTGCAGTTGGTCTCTACAGTAGGCCATGTCATTCAGCCACATCTGTACATTAGGTGCCCTCCTCCCCCCCCATCCAATAGCGACCCTCCTCTTAGCCAACTGCAGAGCCAGGACCACAAGTCGTCTTGATTGAGCAGGTACCCCAGAAGCAATGCCCAAAAGGCAGAGACGTACGTCCAGTTTGACCTCGCTAGAGATCATGACAGACAGTCTCTCAGTCACCTCCTTCCAGAAATCATACACTCGCGGACAACCCCAGGCCAAGTGTATAAAATCAGCTTCGTCAGCTCCACATCGGACACATTGGGCACTGGTCCGGAGCCCATATCTAACCAACTGGACCGGTGTGTAGTACCATTGATGCAGATATTTAAAGTGCAGGAGGCGAAAGTTGCCGTTGATCACACATCCCCCAGTCATGTTACAGCATTCCTCCCATTCTTCATCACTCAGAGGTTCTGGCAAACTCCTATCCCAGCGCGCCCTGGCCAAGACCGCCCCCCCTCCTTCATCCTCCTGCGCAGCCTTATAAAGTCTAGAGAGCAGTGTAGTTCTATCTTTGGCTGTGTAGAGCAGCTGCAATGCCCCAAGTGTTAACGGCTCCGCCGGATACGTTGGAAACAAATCTCGCACTGCTGCCCTCAAGCGGGTGTACACAAAAGTGGACATAGCCGTATTAGTGGAGCTTTCCGTCATGGCCTGTAAAGAGAGAAAGGAGGTCCCCGGGAAAAGATCCCCCATGGTCTGAACTCCCGCCTGCCTCAAGACCTGCAATCCCCCGACCTCACTGGACACTGATATATCTGAGTGATATAGAAGCGGCATAGCCGGAGCATATAACGGCAATCTAGCAGCCCTTCTACCAAGGTCCTCCCAAGCAGATGCCGTGCGCCGTACCGTATCAATCTCCCCCTTCTCGAATACTGAATGTTTGTTGGTTATCATCGCCCTTAGCGGATACGGCAAGACTGCACTAGCCTCAAGCGCCACATGTGGGGTGTATGGCGGAGCAGTGATCCAGTAACTGGCGAATTGAGCTTGCGCGCATAGGTAATAAAGCTTCATGTCCGGCAGGGCGAACCCGCCCAGTGCATGCGATTTAGTCATGACATCCCAGGTCACCCGCGGTTTCTTGCCAGCCCAGGTGAGCGAGATCAAGAGGGACTTCAGCCGTGCGAAAAAGTACGATTTCAGCGAGACCGGGACATTCACAAAGAGATAAAGAAATTTCGGCAGCACCACCATTTTAATCAAAGAAGTACGATCAGCAAGCGTCAGAGGGAGCCGAATCCATCTCGCCACCTGATCCTCCAGCTTAGAGATGGCTACTCCATAGTTAGCCCTTATAACTTCTTGGCAGTCCCTATGTACCCAGATGCCCAGATAGCGAACCGGGTCCGTCGCCCACTCCAAAGGGAACTCCAGCGGAACCCGACTGGTCGCATCCGTGAGTGGGAGTATCACCGATTTGTCCCAGTTAATAGTCAACCCGGAGTGTCGACCAAACCTAATAAATTCGCAAAGTATATTTTCAAGATGGAGCGACGGATCTCTGACATACAGGACCATGTCGTCCGCATACATCGACACCGCCAGAGATCTGAGGGGGAATTTCAACGCTGCCTCCGAGTACCTCTGCCGCAGAATACAGGCCAGAGGTTCCATCATGATGGCAAATAATAGTGGCGATAGAGGACACCCTTGCCTTGTTCCCCTCTGGATCGGGAATGACGAAGAGACATGTCCGTTGACCCTGACTCTTGCAGTCGGAGCGGTGTACAATAGAGCGATAAGGGAAGTGAAGAAGAAAGGCACCCCCATCCGGTGCAAGACAGCCAGCATATATTTCCATGCCACCGAATCAAAGGCCTTGGCCGCGTCAAGCATGACCGCCGCCGCAGGGAGATCCGGTTTGAGTAGGTGCAATACAGCGAAAAGTGTCCGCAGATTATGCGTCGTGGACCTGAGAGGGATGAAACCTGATTGGTCCGGCAGGACCATGACTGGCAAGAGTAGACGTAGTCTCGTAGCCAACACTTTGGCAATAATTTTGACATCAGTATTCATAAGTGAGAGGGGACGATATGAATCACATTTATTTAGTGGTTTCCCAGGTTTAGGCAGCGCCACTAAGAGTGCCTCTCTCATGGACGCCGGGAGCCGTCCACGCTCAAACGCCTCTTCCAAGACCAGCGCCAGCTGTGGAATCAGGATGTCCGCATATTTTTTATAAAATTCGGAGGGCAGACCATCCGTGCCGGCCGCCTTTCCATTCGGAAGTGCCGCAATGGCGTCCCTGAATTCAGCCTCCGTAATATGGTGCATTAGGAATTCCTGCTGACCTTTAGAAAGCCATACCAAGGCAACACCCTCCAGATATCGGTCCACCTCCTCCTCATCAGCCGTGTCCCTCCGCTCATAGAGTTGCGCATAATGCTTCGAGAAGCAGGCCAAGATACCCTCAGTGGTGGCCCACGGCTCCTTGATGCGATCCGCCAGTCCCTTTCCTGGACGTCCCCCCTCGCCATAGTATCTAGCAGTAGCATGCTTAGCCAAGAATTTCACCTCCTGCTCCGCCAATTCATTGTATTCCGTGACCTTCACTCTGATGTCTACAAGTGTCGCGCCCTGCGCGCCCTCTTCCAACCGTCTCTCGAGGGATAGTAACTCCCTTTCCAGCCTGGACATGGAACCCCTGATAGACGTGAGCACCCCTGATTTCAAGCCTATGCATGCACCTCTCACCGTCACCTTGAAGGCCTCCCACACCGTGCTTATATCATCAACAGATCCCACATTATTAACAAAGAACTCCTCAACAATTCGTCCTAGGCGATCAGAAAGCACTTGGTCAGTCAGTATCCCCGGAGATAGTCTCCAAGTGAAAGGGGCTGGGGCATGTGTCGGGATCTGCAATACCAGTGTAGCAGGAGCGTGATCCGAAATAGTGCGAGGCAAGTGAGCAGCATCTACCACCCAACCACACACATCCCTAGTCGTCAGCCAGAAGTCTAGTCTCGACCATGTATCGTGTGCTGAAGTGTAGCAAGTACCCACTCGCACAGTTGGATTCCGCAGTCTCCACACATCCAGCAGTTGCAGTCCAGTCATACCCTCGCACACTGCTTCCGCCGCCCTCTTGCGCACAACAGGACTGTCATGTTTCTTGTCCAGCACTGAATCGAGCGTGACATTCCAATCTCCCCCGCATAGAATAGCTGACGGTGCAAGCAAGTAAAGTTTGTTCCAGAGCATTACATAGAAATCAGGATCGTCAATATTTGGACCATACACATTGAGCAAAGTAACCAACATACCACACAACTTGCCCTGCACAATAATAAACCTCCCTTCCTGGTCGATTTCCTCGTGCACCACTTCAAAGGGTAAATTTCTCTTGATCAAAATCAACACCCCCCTAGCATATGAAGAGTACTTAGTGGCCAGTCGCACCCCCGCCCACTGTCTGCCCACCATTTCAGCCGCTCTGCCCTGAAGATGCGTTTCCTGAAGAAACACCACCTGAGCGCCATGTCGATTCAAAAATGCCAGCATCTGTCTCGTCTTTTGCGGCCTATTAAGACCCCGCACATTCCACGTTATGCATGTGACCTTACCCCCCCTGTCCATTACTCTCATTCTGTAAGCCTCCCAAGCGCCAATAGAACCGCCACCTTGCCCATCCCAGAAAGCTCACCCCTGCACCCCACCAACCATATGCGACATGAGCATCCTCGTAGAAGAAACGGACCCTCAACCGGAGGAGCTTCAGCGCCACAGTCCTCACATCCCAGACCAGGACAGTAAACAATCCCTCAACAGCCCTCAATCCCCCTTCCCCCATCCCACCGCCCACTTCAGCGCTCCCAATTAGCCGAAGCCATCCCGAAACCCAACATTGCACAACCCCCAACATTTCAAACAACAGTGTGTGGGGATCTCCCTTATCAGGGGCGTAGCGGCACACTTCTCCCGCCAAGAGATGACGGGAGCGTGGACCACACTCAATTAGAACATCTCCAACCTCACAACCCTAATCTCGTGAACAGGCTCCCAATATTGTGCCAACAGTTTATCATACAGTACTAGAAGTGCCCCAGATGTGCCTACTACCAAGAGCGCCGTAGTTTCAACCGAGGGCCCTGGCATCCATAGGGCAGGCCCAGTACGAGCCCCTCAGAGCTCACCACCTTTCAATCTAGTGTGCTAGGTATAGAGCCAGCCAAACGTAAGTCGATAGCAGATATAGGGACGTCGCCCTCCATCTTCCCCCACCCTCCACAATATCCATGTTCTCACTCTCAAGGGCCAGCAGCCCCAGAGTACTCCTCAGTTCGTTAAAGAGAAAGCGAATGAGAGGTCGATGGGGAGTAGTCCGCAGTGTGCATCGCAGCAGCGCTCTCGTCGTAGGTAAACATTCAGAACAGCTTATGCAGCTTCATCCTGCCCCTCTTCTTCCGCCACATTCCTCCCGTCCGGCTCTTTGGCGCGTTTTTTCAATTTTTTGGCGTAGTCCATTGCTGCCTTGGGGGAAGAAAAAATCTTGTTATCCGCCGGTGGCCCTATCCGTAGGCGTGCAGGATACAACATGGCGTACACAACATCATTAGCCCTCAGCATTTGTTTCACCGGGGCAAATTCTTTACGGGCTGTTTGCACTGCCATGGTGAAGTCTGGGTAGAACTCGAGCCTATTGCCTTGATATTCAATGGAGCCCTTCTCCCTTGCGAGCCGAAGAATTGTGTCCCTGTCCCTGTAGTTCAGGATTCTGGCTACTATCGGCCGCGGCGGCGCCCCAGGCGGTGGCCGTTTGGCCAGCGAGCGATGAGCGCGCTCAACTATGAAGACCTTAGAGAGTTGTTCGGAACCAAATATGTCAATAATCATCCTCTCCATATAGTCCTCCATGCGTCCCACGTTCGTGGATTCCGGCAGGCCTGTGACCCTTACGTTGTTCCTTCTGGACCTCCCTTCTAACTCCTCGTTCTTCGCCTGTATGACGGCCAGCACCCTTTCCATGTTGAATACTTTAGACGATACGGTGGCCAACCCGTCCTCCGTGGCAGACACCCTCTGCTCCACTTCCCCCATTCGCTCGTTTTGGCGGTCAAACTGCGTCGCCATGTGGTCGAGTCGGTGATTGACCGATTCCATGGTGCCCTCGATGGATTGTAGGGTCTTCTGCATAGCCACCAACGTGGCTTCTAGGTTCGGGGCGCCCCCCACAGCCCCCTCCCGATCAGTGACATCCGGGGTCTGGGAGTTCATAAGTGCAGTCTTTTTTGCCTCGAAGTTAAGCTTCGGCTGGTTCCTCTCCGCTCGGCCCATGGCGGCAGCTCACGCAGCACAGCCAAATATACAGTTCAGCAGTCCTGACTCGTCCGTCTATGCCAGCCCAGTGGGTCCTATGCAGTAGCCTGGCGTCCCTCGCAGTCTCAGCGCTCTCCTGTGCACCTGTCTGCAGCGCCGCCAAGGCCCCCGCGCCGGTCAGGAGGCAGCACCCCAAAGCGATCCCAGACGGTCTTTACGTTCCCCCCCCCCCGATGCTCGGGGCATGCCAGTCGGTAAGGCCGTGTTCAGCAAGGCCCCCTCAGCAAGCAGACCCCTCCAGCTCCGGGTCCCCGCATTCCACTCGGATTTTGACAGCCCCAAGTCCGCGGTGTGGATTAACAATTTGTCGGGCTGCCGCAGATGTTTAGGCAATCATCACTTCCACCAGTGGCAGCAGTGCAGAGTAGCGCGCCGTCATCGGCTGGGGCATAGGGGCTGCAATTAATGTCTCCGTCTTCCCGCCTTGCCTCCCCGCCGAGCCCCTCTCCCTGCCCCCACCAGAGTCGGCTCACGCGGCGCGGCCTCGGCAGGCCCAGCGCCACCTCCGCAGCCCCGGGCTTGCTTAACGCCCCGCCCCACTCACCAGCTCCGGCGGGGCCGGGTCCGGGCCGTTCCAATCTCCGGCGTCTCACTGGGGATATTTCACAGGGTTTCGTCGTCTCCGCCCCGATGCCGCTGGGCTCCGTCCTCCTCTCCGCAGGGTGGAAGCCGCAGGTTCTAGCGGGCGCCCAAGTTGGCCAGCAGCGGTAGTCCCACGAGGTGCGGGCAGTGCAGGCAGCAATCTCCCGTCACGGAGCTCTCCGTTCCAAAGTGCGGTCCGGACGGCCTCGGAATCCGGACAAAAGTTACGCAGCAGGCCCCCGATGTCAGCGGGGCTCTCACAGCTCGATTGCAGGGTTCAGGCTACAGAGATTTTAGGATAAATGGATGTATTTTAAGTGGTCCTGACAGAGCCTCACGCAAGTGCGGCCATCTTGTCCGGCGCCCTCTAGCGCCCCCCCAGTTATTTAATGTTTGATGTGTTTTATTGTTTAATGTTCAATACAAGTTCTTTTATATCTAATGCATTCATTATTCTATCCTGGATGACAGGTGGAGAGAATGATGGTAGTAAAAGGGAGGGGGCGGCATTTTTCAATTATCGCCTAGGGCGGCAAAACACCTAGAAACGGCCCTAAGCAAAGTGAGCAAGGGACTCACGTCTGAGCATACCCTGCCACACTTATGGCGGACTGGGTGTGAGTGTTTGATTGGTTCAGATGCTCCGTCCATTACCACCCCCTTTTGTACTGCTTTTGGCCGCCATAAGTGTGGCAGGGTATGCTCAGACGTGAGTCCCTTGCTCACTTTGCCACTGGATTCAAGCAAGCCGGGCTGAAGACGGCTGGAATGCCAGAAACCGTTCTTTGGAATCTTGTTTCCGGTCCAGGGAAGGCATGGCTTGGCAGTTCAGGCTGGACTGTTCCCATGAGGCACAGGGTCAGACTGATTTGCATATAGCCATGTCTGAACTGGAGTGGCAGAGTGGGCTAAAGAACGGTGATGGATTAAACCCAGATCTTTTGACTGGGTGTGAGTGTTTGATTGGTTCAGATGCTCCGTCCATTACCGACCCCTTTTGTACCGCTTTTGGCTGCCATAAGTGTGGCATGGTATGCTCAGACGTGAGTCCCTTGCTCACTTTGCCACTGGATTCAAGCAAGCCGGGCTGAAGACGGCTGGAATGCCAGAAACCGGTCCTCGGAAGCTTGTTTCCGGTCCAGGGAAGGCATGGCTTGGCAGTTCGGGCTGGACTGTTCCCATGAGGCACAGGGTCAGACTGATTTGCACAAAGCCATGTCTGAACTGGGGTGGCAGAGTGGGCTAAAGAAAGGTGATGGATTAAAGCCAGATCTTTTGACTGGGTGTGAGTGTTTGATTGGTTCAGATGCTCCGTCCATTACCACCCCTTTTTGTACCGCTCCGCATCAGAGCCTGCAGGGAAGGGAGGACGCACTCGCTGACTGCACCGCTGACTCCGCCTCACCTCAGCTCCTCACCAAGGTGCCTCAGTCGATTCACGGCAGCTCCACGCTTCTGGGCCTGCGCGGGTGATCAGTGACTTCAGCGCGGCGCCGCCTTTCTCCTCAGGCAGTCGGCAGGTCCTCCTCCGGACCGGCCCGCAGCTAACTCCTCGACGTTACTCCGCCCCCTGTGCGTAGTGTATCCCCCTCCACGGGGCCTGCGCATATATGGGACTCTACCTCTTCACCTCACCGCTGACTCCGTTTCCACCTCAAAGCAGCAGCAGCCCCCGGAGCGCCCCCTTCCACCCTTCAGTAGCGAGCCTGCTCGACCCCCTGGGACACCACCAGAATCACAGCCGCGGTCCAAGCAGCTCCCACTACAGTGATCACGCTAGCCACCGACTTGTCTCCGGGGAAGAAGACGACTTCCCAGCAGCACTTCACAGCCCAGGTGAGGGGTGGCAGGAGGGGTACAGGAGCAGGTTGGTTTTAGGATGCAGATGGGTGAAAAGTTCCCTCAGTCCTATCCCTGCCTTTCGTAGCTCCTTATAGTTGTTTGCTCAGCTTTTCCTCCACCGGATAACGGGCAGAACTCTCACTCTGCTCAACCCCTTCCCAGGGATCTCACAGGCCCACCCCAGTGTCAGGGATAAGTTCCTATTAACTCGTGAGGACCCTATGTCCAGGTACATCCGAGTATAAATAAGTAGGGTCAGGTCTATGGTTAGAGGGACGGTGATAGCAGTAAGGAAGCAACCCTTAAAGTAAGAAGTCAACCCTCTGAGTGTCCTAACCCCCTAGCGCCACAGCCTGCACTCCGACTGGCTCTTAGGTGACAAAATGGCCGCCCAGGTACTGGCCTTATATACCCTAGGTCCAGTTCACTGGAATCGGCCATAAAGGTTCTAGATTCCTCTCACTAGTCTATGGGCCAGTCTCTGAGGTAAAAGTCTTTGGCAGTTGGCAGTTGGCAGTTTTGTAGTTGAATTCCTCACTATCACCTCCATTATAAAAGAACACCTGTACCCCTATTCTATGGTGTAAAAAAATAATAATGAAGCACCCAGAGCTCTAAGTACAACACCAATTAAAATATAGTGGACACAAAAATGAAAGAAAATTAGGAGGCAAAAAGGAGAAAAAAAATAAATAAATAGGAGGGACCACCCAAAGGGCTGACAGGTCTAACAATAAGTATTTAGGATTTCTGTCTGGTTGGTTTTATCTGTTTAATAATGTCATGGTTGTCTCTCTACTCTTTTCTTGAATATTATGCATTAATGTTTGGACGTGTTCGATTTTGGAGTGGGTACTTATTGTGATTTCTAGTACATTTTTTTCCATAGTTTCTAGTGCGTTTAAAATGTCCAGTGACATATTTCTCACTTGTGTTTGGAGAGCTTTGATTTCTCTCTGAGTCTGAGGTGATGTCTTAGGAGTACGCATCTGCCTATTTCGGGTTTTGTTTGAGTCCTGTTTCTTTAGAATTTCGATGTCTTCAGTGATCCTATTCTTGTCATTGGCTCGAGTGTTTGTGCCTCCTCTAATTGTGGAGTGGGATGCGCTCCCTATGTCCTGAGATCTTGATCCTCCTCTAGTAGGATATCATTTTCGTAAGGTCATAGATGTCATTTGTAATGTTGTTGAGTTGAGTATGAGAGGGGTGTTAGCTTCCAACTCCTTTATTCCTGGCTGAAGGTTCCCGTTTACTGGCCTGCGAGTTGGAGAGGTCATATCCTGAGGTAAAGGCGCTGAGTCTTCCCGCTGTACTGGCATTGGGGCGGAATTGGCATATGGTATAGAATTATCTCTTGTCTCTGTATCACTTCCGACCAATGTGTCTCCTGCTAACATTGTGTCTCCTGGTATCATTGTAGGTTGAGGTTCTACAGGGTCTCTAAGTGTTGTGAACCCTGTGGTGGTAGTGTCTGTGGTGAATTGGGTGGTTATTTGTGTTGTCTGGTGTTGATTAGATAACGTTGAGTTATCTACACACTCTTTTAACGTTGAAAACTGGTTGTAAAACTTTTCTAGCTCGCCGTTAGTTGCTTGTATAAGTACAATTCAGTTCTTTTAAATAGTTATGCATAGCTCCGCTCTTAATCTTAATCTTGGTGATGGGGCGATCATAAGTTTTTTACCATGTGGGAGCCATACCATATGGTGAGTTAATTAGGATGAAAAGAAATTGCTCAGAGGAAAAAGAAATGAAAACAAAATTCAAAGAGACAAAGCGTAGATTCCTTATACGAGGAAACAAGTTTAGTGACATTCAACATGGGGAAGCAAAAGCAAGAGATGTAATCAGGGCACAAACCCTGATTAACAAAAAACAACAAAAAAGAAACAATGAAGAACAGCAAGATGATATGGTCCGTATGATCTTAACATACAGCAAAGAAAGTTTCAAAATACAAAAAATACTAAACAAATACTGTAACGTCCTGAAAAAATGTTCCGGACATTGGAGCCAAGCTGGGTGATCGTCCACAAATATTCTTTTTTAGAACATTGGAACGTTGGAAGCTCCATTAAAAACAAACGAGAAGCTTCGTGTTTATAAAGGCTGGTATAAGCCCGGAGCTCCAACATTCAAATGTTTCTTTGTGGCTGTGAACAAAGGCTTCAGGGAGCAGGAGGGGATTTCAATCCCCTTGCGCTCCCTGAAACCTTTGTTTAATTTGTTAGAACATTCTTCCCTCAGTGGCAAAAGTTTCTAATAGCCTTATAGCTCTTTGTAGCAGGGCTATACTGGCTATTAAAGTCCTGCTGCCTTGTTAAAGGCCAGAGCCGAACGCTGCAGCAGACCTTTAATAGCGGTAGAGCCCCCTACGGCGGGCTATAAGGTTATAGAAAAGCACCATCACTGTTGGACACATTGGTGAATAGCCATTTTGTCCTTAAAAACTGGAGACCTGGCTGCAGAACTTATAGAAAGGATTTGGAAAATGTTATACATGCAAGCCGTGAAAAATAGGGAAGAACTTGAAAACTATCATGGATCCCGAGCCAAACATTCAACATTAATGAAGCGATCACATGTGAATCCACATATGTGGTCTATCTAATAGAATGATTCTGTGGGAAAAGATACATAGAAAGCTCTATATGCCCACTGAAAAAGCGCATTCTGGAGCATATTAGAGCGACTCAGAACAAGGATTTGACCAATGCAATTGCGAAACATATGCAAACGCACGAGGGGAAAACATAGATGGATATGACATATTCAGGCCTAATGACAGTGCCACCAAATGAGAGGGGAGGTAACATGACATTAAAATTGAGATGCTCAGAATACAAACTTATTATAAGATTTAAAACAATCCAACTGGGTTTAAATGGGGACGGAGAGATGTACATTAATCTCTAATCTTGTGCATCAACTGAATATATGTTTTCCTTTTTCCAGAGCATTTGAAGCATTACAGTGGAGTTGGTTCTATGAAATATTAAATATCGAATGTTGTGAATAGCCGAATCCAATGTCAAAACAGTTGATGACGAGTACAAGAAATTCGTGTAATCAGTTGGCACTTGGAGAGTGAATTGGTACTGAGTCATGATTTAGTAGTATATTGACGACAAATATGAAGCTTAACATAGTTTAAGAGAACACGAAGTCATTGGACACTTAGTCCGGTAATTTAGTGTACTACACACGAGCAAAATGGCATGTTTGCACAGAATGGACAATGGCACTTAGCCAAGTACAGAATTATTATCACAAAAAATGTCCGCCGGCACGTAAAGTAGTGTACGAGTGAATAAACAATTGAAATCCCAAGGATAGTGCAGGGCTGGACTGGCTACCGAACTGGGGGCTAATTTCACTGCGGTGGGGGCTGATTTTGTTGATGGGGACCTGCATGTGCTGCGAAATAAACAAAGCAAAATGAATGTTTTTCAGCACAGGCAGGTCCCCATCAACGAAATCAGCTCCCAGCTCGGCAGCACACCAAAATGCCTGGTACGCAGTCCGGCCCTAGGAGAGTGCTGCGATAATTTTTCCTTGCTAGTGAATATTTTTGCAAGGTTGGTCCTACCTTGCCGAATGCACCAGCTGTAAAGCGCGCCCCACCGCAGAACTGTTTATTTGGTGTGTATGTATATATATATATATATATATATATATATATATATATATATATATATATATATATATTATACTAGCAGCCCGTCCCGACGTTGTCCGGGTATGAATAGCTGCCGGCCAGTAGTATATTGTTTTGTAGGATTTCGTTTTGATAGCATTTATTATCTGTGACAGGCCTGTGAAACGCTCCGATTCACAGCGCACTGCTGATGCACTTAAGAGTGTGCGTTCAGTAGTGTGTGAACTCGAGTTTCCCTACTTTATTTATCCTTGCAATATTATATAGCGCGAACTCGACAACATGGCATGAGCACAATTTACATTACAGAAGAACACATTCATTTGTGGTTGGCACGGGGAGACAAAGCGATTTGCCTGGAATCACAGAATGTTGAGCTGATGCCGAGATTCGAACGTAGCTCCCCAGCTCTAAAGTTCGCAATTCTAGAACTTGTGGCGGGAGGTTGTCTAAAAGTGTATGTCGGTGCTGGCCATCAATGAGAGAGACCTGTGCATTTTTCAAATGGGTGGTGAAAAAATATGAGTATGTTGCTGGAGATGTGGGCCACCGTGCCACCAATGTACTTACCGGGGGAGGGTAAACACCCAATATTCCGCAACTTTCTTTCCGCATACCATCACTTCGCATACTTTAATTACACAAGTACCATGACTCCGCAATACCATTATAACGCATGGCAGTACATTTTATATGCTTTTACCACGCATACATTTACAACGAAATTCGTTGTAAATGCATGAATGGTATAAGCATGGTTTTTTTTAATGTTTGGATAAGGTAAGTATGGGTATAGGGGTATATGTTTTGGGGTACTGAGGTCTATGTTTTGGGGTGTTTGGGTATTTTAAGGGTTCTGATATAGTTTGGGGTTATGGGGTACAGGGGTAGTTTTAGGGTTTAGGGATAGGTATGGGTTTTGGGGTACAGGGGTATTTTTAGGGTTCAGGGCTAGGTTTGGGTTTTGGGGTATAGGGGTATTTTTAGGGTTCAGGGGTAGGTTTGCGTTTTGGGGTACAGGGGTATTTTAAGGGTTCATGGGTAGGTTTGGGTTTTGGGGTACAGTGGTATTTTTAGGGTTCAGGGCAAGGTTTGGGTTTTGGGGTACAGGGGTATTTTTAGGGTTCAGGGGTAGGTTTGGGTTTTGAGGTACAGGGGTATTTATAGGGTTCAGGGATAGGTTTGAGTTTTGGGGTACAAGGTATATTTATAGGGTTAAGATGGGTTAGTGTTTAAGGGTGTTGGGGTATTTTAAGGAGTAAGGGTGGGTTATGATTATGGTGTGCAGGGGTATTTAAAGGGAGCAGGGTGGGATTAGCATGCGATATGAGACATGGCATGAAGGGCGGAACGTACCACACGCCCACAGCTTTTGTCACGCCCCCAGCACATGCCCATAGCACAACGCAGACACGCCCACAAGGGACTACTTTGGTGGCACAGTTCTTTTACCTTTTAAATGTATATGGCAGGCGTCTGCATAGCCTATGTCCTTCTGCTGCAACTGCCCTTTCCAACGCTGTATTGGGTGTTGTGATTGGTGCTGTGGTTCCTAAAAGGTTTGGGCTCTCTCTTTATTATATTAGTATGGATATATATATGTATATAATATTTTTTTCTTTTTTATTAGGGTCCCTGTTTTTACGGATTTTTACAGATAAATACAAACAGACAACATTGTGTTTCTTCTCTGTATTTATTATTAAAAGCGGAAGAATACAGATAGTTTGGCATCTTTTGAATGACTCTCCATGCTGAGATTAATGATTTTCAAGCCAGTAGCTGTACATATTGGCAGCATGGCCAATAGCTGTACATATCGGCAGCATGGGGAGTTACAAAGCTGTATGAGATTTGCTTAAATTACTGCATAACTCAATATGTGTTTGTGCTATTATCAACATTTTTAAATGTGGGTTTATTTTTTTATTATTTGTGGATGTGTAATGTGATAAACCTTGACAGGCATTAAAGTATGAGTGCATGTTTATCTTTTAAATAAATGTGGAAATATACGAGTTATTTTTTTATCTTTTCACAAAACACAAAATACATATGGATAACACTAATAAGATGGCCCAAAAATAAATATGGATAAATACAGACAGAATGTTGACAAAAATAAGTACCATAAACCTGGGAGCCTTATATATAATATAGATTTTGTTGAGTTGAGCCTTTCTGCTGTCATCACTGGGTGGCCACTTGAAGGCCGTGCCACTGCATTAATTCCAGCATCTGAGGTAAGCTTGGGCGTGCGGGACCAGATTTGTGAAAATTGGGTCGGGGATTCATGTGTGCTTATACTCGACGGCACCGTGGTGAGCTGTGCAGTCATCAAGCAGTTCGCCTTCGTTCACATGTGCGAATGTAGAGAGCCATCCGGGCCTCTCTATACATTGTAACGATCTCTGTACATGCATCCCTACACCCCCGGGGCGGGCTCGCTCCGGGGTATAAAATAAAGAAGCGGAAGACCACTCAGGGTCTTTCCGGCACCACCTAAATCAGTGTACCTGTGTGTTTGTTTGCTCCGTGCTGACCACGTGCGAGGCCCAGTCCCCGCACTCCACATTGGCGACGAGGCCGGCACAGACCTCACGCGTGCCCGCCTTGCCTCCTGCCTGGAGCAAAGGCCCATCTGCACCTGCACATCGGCGCGCTGCCAGCGCCGGAAGAGGGACGCCGCGGAGCCCACCCGCTCTGTCCAGAAGTCTTCGACAACCGACCCGAAGACCAACCCACCCAACCTTCTGCAGGACCTTCACCCCCCTTGAACATCCTTAACGACTGGAACCCTATCTCCACTGAGGACACCATCCGCCTGATGAACTCCATCCACTCAGGATCCCCAACTGACCCATGCCCTTACCACATCTTCAACAAAGCAGACTCCATCATAGCACCACACCTCCGAGATGTCATCAACTGCTCCCTCAACTCCGCCACCTTCCCGGAAAGCTGGAAACACGCAGAACTCAGCGCCCTCCTGAAAAAACCCACAGCTGACCCCACCGAACTCAAAAACTACCGCCCCATCTCGCTTCTTCCATTCCCGGCCAAAGTCATTGAGAAAGCTGTCAACAACCAGCTCTCCGCCTTCCTTGAAGCCAACAAATCCCTCGACTCCTCACAGTCTGGCTTCCGAGCCAAACACAGCACTGAAACGGCCCTCATCGCAGCAACAGACGACATTCGAACTCTACTGGACAATGGAGACACAGTCGCCCTCATCCTCCTCGACCTCTCCGCTGCCTTCGACACAGTCTGTCATAGCACCCTTCTACAGCGCCTCAGAGACGTAGGAATCCAAGGAAAAGCACTCGAATGGATCACCTCGTTCCTCACCGGAAGAACACAGAGAGTCCGCCTCCCACCATTCAAGTCAGAGGCCTCTGAAGTCATCTGCGGCGTGCCACAAGGATCGTCACTCAGCCCCACCCTCTTCAACGTATACATGAGCCCCCTTGCGGCCATCGCTCGCCAACACAATCTCAACATCATCTCCTAAGCGGATGACACTCAACTGATCCTATCACTCACCAAAGACCCTACCACCGCCAAAACCAACTTACACGAAGGAATGAAAGAAGTAGCCGAGTGGATGAAGCATAGCCGTCTGAAACTGAACTCAGACAAAACAGAAGTCCTCATCTTAGGCACCTCCCCCTCCGCCTGGGATGACTCCTGGTGGCCAGAAGCCCTTGGAAAAGCACCCATCCCGACAGACCACGCATGGAACCTGGGCGTCATCCTGGACTCCTCACTCTCGATGACCAGACAAGTCAACGCCGTTTCATCATCCTGCTTCAACATCCTTCGCATGCTCAAAAAAACATTTCGCTGGATCCCCACCGAAACTAGAAAAACGGTCACCCATGCACTGGTCACGAGCCGCCTGGACTACGGAAACACTCTATACGCCGGTACCACCGCAAAACTCCAGAAAAAACTCCAACGCATCCAGAACGCTTCAGCCAGGCTTATACTAGACATCCCACATAAAGAACACATCTCTGATCACCTGAAAAACCTCCACTGGCTCCCCGTAAATAAGAGGATTACTTTCCGCCTCCTAACCCACACACACAAAGCACTTTACGAACTTGGGCCCGAATGCCTCAACACACGATTGTCCTTCTACACCCCCTCCCGTCAGCTGCGATCCTCCAACCTAGCCCTTGCCACTGTACCTCGCATCAACAAAACCACCATGGGAGGTAGATCCTTCTCCTACCTGGCAGCTAAAACATGGAACTCACTTCCCACTCACCTTCGCCTTACTCAGAACCACCTGGCATTCAGAAAGCAACTTAAAACTTGGATATTCGACAAGTAATTCCCCACCCTCCCCCTAGCGCCTTGAGACCCTATGGGTATGTAGCGCGCTATATAAATGTCTTGACTTGACTTGACTTGACTTGCCTGGTTGTCTGTGCCGCTCGCGCCACTGCTCGAGGCCCGTCCACGCGCCTCCCTCCTGGGAGCGCCTTCGGCTGGCGGGACTCGCCAAGCGCATCACACGGGTGAGTGACTCCCCAGCAGCCCCGCCCGTGCCGACAACCTGCAGCCTGCAGGGGCCTTGGCCCCGCGTGCTCCCCTCGTGGTGCACGGCCCCCCCCATCCCCACAGGCGTGCGAGGCACACACACACACGCAGCCTCAAAAGGGAGGGGTGAATCAGAGCGATGCTGCACGTCGGCTCTCCATCTGTCCTGCCAGCGGCCCCCCCGTCTCTCCCCAGCCAGCGTGAGACACCACTCCTCGGCCCCAGCCGCCCACACCGGCAATCAAGCATTGGTCAATGCAAGGAGCAATAAAGGGGGCATCAAGTAAGGACAGCTCCTGTGAACACCGAAACTGCATATCGAAGGCAAAAAGCAGAGACACACTATGCACCTATGCCCCACCCCATCTGGCAATCAACGGTGGTAACCAACACACCCGCAGGGACGTAGAGTGGAAGAGCGGCCGGAGCGGCCTTGGGAGGCGTCGCGAAGAGGGTAGCAACACACAGTCGACAGAACTCCCCAAAAGGCCGCAACAAGACTCGTGGAGGAAACCACAATGACAGACCCTGCAACAGGTTCAGGCCAACCAGGTGCTGGCCAGAACACGGGTGCATCGACTGCGCCGCCACCGCCGGCCCAGCAGGAACCGCCCAGAACCAAGCTGTGGCACGAGGCCCCCAGGTATCCGGCCATGCTCACACAGGCATTGCGCCCCTTCCCCCGTTCAGCGAGTCGGCTGACCCCGCGACGGCGGCGCCGAGGTGGAAAGCGTGGCTCGGAAGGCTCAACCTATACTTCAAGGGCACCCGCGAAACAGACGGGACTGTCAAGAGGTCACTCCTCAACCTATACGGAGGCCCAGAAATATATGACCTCTTCGAAACGCTCCCTAACACCGACAAGAGGATGACTATGATGCGGCGGTCGACGTGCTCAACACCCATTTCGACCCCCAACTAAATAATGACTTCGAGAAGTTTAAGTTCAAGAGGGCGTGGCAAACTGAGTCGGAATCGGTCGACATGTACTATGCAAGGCTATGCCGGCTGGCCAGCAGCTGCCCGTTTCTCAATCCGAGAGAAGAGATCAGAGACCAGATCATCGTGGGGTGTCGCTCAAAGTTGCTAAGAAAGCTCATCCTTCGGCAGCCTAGAATATCGCTCGATGAAATACTGATTCTCGCCCGCTCGCATGAGCTGTTGGATGCGCGAGCCGAAGAGATGGAGGTTGCCCTACGCTCACCGATGGCGCTTCCCGCAGTGTCCAAAATGGCGCCGATCTAAGAAGAAAGAGTAGACGCGACACAAAGGAGGCCCCAGTCCAATCGCCCGCGACAGATGCCCTTCCGGGGCACGCAGTGGGCCTACTGTGGGGAAGACCACCCAGCGACAGCGACATGCAGTGCAAAAGGGAAAACATGCCTAAAGTGTGGTCGACTGAACCACTTTGCAGCAGTGTGCCAAGGCGGGAGGTACAGGACGAATGCACCAAAACCCCGCGCAGGATATGGACCCAGGCAACTGACGCAGCAAGTCCGGTAATTGTCTTTAGAATCAGAACGTCCGCCCCCTGATAACCAAGCTCAGGAAAGAAGACCACGGTATGAGGATGACGATGACGATGAAGTATACGTCATCTTGTACGTCAGCAGGGTATCCACGAAAAGGAGACCACCGCCCATGTGCACCGTCTCCGTTGAAGGCATCGAGATACGAGCACTCATAGACAAAGGGGCGTCTGTAAACGTCATGGACTCGGAACAATATGAACTAATGTCACCCAAGCCTGCGCTTGCACCCTCAAGCGCACGCATCTACACCTACGGAGGCACGGACCCGCTGCCACTGCGCGGAGTAATCAGCACCACCATCGTGAACGGCGAATATTCGACGGAAGCTCGCTTCCACATCACCGAAGGAAAGAAAGCGACCCTTCTAAGCTGTCACACAGCAGAGGACTTAGGACTCGTGTTCTTTGCCAATCAAGTAGCCCTGGGCGGAGTTGGCGGAGTGGGGCTTCGTGGAGCTACGCGAAGTGGGCGAGAAACTACGCCCACCTCCGCACTCCGCGTAGCCCCACTCCGCAAAACCACTGGCCGCCAGCCCCGCCACCCGCCTCCCTCCCGCCCTCCCTAAATACTTTAAAATAAAGGAATGCAATAATTTTAAAAGCACTTACCTTGCCGCCGCTGGCCGCCGCGTTCCCCGGGGCTCGTTATCTTCCGTCTTCCGTCTTTTTCAGTAATGCGCATGCACGGGCGGCCGCGCACGCGCATTTTCTCGCGCATGTGCGGCCGCCCGCGCATGCGCATTACTGAAAAAGACGGAAGACGGAAGATAACGAGCCCCGGGGAACGCGGCGGCCAGCGGCGGCAAGGTAAGTGCTTTTAAAATTATTGCATTCCTTTATTTTAAAGTATTTAGGGAGGGCGGGAGGGAGGCGGGTGGCGGCCAGCTACGCTCCGTCTGCGGAGCGTGCGTAGTGCCGCCTGGCTCCGCCAGCTCCGCAAAATGCGGAGTAGGCGGCACTACGCACACTTCGTGCACGGAGCGTAGCTGGCCGCCCACCCCTACAATCAAGTACATAAGTCGCATGCGGACAATATGTTGCAAGAATTCCCAGCGCTAAAAGGAAAGAAATTTTGTCTACACATAGACACCTCCGTGCGCCTGGTCGCTCTCAGGCACCGGCGGGTACCATTCAACCTCAGGTGGAGGCTGAACTCAAAAGGCTAGAAGATCTCGGGGTCATAGAAAAGGTGTCAGGTCCGACCCCATGGGTATCTCCACTGGTCGTGGCGCCCAAACCCAAACAACCAGGCGCAATCAGGCTGTGCGTCAATATGAGACTCCCCAACGCAGCCGTGAAGAGGGAACGCCACATTACCCCGACCATGGACGACATCGTCGCGGACCTGAATGGGGCGAAGTGGTTTTCCAAGTTAGATCTTAACTCGGGGTACCACCAACTCGAACTGGAACCTGAGAGCCGCTATATCACCACCTTCTCGACCCACGTAGCACTAAGACGATACCGGCAGCTGAGTTTTGGCGTATCCTCAGCCGCGGAGGTGTTCCAGAACGCCATACCTGAGGTACTGTCAGGGCTGAGCGGAGTAATCAACCTCAGTGACGATATACTCATCTACTCCAACACCCTCGAGGAACATCACACCCACTTGAGAGCAACACTGCAAAGGCTGGTGGAGCATGGGCTGACCTTACATCGGTCAAAGTGTTCGTTCTACCAAGAATCCATAGATATTCTTTGGATACACGTTCACACGTTCACACGAGAGGGGCTGAAAGTCGATACCAAGAAGGCGGAAGCAATCCGAACCGCGAGCACTCCGCGAAACCCCACCGAGGTGCAGAGCTTCCTCGGCATGGCAACCTATTGTGGCCGCTTCATCCCAAATTTAGCGGCCCTGGCAGAACCCCTGAGAGCATTCACTCAGCAGGACCATGAATGGGAATGGACCGGTACAGCAAACAAGGCATTCCAAGACATTAAAGCAAGCCTTCTCGACAAGACAGTGATGGCGTACTTCCAGCCACGCCGGAAAACAGAACTGATCGTGGATGCCAGCCCGGTGGGCCTGGGAGCCGTGCTACTACAAGAATATGGCGTGGATGAGTTGAAGCCAGTCGCATACGCGAGTAAGGCCCTGACCGACACGGAAACTCGGTATGCCCAGATTGAGGCCTTGGCAATAAAGTGGGCGTGCCAGCACTTTCATTTGTACTTATGTGGACAAGAATTCAACGTGGTGACAGACCACAAACCTCTGTTGCCTCTGTTTACGGGATCATCCAGACTTGCGCCCCCACGGATAGAGCGTTGGGCCGTTCAGCTGCAAGGATATAACTTCAGGCTCCTGTTCCGACCGGGAGCGCACAACCCTGCTGACTACCTCTACTGGCATCCGGACGTGACAAAACAGGCTCATACCCTCGCCGATGGTTCAGGTATGGAGGAGTTTGTCCACATGATCTCACAAGCCGCGTGCCCAGACACGATGATGCCGCAGGAGATCGGCGAGGCCACTGCCAATGATGAAACGCTATCCAGAGTCAAGCGTGCCCTTGAGGAGAATCGCTGGGCACACTTCCTGGATGGGGCCCAGATCCTGCGGCCAGAAGTCAGCCATGCACGGCAGCAACTGTGGCAAGTCAGGAGTGAACTGAGCGTGGGAGACGAAGGAGTCATACTCCGAGGACATCTGATTGTCGTGCCAGAAAGTCTCCAGGGCCAGATGCTGGCAATCGCACATACCGGCCATCAGGGAATGGCCAAAACTAAGGCGCGGCTGAGAATCAAAGTCTGGTTCCCAGCCATGGACAACATGGTGGGCGAGATGGTACGATCCTGCCATGCCTGCACCATCACAGGTGGAGACCCGGCGCCAGCGCCGGTCATAACAAAAGATGCCCCTCAGACACCGTGGACCCACCTTAGCGTCGACTTTGGGAGCTGCCCAGATGGCAGACACACGCTCGTATTGGTGGACTCCTTCTCCAAGTTTCCAGTAGTGGAAGTAATTCCATCAATTGCTTTTCCCCAAATCAAGAAAGCCCTCGACCACATCTTCGCCACAATGGGGCTCCCGGAAGAAATAAAATCCGACAATGGTCCTCCATTTCAAGGAAGGGAATTCCAAAACTATTTAGAAAGTCTCAGGATCAGACACCGAAAGATCACACCGCTGTGGCCCCAAGCAAACGGGGAAGTAGAGAGACTAATGAGGACACTCAACAGGGCCCTCAGGATTGCTGTAGACAGCGGAGATGACCCAGAAGCAGCTCTGGACCAGTTCTTGGGTGCCTACCGGCAGACACCACATAGCACCACAAAATGTGCCCCAGCGCACGTGCTATTCAAGAAAGCACCTCGAGACAACATCCCGACTGCCTACACCTGGGTCCCGGAGGCAAGAGATGGCGAGGCCATCCAAGCTCGAAGACGAACCACCAATCAGAAAGCGAGTGAGGCCCGGCATGCTCAACAACCGGTCTTACGTGAAGGAGACACCGTAGTGGTCCGAGATCGTCACCCAGGGTGGAAATTCCGAACACCCTATGAGCCGGAGATATGGATGGTAGAGAAAGTTCAAGGAACGATGGCCACTGTCCGGCGAAGGCATCAGGTAGTGACCCGAAACGTATCATGCTTCAAGAAGGCGGGAGGGCCGGCCGGCCCCCCGCAATTGTCACCAGTCAGGAGCCGGCAGAAGATTGCACTCAAGATGAGGAAGGGCCATGTTTCGGCCCGCTCTCCCGTCAACAAACGGGAGGAAGCCTGGTCGGGGAGGCTAGTCAAAATACTGCACGCACCACCACCTCGTCGTGCCCTGCCTCCCAGGTAGTGAGTGAGGAGACAACCCCGGCTGGGGTTGTGACATCCCCGGTGGGCCGAAGTCGCCAGTGCAACCTGAGACCCAATCTGGGTCCGAGCCAGAGACTGAGAGACTTTGCCTGGACTTCACCCTGATGAGTCCCCGGCCAGAAGGACAGACTAAATTGAAGGAGGGATGTAGAGAGCCATCCGGGCCTCTCTATACATTGTAACGATCTCTGTACATGCATCCCTACATCACCGGGGCGGGATCGCTCCGGGGTATAAAATAAAGAAGCGGAAGACCGCTCTGGGTCTTTCCGGCACCACCTAAATCAGTGCACCTGTGTGCTTGTTTGCTCTGTGCTGACCACGTGCGAGGCCCAGTCCCCGCACTCCACAGCGAAGAGGACCGGGCCCTGGCCGCTATAGCGGCACTCAACATTCGCGAGCTGAATGGCCGAAAGATGGTGGTTGAACTGAGCAAGTCGCGGCCTCTCAACACCTGGAAGGTGTTTGTGGGCAACGTCAGTGCCTTGTGCACCGTCACCGAGCTGCGCAACCTTTTCAAGACCTACGGCAGGGTGGTGGAATGCAATATAATGAAAGGTAAAGGAGTATTGACCTTCCTACCGCTTACTAACCGCAGCACCTCTCACTGCCTCTTCAGTCACAGATTCTAGAGCAAACAATATAAAATTCCCCGTCACCCCAAAAGATTAGACCCATTAATTCGAAGAACCACAGCCAAACATTTAAATTCACAGGCTATGCTCCCAAAAAACTACGAAGTTGTTTCCTACCAAGCAAGTGTTTCGAAACATTAACCGGCGTTTGTTACGCTAGTCTGGGACACATGCGTCACTTCCTCTCTTAGTCCCAGAGTAATGGCCTTAGCGTCTGACTCTTAGCCTTACTACTCGTAGCAGGCCTTTTTTCAAATCCTTCGAAATTGCCTTTTTTGGGTGGTTATTATGCTCTTTATATTTAAAGTGATTTTGCTATTTGATGTCTTTAAACTTTTGGTTTCTGAGCATGACTATTTTTTTTTGTAGTGAATGAAGCTAATCGCTAATAGTGGACATGTAGTTGCATCCCCACCAGATTAGTGCAACAGCCTACCTATGTTAGGAATAGAACTAGGCATGTATTTTGAAATGCACCTGGCCTTCCAACGGTTCATAGAATGTAAATCGTGTTTTTAAAGCTCTCTGTCGGACTGTCGATTGGGGGGTTAAGCTCTGGGTATTGAGATGCCGCACGTTACTGTCGTTAAATCAAAAGTACGTGCTCTGTCAAATGATAAACTCCATGTGCTCAAACTTAACTACTGTAAGCATGTGGGGGGGGGGGGGGGGGGCGTCGACTATCCAACAAGATTTTAGACCAGCCGTGTTATCGCTAGTACTATCCCATGTAGATCATATGGTTTCTACCAGGCCCTGGTGAAAGCCGTTCTCTGGATGGGAAGTATATTTGTGGGCCGTCAATTAGATTATACTGTCTAGACCGCAAGCTTAATTCTTGGGGTTTAAAGTTTTGTGAATTGACCAATTTATTGGGTACAATTCACTAACCTTTTGGGATTGGGCATCATACTACTCCAGGTTTAAATAGCGCCATCTTGAATCTTTGGGCGTAAAACCTACTTGTGTCTTATGCCTAAAGAAACTACCCACAGATAATGCTTTATGAACTGAATCTGTATGTTTAGGTGTAACCCACAGCTTTATGAATCGGTCCTGTGAAAACGCTCGCCCAATACCAGACATTGGAACGTTGCACCTTACAGTTCCCACCCTCCAGCAAGGGTGTCGGTATTTTGTTTCCTGCTTTAACTGTGTTGAATCATTTATTTATTTATTTTTGATAATTAACCTTATTGAATATTTGAAAGCAAAAAGAATTCATTGGTTGCAGCTCATAAATCAACACATGCAGTGGTTCTGAGTCAATAATACGTATAGATCGGGTCAATCCACTCCAGGCCAGCAGATCAGCCTGTGACACATTAACAGCAGAGCATAAAACAATCAGTACATCGAGAATAATGGCGGAATCGTGTTGAACCATTTCCCCCATATTTTATGGAACACTTCTGGAGCGCCTCGGGCTTCAAATAGGGCCTCTTCCTGGCTGCCGCACCAATCAACCCTCCTCCTCCACTCCCCCACAGTGGGCGCTGCAGTACGAGACCAATACCTCGCTATGCCTCTTTTGGCCACTGCTACCGCCATCCCCAACAGGCATTTGTCCATCCTGGAACCATCTAGGCCATTAAAGACCCCCAGCAACATCTGCAGTGGTTCATGGGGGATCTCCCATCCCAGAGCTTGTATGAGTTCCCGCTCCACCCCTCTCCAGAACCTCGTTTCCTTCGGGCAAAGCCACACCATGTGGTAAAAATCCGCAGGGGTTGAACCGCATCTCGGGCAGTCTGGGGAAGGTCGCAGGTGGGCACGAAAGAGCCGTTCTGGGGTGAGGTAGACCACGTGTAGATAGTAAATCTGCATCAGGCGCAGCCTGGAAGACGTGGTCAGGGTTCTGGGCGCCATAAGGGCATCTCTCAAGTCCGCCCCCGCCAGGGGGCCCACCCAGTCTTCCCAGCGAGCGCATAGTGTATCTAAGGACCCAGGGCTATTGTTCACTAGGGAGCGGTAGATGCGGGACACTCCTCCCCTGCCCAGGTTCCCCATCATCACCTGGGCTTCCAGTGGGCTGAACTCTGGGAGGGGGACCGGCGAAGGCAGATGCGCGTGAATGGCATGGCGCAGCTGCAGATGTCTAAAGTGTTGGGCGTGGGAAAGAGCATGGCGCTGCTGTAGGTCTGCGAAGGCCCGGATATGATCTCCAACCCAGACATCCCCGAGGACCGAGATGCCAATCAGATCCCAGCAGCAGAATCCATTCAGGGACGACACCTCCCGGAGCCAGGTGCGGTGCCAGAGCGGTGTTTGACGAGTGAGTTTGCGGTTCCACCCCATGTGGCACAGAGCGGCTTGCCAGGCCAAGAGGACCTTTCTAGTGATTGGCGCTATGGTCTGTGGCACCGGGCTGCCATATAGGAACGCTTGAATCTGTGGAAAGTCCATAGTCTCAAGCTCCACCCGGTATGCTGGGTTGGACCAGCCGCATGCATACCAGTCGTGGATGACGATTAGCTTAGTGGCAAGGTAGTAGAGGTAGAGATGGGTCACCCCTAGGCCCCCATCATAGGGAGGGATGCGGGTGTGTGTCAGGGATATACGCGGGCATCCGCCCCCCCCAGAGGAATTGGGACAGGAACCCATGAAGTTCGCGGAACCAAGTGCGGGGGAGGGGGATAGAGGTGTTTTGTAGGATGTAGAGGAAGCGGGGGTGGACCATCATTTTAAAAAGGGCGCTTCTCCCTGGGGGGTTGAGGGGAAGGGTTTGCCACTTTTTAAGATCAGCCTTCATTCGGACAACCAGGGGCGAGATGTTCAACGCCCACCCGAGTTCCGGCAGGAGGGCCACCCATATCCCCAGGTGCTTAACCGAGTGGTGTCTGAGAGGGATGGTCGACTGCCAGTCATAACACTCCCTGGAGGAATGCAGCGGGACTAGTGTGGATTTGGCCGTGTTGAGTCGAGGTCCGGAGACTCTTTCGAAGGCCGCAAGAGTCTGTAAGCACTTGGGGCCTGAGTTCGCTGGGTCCGCTAGATATAGAAGCATGTCATCAGCATAGAGGGCTATTTTGTCTACGTGGCTCGCGTTCCATGCCCACCCTTGGACAAGGGGGTCTTGCCAGATGAGCGTCGCTAGGGGCTCCATTGCTAGCGCAAACAGGAGCGGTGAGAGGGGGCATCCCTAGCGCGTACCTCTACGGATCGGGAAGGCCTCAGAGAGCTCCCCGTTAACAAGGACTCAAGCTCTAGGGTTGGCATAGAGGACCCTGATGAGGCGGCGAAACAAGGTGCCAAAGCCCATCGCCTCCAGCACATCTTGCAGATAATCCCAGTTCACTGTGTCAAAGGCCTTCTCAAAGTCGAGGAAGAGAAGTGCCAGGTATGGGGATAGGCGGGCACGGTGGGCCAAGGCCAGGTGGAGGCGATGAATGCAATGACGGGTGCCCCTAGCCGGCATGAACCCACACTCATCAGGATGAACCAGATCCTGCATGAGAGGCTTAAGCCTCTGGGCAGGTATCGTGGCAAAGAGCTTGATCTTAGTGTTAATAAGCGAGATTGGGCGGTAGTCCGCACAGCTCATGGAGGGTGGCTGGGTCTTAGGGATGACCACAATCGTAGCCAGATCAGACTCAAGGGGGAAGGAGCCGGTTTCAACCACGTGGTGAAAGAGGACCAACAGTCTGGGAGCCAGGGTATCCCGGAAGGCAGCATAGTATTCTTGCGGGAACCCGTCGGGGCCGGGCGTTTTGCCAGGGTGTAGGAGGAGGAAGGCCTCCAGCACTTCATCCAAGGTAAAGGGGCGGTCAAGGGCCTCTGCGGAGTTGTGCGGAAGAGAGGGAAGCCAGGCACACGTCCCTTCCAACAGGGCGGTCAGGGACGCCTCTGCTGGTCGTGCAGCATAAAGGTTCACGTAGAAGTGTGCAAAAGTTTCAGCTTTGGCCGCAGAGGTCACCTGGAGAGTACCGTCTTGTGCACGGACCTCTGGAATAATGCGATGAACTTTGGGATACGAGACCAAGTTGTGAAGAAGTTTGCCATTTTTGTCCCCCCAGCCGTACACCCGTGCCACCGATGATCGCCACAGCATTTGGGCCGAATCCAACGAAATCTGGCGGATTTCCTCCCGAACCAGTGTCAAATGTCGGGTGGGGTCCGCATGCCCCGCAAGAGATTGCTCTGCCTCTAACCGCGCAGCTCGGGACTCCAGCTCCGCGAGTCGGGCCAGTTGGTCCGCACGTTTGGCATATACAAGCACCCTTATGTCTTGACACGGTTTTTGGCTCTATTTAGCAGTGATATAGACTTTGATCTTGCTCACATCTAGGATATGTATTCTTAGTTTGTGTTGGCCCTTTTAAGCCCTTTCTTCCAGACCTAGAAGAGGCCATCTATTGCCTATTGGCTTTGGCCTGTCATTATTGCTTATAGTAGAGGTTGGATCCTGTGGTCCTGACTGTATTTTACACATTGGTATGGTTTATGTAGGTACTCTGACAGAGCTAAGGGTTATTTCATCCTTCTCAGGCGTATAGGCCCAGAACTAGAGGGACTCCATCTTGATGGAGCTGAGAGGCTTCAAGGGTAAAGGTAAAGTTTATAGTTAAAGCTGTTGTTCGCTTGGAGAGAACCGGCTCAGGCTGGCCCTTATCGAAAGACTGTATTTTTCTCCATTCCGAAGACACAACATCAGGCTGGCCAGCTGGGAACGTGTCCTTGGTACGGGGAGGTACAAGAATTTAGTGGGCGGCAGGTTACTGGCCGTAACTTTCCATGAAAGGACAAGCTTCCATATTAGCGAACTGCAGGAAAGGAGGAGTGCTCAGTTCAGCGTGGAGTTCAGTCTAGCTCGTGTTCAGTCCAGCTTGGAGGTCAGTTCAGCTTGGAGTCAGAGCAGTGTGGTTCTTGCAGAGGAGAGAACAGGATGTCTGCTGGAGCTGCAGAATAGAGTGCAGTTCTGGAATGGAGAAAAAAGGCAGATGATTGCTGAAGCTGAAGAGAGAGAGCAGTGCAGAGAGCATCAAAGAAGGCTGTCAGCTGGAGGAATTGAACCAGAGGCGTGGTGATGTGGTGACGGAGGGAGAGACAGAGAGAGCCCTGATCCCACCAGAGTCAGAGAGAAATCTTCCTTCTAATAGGTGAGGTAGTCTGAACTAGTCGCCTTTACAATTACACCTTAATCTTGTTCTTCTTCCCTAGGCTATTGTATGTCTAATCTTTTCCCTTTCAGCTGTGTGTTAATAGTTCCTGTTACCCCGCAGATAAATTGTATGTCTAATCCTTTTCTTTCAGCGGTGTGTTAAAGTTACTGTTAGTCATGGAGACCCCATAGATTCATATATATGTGCATTGCATCATTGTCAAAATAAAAGTGACCCCATTTCTTAGTGAACTAGTGTGCATGAGTTTTTTTATGATAAAGCTAGCCTGTCTTCTAACCAGTTGCCGTTGAGCCACTGATGGATCAGAAGGGAGTAGGAGCACTTAAATCAAGGAATAACTCAATCACATAGGGTGTATAACTTTGTCCCCATACAGTGAAGGTAACTTCATTTCCTAGTCAGGTATTACTGTTTGAACAGATGTTACCCCTGATCAGGTAAGTAATAGTGAATAATTAGGGAGATAGGAGACCTGCAACTAAGGGATAAAGTTTATACCAATTTCTATTATTGTAGTAGCAAACCCTTAGTGAATAGAGAGAGACTTCCCAACATAGAGAGACAGAGAGCTGAAGGTATTCATAGGAAAGTGGTCGTCATTGGTAAGTGACGTTAATGAGAGCGCTGGGGAGGAGACCAGCGTGGAGGTTCGCCAGATTGTGAACCGTGTGTAAATGAGAGCACCTAAGACAGAGGGGTGTGTAGGTCTGCCGGATTGCGGACCGTGTGTAAATGAGAGTACTGGGGCTGCAGACCCATGTGTGTATACCCACAGGATTGTGGCATGTTAATGAGAGCGCCAGGGAGGACACTGGTGTGTAATGAGATCGTCTCTAGAGAAAGAGGCGTTAATGAGAGCACTGACTGAGGTCAGTGTGTAATGGTAGATAATCAGAACTGCCCCAGGGTAGATTAGTCTGGACCCATGTGGTCGCGAGACTATAAGGTATGAGTGTGGTGTAGGGTATGGATATCTTTAGTAATCAGTGAGTATTCTTAGTATCCCTATAGATTTAGTGGTGTTTCTGATAATATGAGCTTGTATATTGCGAGTTCCCCATCCTCAGGTAGGTACCCAGGTGCCTGGATAGATGGTCCTGAGGAGGGAGATGGTTACGTTCCGGCTGGGTTAGAGGGGCCCCTAGGGGCTGATCCCATCTGGTCCGAAAATACGGTCGGTACATCTGGCGTAGTCGGCTGCTTACGAATCCTGTGTGACCTGGCCATGTGCTTGGATAGTTTCCCATGTGTTGTGAGGGAGTGCCCTGATCGCCAGTTCCATCTGGCGTAGTCTTGCAGTTTATGTAGCCTGTGTGACCTATGGGCTTGAACAGTTGCAGTGTGAGGAGATTGCAGTACATCATGGCATTTGGTTTATTCAGGGTGGAGGAAATGGTTTTTATCTTGGTGTTTGAACTGTCAGGGTTGAAGGATGACATTACATGAGGGAGCCAGTAACATCTTTGTGATGGTCCAATTGTATAAATGTGTGTGAAAAATGCTTTTAAATTGCCCATTAACTTGCTTGCTGCGTCTGCTTATGCTGTGCAATGTGAAATGTGTTCAATGTAATATGACTTGTGGAGTTCTTTGTATATAGCTTCTTGTAAATATGGCTTGTGAATAGCCCCATGTTAATGTGGCTTGTGAGGTGCATGTTCTCATTTTGACTTGCTGTGTTCCTTGTGAATTGCGCCTTGGATATATTCCTTGTGAGGAGCATGTCATTTTTTGAACTTGTTGACTTTCTTGTACATATGGCTTGAGAATAGCGCCATGTGGTTATGGCTTGGATAGGGCATGTTATTGTTGCGTTAGGTAGGAGAGAGCTGGTTCTCTTTCAAATGCTTGGGGGATAACGTTTTGTAGATGTGTGCACATGTTATGTGAAAACGTGGAGTGATAAGTTCTTGAATTTCCCATGTACTGCTGACATTGGGGAATGGTTGTGTTTGAGCTGCCAAAGGGTTAATATCTTGAATTGAGATGGCAGTATTTATTTTAACATGCTGTTTAACATGCATGGTTATTTGAGCTGACTCTAAAAGTCAGTGAGTGTTTTGATGATTGATGGTTTGATTTGACTTTTATTGGTTTCTGGGTCTGCCTATGTGCTTTGTCAGCTTCTTGACGGAAAGGTAACATCTTGTGCTGAGCGTAGGGCTCTGTTCATTTAACATTCTTTTTGAAATGCGTCTACGAATTTGTGTGGGTTTGCCTTGGAACTGATGATTTCATGTGTCTGGCCCTTAGAGGTCGGTAAGTTATAAATCAACCAGTCGGATTGAGATAAGGGTTTGCACGGAGAGAGCTGTGTTCTTTTAAATGTGCTACTTAATATGCATCCACAGACGTGTGGAGAATTATTTTTGAATGCATGATTTAAAATGAGTGAAATATAAGAAGATGGCCAGTTGGTGTGCGCACGCTACGGGACTGTTTTCATTATTATTTCGTAGGGGGTTTCCAACTAGAAAGGAATGTGCTGGCCGGTGTTTTGCAATGATCACAGGTTGAGAATAATCAATCATGCCCAACAGTGCACAGTAAACTGTGCTTTAATTAGTGAAATGCAACCGTGTGCTTTTATAAAAAATGTTCTAGAAAATATAAATGTGTATTTCCCTGATGCAAGCTGAACCTTTTTTCAAATGTAGATGTTTTAATATGCAGCAGACCAGCATTTGTAAGTTAACCCACTCAGTTAGAAAATAAATGGCTGTTTGATAATATATGAATTTGGCCCTTTTACTAGGTTGAATTGAAAGGCTTGCACGCTAAATTATGCTGCAATGCAAAATTACATGTTGCCCCTGGTTGAAAAAAAGCAATGATGAAATGTGTCTGTATTTTATGTTGTTTTAATATTATTTCCCTTTCAACAGCTGACAGTATATATTGTGATTTCGTTTTTTTATTTTTTTGGATGCTAGTGTGTATAGTTAGGGTGGAGCAGAATATATTGTTCTATTTTGACTAAAAATGATAACTAGGACACACTACCATCTTAATGCATTGCTATGTGTCCCTTACATTAGTTTAATTTGCATTTAGTTTCAAGGCTCGCCTATGTACTTTGACAAGCTGTTGATAGAAAGGTAATACCTTGCACGGTAAAAGCAGTGTTCATTAAACATGCTGCCTGATATATATATATGTGCAGAGAAATATTAAACCCAACAGTCCATGATAATTCGTTTTTCAAATGCAAAATGTATGGGCTTGTGTGCAGAAGCAAATTGCCCCTTTTTGTGTGTTGATCTGCATGCTAAATAGATGCCCATGTTTCAAATGTCTTGCCTTCTAGCTGAATTAGTTAGACAAAAGTCTTTTTAGAAAGTGGAGCTTTTAAGTAGCAGTACATTGTAACAGAATTATTTTAAAATGTTTGCATATGACTGTGTTACAGATTAATTTGCTTTTTACTGGCCTGGGAACGGCTTACAAAGAATGTGTTTTTCGACCTTGAAGATTAGCCTGGCTCTCAGACAGCTGTTTTGTAAAGGGAGGGCTTTTTCCCTCTAGAAGCTCCGAGTACTGCCTGTCTTGTTATCATTGGCCAACATCCAATTTTGTTCCGCGCAAGAAGTGTTTATGTAAGGGAGGGGTCAACTCGCTCTTCCTTGCTGTCGGCGCAGACAGCTTCATTGCCCTCAGATAAGGGATCCTTGTACATGCAGAGTAGTTGGCAGACTCTTGGCCCTTGGAGTTAGTTAGATACAGTAGGCCTGGGTAGGCTTCCCTGATTATAGACTAGAGATGCTTGAACGTAGTGCTTGGCAGCGCCTTACTCCTGCAATGAGATCAGCACTTGGCAGTGATTCAAATTACTTCACACTGTAGCCTGGCTTCTGCGTATTTTTTGGAGCAGATTCAAAACTCTGAGCACGAACATCTTTCTGAAGGGAGGGGCTGTCTCACAGAGGATTAGGGTATTATTAGGCCCCAGCCCTTCTGGCTGTGTATTAAAAAAATTCGATTTTGCCCAAACAAATTTCAAAGTATATGATTTTAATTATTTCTTGACTTCAGAATAATGTTTTTAACTAATTTAGATATTTTCTCTCCGCAATGAAAAGCACTTGGGGTGCTTTTTAAATGGAAAATGTTCTTTTGCTAGATTAATGATACTGGTTTTCTCGTTCTAGGTTGCTGGGTTGTGGTGTTTGGTGCGTGCGTCGGCCCACCCCCCTCCCACCTCCCTTTATCCCGTGAAGTAGTGTGGCTCACTGGTTAGAGGCGGCAGACCCGAGAGCAGAGGGCGGCCCAGGACCAGGGTTCGATTCCCGGGGCGGCAGGTTTCTGGACCAGGGTCAGCGGACTTGATAATTCTCTCGCCTCGGTGCCCACTCTGATCAGCGATCACACTCGGCAACTCTGGGCATTAGCTTGCCTCATCTTCACTAACGGCCCCACCAGACCGCCGGGGATGCCTGGTCTCACCCTGGAGATACCCATTAAGGGACCATCTCTCAGGGAAGCCAGGAAGGGTTTCGCAGCGGTCGAAGCGCCTTGGGACCCTACGGGTAAGTAGTGCGCTATATAAATGCCTATACATTTACAATACAATACATATTATTTTACTTTTTTATTTTCGTTTTTTTATGTTAGTTTGTTATTTTTGGAAGATGGAACCAGACCAGATTGGTGGTGGATGAACGGCGAAAGAAGTGCTTCCTTGGTACCGGATACAGATGAAGATGCAGGGTGGTGACCTACACTGATGTCCCAAAATTGACTGCCTTGAACCCCAATATTAGGACATGGGACTTACAACCTGCAATTGGCTGAGCTCGTCATGAGCATGGAAGGGGTTAACTATATTCTACAATTGGCTGCCTCAGCGGTCAGGTTTAAACCCCATAAAATATCTTTGGATATATTTTTGACAAAGCCAATAGTTAAAAACATTTTTTTTTTTATTCTAAAAGAACTCATTATGATAATATTTCCCACAAAAGGAATTTTGTTATGTAATTCCTTGGCCTGCATTATTCCCATGTTTTTCTTTGCAATCACCACGAACAGGCCCCACATAAACAGATTATAGTCCTGTTCATGTTTTAATGTTTATGAAGTGTCACATGATTGAACTTTTTTTTTAAATTCTGCTCTTAGTATGCTGTACTATTTTACAATGGTTTATCTTTCACCTATTATAGTTTTCCTGTTTTCTGCAAAACAGTCTTGCCTATGGAGGAACGGAAAAAAAAATGGTGCACACATGTGTTCCACAGTGTGATATAATGAAGAACCTAGGTGCTAACTGTTTTGTGCTTTTATGTATGCACCACGTTTAGATAAATTTACCTAATATGCATAGTGCTATACCAGCTATTTTGTAGGAATGGGGTTGTCTTTATTTTCCTGTTATTACACTTTCACTTTGATTGATCCAAGGGTGGTTACCCTAGACTTTAGGTTGTCCTAGGAGGTGTGTCTTTTAGTATGATTATGTCCTACATCTATTAGTAATGTTTGCCCAGACCTTGAGAACCGTTTGTCATGTTTATTTCTCAGATTTCACCAAATTTTTCCTTACGTTGACCAATGTCAGTAGGCCTCATTTAGACCCATTGTTATTTTTATTCCACAAACAAGCCCCTACACCAATAGATTTCATGAGTTATCATTAGCTTAAGTTGACCATAGTAGGTAGGCCTCATTTAAGCCCTTTGTTGTTTTATCATTAGAAGTTGAAGCACATTTAGTTCTTAAGTTGTCCGAAGTAGGTAGGCCCCATTTAGGCCCCTTGCTGTTTTCATTCAACAAGTAAGTCCCTACATCACTAGATTTCATCAGTTATCACTAGAAGTTGAGGCACATTTAGTTTGAGGATGCTTTGTTTAGTTTCTGTTATTCTCAGATCAAATCTTAGATATGTTTCAGCATTCAGGTTGAGGTTGCTTTGATTTGTTTTCAGTTGGTTGTTAGATTTGTATTCCCCACATTAAGTTTCAGGTGGAATTTCTTTAAGTTGTCATTCATTTTAGAGAGTTTTTTTTGGTTTTTGGTTTGTTGATAGATTATGTTGATGTTTGTTTATATGGATGTTGTTGTTTATAGATGTTCGCAAAATAAAGTCTAATGGTGGAATGTCTTGACAGGGTTTTTGGCTCTATTTAGCAGTGATATAGACTTTTATCTTGCTCACATCTAGGATATGTATTCTTAGCTTGTGTTGGCCCTTTGAAGCCCTTTCTTCCAGACCTAGAAGAGGCCATCTATTGCCTATTGGCTTTGGCCTGTCATTATTGCTTATAGTAGAGGTTGGATCCTGTGGTCCTGACTGTATGTTACACATTGGTATGGTTTATGTAGGTACTCTGACAGAGCTAAGGGTTATTTCATCCTTCTCAGGCGTATAGGCCCAGAACTAGAGGGACTCCATCTTGATGGAGCTGAGAGGCTTCAAGGGTAAAGGTAAAGTTTATAGTTAAAGCTGTTGTTCGCTTGGAGAGAACCGGCTCAGGCTGGCCCTTATCGAAAGACTGTATTTTTTTCCATTCCGAAGACACAACATCAGGCTGGCCAGCTGGGAACGTGTCCTTGGTACGGGGAGGTACAAGAATTTGGTGGGCGGCAGGTTACTTGCCGTAACTTTCCATGAAAGGACAAGCTTCCATATTAGCGAACTGCAGGAAAGGAGGAGTGCTCAGTTCAGCGTGGAGTTCAGTCTAGCTCGTGTTCAGTCCAGCTTGGAGGTCAGTTCAGCTTGGAGTCAGAGCAGTGTGGTTCTTGCAGAGGAGAGAACAGGATGTCTGCTGGAGCTGCAGAATAGAGTGCAGTTCTGGAATGGAGAAAGAAGGCAGATGATTGCTGAAGCTGAAGAGAGAGAGCAGTGCAGAGAGCATCAAAGAAGGCTGTCAGCTGGAGCAATTGAACCAGAGGCGTGGTGATGTGGTGACGGAGGGAGAGACAGAGAGAGCCCTGATCCCACCAGAGTCAGAGAGAAATCTTCCTTCTAATAGGTGAGGTAGTCTGAACTAGTCGCCTTTACAATTACACCTTAATCTTGTTCTTCTTCCCTAGGCTATTGTATGTCTAATCTTTTCCCTTTCAGCGGTGTGTTAAAAGTTCCTGTTACCCCGCAGATAAATTGTATGTCTAATCCTTTTCTTTCAGCGGTGTGTTAAAGTTACTTTTAGTCATAGAGACCCCATAGATTTATATATATGTGTATTGCATCATTGTCAAAATAAAAGTGACCCCATTTCTTAGTGAACTAGTGTGCATGAGTTTTTTTTATGATAAAGCTAGCCAGTCTTCTAACCAGTTGCCGTTGAGCCACTGATGGATCAGAAGGGAGTAAGAGCGCTTAAATCAAGGAATAACTCAATCACATAGGGTGTATATCTTTGTCCCCATACAGTGAAGGTAACTTCATTTCCTAGTCAGGTATTACTGTTTGACCAGATGTTACCCCTGATCAGGTAAGTAATAGTGAATAATTAGGGAGATAGGAGACCTGCAACTAAGGGATAAAGTTTATACCAATTTCTATTATTGTAGTAGCAAACCCTTAGTGAATAGAGAGAGACTTCCCAACATAGAGAGACAGAGAGCTGAAGGTATTCATAGGAAAGTGGTCGTCATTGGTAAGTGGCGTTAATGAGAGCGCTGGGGAGGAGACCAGCGTGGAGGTTCGCCAGATTGTGAACCGTGTGTAAATGAGAGCACCTAAGACAGAGGGGTGTGTAGGTCTGCCGGATTGCGGACCGTGTGTAAATGAGAGCACTGCGGCTGCAGACCCATGTGTGTATACCCACAGGATTGTGGCATGTTAATGAGAGCTCCAGGGAGGACACTGGTGTGTAATGAGATCGTCTCTAGAGAAAGAGGCGTTAATGAGAGCACTGACTGAGGTCAGTGTGTAATGGTAGATAATCAGAACTGCCCCAGGGTAGATTAGTCTGGACCCATGTGGTCGCGAGACTATAAGGTATGAGTGTGGTGTAGGGCATGGATATCTTTAGTAATCAGTGAGTATTCTTAGTATCCCTATAGATTTAGTGGTGTTTCTGATAATATGAGCTTGTATATTGCGAGTTCCCCATCCTCAGGTAGGTACCCAGGTGCCTGGATAGATGGTCCTGAGGAGGGAGATGGTTACGTTCCGGCTAGGTTAGAGGGGCCCCTAGGGGCTGATCCCATCTGGTCCGAAAATACGGTCGGTACACCTTACCACCCCACGAATCACGGCCTTGCTAGCCTACCACAGGGTCCCAGGCGAGGAGACTGAGCCTTCGTTGGCAGAGAAATAGTGGCCTAGTTCTTGCTCCAGCGAGTCCACCAGTATGGGGTCCTGTAGGAACCAAGCGTTGAGACGCCATACCGCCCGCGGGCCCAACGTGGAAGAACCAAGTCGGAGGGAGACGGGCGGGTCGTCGGACAGTCCCCAGGGCAGAATAGCCACTCCAGAGACCAGCTGGCAGCAGTCAGTGGCCAGAAGCAGGAGAAGGTCGATACAGGAGTGGGTGTGGTGGGAGGCTGATGTGTGGGTCTATTGCGCCTTGCTGGGATTCTAGACCCGCCATGTATCACAGAGCCCCAGAGTGGAGGCCCATCTGACAAAGCAGCAGCTGAGGCCATCCGGACCACAGACGGGATCCCGGTCGTGTCACGTTGAGGCTGCATGACGACGTTAAAGTCACCTCCAACCACCGTGAGGCCCCGTGGGAGGGAAGAGAGGACCTGCGTGAGGCATCGAAGTGTCAGGGACAAGAGGGCGGGCGGGATATAGAGACTCAAGATATTTAGAGGGCATCCCTACACCATGCCCGAGATCGCCACGTAACACCCCTGTGGGTCAGTGTCGGCCCTGGTGAGGGTAAAGGGAAGGCCTTTTCTAAGCAGGATTGCCAACCCTCGAGACCCGCATGTAAACCCAGAGTGCTAAACCATGGCAAAACCATAGCGGGCCAGGAAGTTGCATTGCGTGCCTAAGAGATGGGTCTCCTGGAGAAGAAGGACATCTACTGCGTGGCGGTGGGCTGCTCGGAGGATGGCCGTGCGTTTGATACGGTCCAGGAGACCATTGACTTTCCAGGAAAGAATGTGGAGGGGTCTAGTCAGTGTGTACGCCACCGGGGGAGGAGAAGATGTGGAGGGATGGAGGATCACCGGGGAGCTCCCCCAGGGAGAGAGGGCCAGCAGCACTGTGCGGGGTTGGTGGAAGCCGAACAGGGGCAGCCAGTGGAGCAGGAGCATCGGAGGCCCAAGGGGAAGGACGGGGAGGGGGGGGGGGCAACCGCCCCCCATGGCGGCCCATAGGCGGCCGAAAATAACAAAGTGTTGGACTGTAGAACTTCGTGTCAGGCGTGGGACCACCCACTGCATTACGTCAAGAAGGAGAGCTGCAACCAGCCACCCGTAGGTAGCATCAACAAAAGCAGAGGAGTGGCCAAACAGAGCAAAGGCGGAAGGCGGCCCGTAGGGGGCCAATAACAACAAACCAATGGGAGTCAACGGACTCACTACCCACCCGTACCCCCCAACTCCCCCCACTCTACACTTCAAAACAGGAAGCATCTGTCGCCCCAAATTTCAATCCAACAAAAAACCCCACTAGGGGAAGGGTGCTAAACTAAAACTGTTAGCAGGGAGCAATAGAACTAGTCAAAGGATTGTTAAGGAGGACACCCCTCCATTGTATAGGATGAGTACCAACAGTATTTAAACAAAAGAGTATCAAAAACAAGTTTTGCAGGATAAAAGAAATTACACACAGATTTGAGCATGCGTCTGTGGGGTAAAGAAAAGGGGGTTCCATAATCCAGAGTTGCAGTAATGTGATAACCCCAACAGTTCAGGTCGATAAACTCCGATTGAGCCTAATCACAGAGCCAGAGACGTGGCCTTGGGTGGTGGGCCCCGGGCCGGAGCACTCAGCCTCGATGGTGACATTGGTCATGATCCGGAATCTCCCTCTGAGCCGCATATCCTCGGACTCCCGGACAGGTCTGAGTCTGACATGGCGAGTCGTAAGGAGTCAGAAGGTCCGGGGGCGCCACCCAGGTCAATCAGAGAGGAAGCCGGTGGTGAGTGAACAGGGCTGCGCTCATGAGTCCAGGGCGAGGGTCGCCGGCTCCGTGCCTCCGATGAGTGAGACCCCCCTCAGCGTGTGGCCCTCTTCGGGACCTAGTCCTGCGGCGCCTGGGCTTCGGCGCGGGGTTGTCCGCCCACCCAGGGGCCCTCTGGGACGGGGAACAGGTCGTTTGTGGTCGGAGGGGCCTCTGCTCTGTGAGCCAGGTCCACGCCACCTGCGGGGAGTCGAAGAAGAGGGTTGTAGCCTGGAAGATCACTTTGAGCTGGGCCGGGAAGAGGAGCCTATAGCGAAGGCCCGTTGCTCTAAGCTTCTGCTTAACTTCATCATAAGAACGACGCTGGAACTGAACTTCCCTCGAGTAGTCTGGGAACACCATTATCTTGGAGTCTTGGTGGTGCAGCGGCCCCAACTCCCTGGCCGCCCCCCAGGATGGTATCCCTGTCGTGGAAGTTAAGGACGCGGAGGATAAAGGGACGGGCTGGGGCTCCCGGTGGTGGCTTGGGAGCAAAGGAGCGGTGGGCGCGCTCCACCGCAAACCAAGGGGAGAGCTTCTCCTTGGGCATCCAGGAGCGGATCCAGTTCTCCAAAAAGGTGGCCATGTCGGTCTTCTCCACTCCCTCCGGGAAGCCCAGGAGGCGCAGATTGTTCCGGCGCTCCCTGTTTTCGGCGTCCTCGGCCCGCCAATGAAGCTCAGAGGTCTGCGAGTAGAGACGGGCCATCTGAGACTTGAGGGTGGTGACATCGTCCTCCACAGTGGAGATCCGGGACGCCGCCTCTGTAATGCGCTAAGTTGCCTTGCGAAGGTCTTGGAGGGTGAGAGCCACGTCGACACGTACCTCCCCTATCTTGCTCTCGACGGACGTTTGGGATGCGGAGATCGCTTGTAGGATGGTCGCTAGGTAGCCCCCGGCTGGGCCAGAGCCAGGCACTAGTCCCCCACCTGGTCCTCGGTCCGCTTTATCGAACTGGTCTATTGTTGTTTGAGATGTGGGGCCAGGGGCTGGGAGTGCACGGGGTTTACCCATGGGTGCGGGGGGTCACTCAACCAGGGATGAGAAAGACAGTCGCAGGATAGGCGGCCCCAGCCACCCGATACGCCGAGCGGACCTTCTTTAGGCCTCCGGTTCACCCGTACCAGGGCCCCGCGGGTGGGGGGCCGCAACAGTGTCGTTCTATCTGAGGTCAGAGCCCCTATCCCGTACGGGGTCACAAAATGCAGAGGCGGCTGCAGTGGCACCCCGGGGGGGGGAGGCACGGGTTAACCAGTCTATCAGTAGAGTCCACGGATTGAGCTGTCCGCTATCCTCCGGTCAAGGGCCAGGGAACACCTCAGCACAGGGGGGGCACACTCGTAGCCCCGTGGACCGCCACACGGTGGTCACTTTGGCAGTCCAGGCACACCGTCGAGTGGGGGGCGCGAAGGGGGGATGGATTAGCACAGCTCAGCTCGCCACCCGATATGATGGCCGAACCCCCAGCTCGCACCGCGGCCCGCCCCAGGGAGGATGGATCCAACCCACCGGTACACCGCCGGGGGCCAGTCCTGGAGGCGGGCGTGCGATGGACAGGGATGCCTCAGGTGTGGTTCTGGAGGAGTTGGGGCAGCCAGCCGTCTCGTGTGGCAAGCCTACCACAGGCCGGCCGGCGCACGCCCTCCAACCCACGCTCACAAGATGGCGGTGTGCGCGGAATTCCCCAGTCGCCGAGATGGGGCCAAGTCTCTTAGTGTGGCCCCCCGTTAGGCAGGATGGGGGGGAGCAAGTACCAGGAAAGCCTCTGCGCTGGTACACAGACCTCCAGGGGGGTACGACCACCCTCTCCTTCGCTCAGGCCCTTCATGGGTGGGGACAAAGGCGCCCGTTCCAGCCGGCCCCTCTTCGCAACTCCCCTGTCTGGATGGCAAGGCCCACACACAGCCCCAACACCAGGCCGGCAGGGGAGCCGTCCCTGGTGGGCGCAGCAGCACTCCTCGGGGGCAGCTCTATCATCAGGGCAACCCGGCCCGGCTGCCCCCTCGTCCTCCATTTTTGTAAGATTAACAGGAGTATAACCCATAGACCAAGTCAGGACTGGGTAGGAAAGATGCAACTAGAACGCAGTGTCCTGAAAGGTGGGAGTCGATAGACAATTATAAATAGCATGCACATAGCATTACTTGGGTGAACAAGAAGGAGAATACTTGTTTTTTAGTCAAATGATAGTTATTCATCTTTATATGGTTACATTAGTTACAAGGTCGGACATATACAGTTAAGAACAGCACTGCATAGTTTGTAGTAATGACAACCACATGGAACTTGGTGCAAAAAACGTGTACAAAAGTGGCGACGCAAGTGAAAGGTGGACAGCGTTGGCGGCGCACTGTGCATAAGGTGCAAGCTATTTACAGTGAGTGGCTTAACGGTGCATGTGACATTGTGATATCACAGTGGGCACAGTTGATTAAATTTGAGAGTAGAGCCACAAAGAAGAGGTGCGCCTATTGATCAGGCTGTTAGGTCGACGGCGTTTCGATCCGGATTAGTTCCGATCATCATCAGGACTGGTTGTCTGAATGAAGGAGTGCTGTGAAAGAAGGGAGGAGATGTTAGGAAGGGGGCCCTGAGTGCACGAATGAGGTGCAGGGAAAGGGGATGTTCGGGTTACCTTGGAGGATCCTGGGTGAGTAGAATCCTTGAAAACAACAATGAGAAGAGACCTCAGGGCGATTTTGGGAGCCACCGAGTGGATCGATTCTGGGCTGCTGGAAGGAGCTAAGGAGAGAGGAGGAAAGGGCATTGCTAGGTAGGCGGATGGAGAGCGTGATACACATATCGTATGGGTTGGGAGAGTTACACCATGGTGTGTTGAGAGTATCGATCATGTACCTTGTTTGGTTGCCTCAGCGCTCTCGCAGGCCGTAGGAGTCGTTTTCAAAGCTTGATTTTCTGCCAACGGGAGGTTGTAAGGAATGAATTGTGATTGGTTTTTGAGGTCCATTACGTCTTTTAGTACTAGTCGTTCAAATGTCAGGATTTCAAGTGGCATGGCATGTGAAGGGGGGTTGAAGGTTGAAGGCGGTCTGAAAGGTGATAGATTTAAAGGTGCAGATTCCAACGCGGAAGTTTAACAGCGGTCCTCGACCGGCCCGGGTCACAACTACCCCGTGACTCGTGAACACCGCGGCACGCAGATTAATTCAGGTAAGCTGCGGCTCTGGCCTCATTCCTTCAGCCTACTCCTCTACTCCAGCCCGGTAACTAATACTTACCCTCCCCTTCCTTTCCAGTGCACTCAACATTTCTGCTGCATTTTTTCTAGTGACAACTAGGTGGTACTGAAGTGCAGCAACGTGGTATTGCTTAAACATGGATATGTTTGCAAAGCTGCGTTTAGGGGAGAAACAAGAAAAATCTACCAACGGTGAAACCAAAAAGCTACTGTGGGTGTGTTAAACACAGAAACGGAGGAAAGGAACAAGTAGGCACAGGGCAACTGTGATTGACATGAACGCCATTCGGTCTTGCCGTTCCCCATCCAACTGCTCGAGCTGTCTGTCGTGAGACCACAAAAGGGAGAAAGAAGAAAGGTTTTGACGATATGAACAAGTCAATAGTTCGTGTTTATACTTAACCCACATATATATATATGGTAAAGAGAGTTTGGAGAATATTAATATATTAAAGACACAGATTCAAGTAAATATTTGTTTTCCCTTAACTACAGTTCCATTGTTAAACTGACATAATGAAAGAAGCTGATTACCCTGCCTCATTCCTGTTAGTATCAGGAGATTAGGTTTCTGATAGAAATCAGTGTAGGAGGGGTTTGAGGTGTATGGAGAAGCAGCAGGTGGTACTAAATTGACAGCAAAGCACAAACTAGTACTGCTTAAACACTATTTAGTGGCTGAAAGTAGGTGTTTAGAAACATCTACCGCCTCTACCAATGGAAGATGAAGAAAATGAGATAGATACATTTGAGACTGCAAGGAAAAAGCTGGATACATATGACATGGACATTTTTAAAAAAAAGTTGTGGCAAAACATATTTCTAGGATGACATTCTAGTGAACTAATTGTATTTCAAAGCTGTTATTCTTTCAGTGTATAACTGTGTTTCATGGCATATAGCACATGTTTTGCGGTATTAACGCTGCTTCTTCAGGGCTATGATGTACAATTGTCTTAGCCCTTATTATATTATGTCGGTTCACTGGTGTGCAGCTTGAAGGTAACTTCACTCATATCATTCAATCAATCAAGCGTTTGTTAAGCAAGACTACTCACCCGTAAGGGTCTCAAGGTTCTGGGGTTGGGGCGGGGTTTAGGTTTCAGTCCATTAAGGAGGGGTCTGTCGAAGAGCCAGGTTTTGAGGTTTCTTGCGAAGAAGGGAGCGATGTTGTGTGTCTGAGGTGGAGCGGAAGGGCGTTCCAGGCTCTTGCCACGAGGCAGGAGAAGGAGTGGCCTCCTGATCTGGTTTTTATGGTGCAGGGGAACACGGCGTAGGAGAGAAGGGATGATCGGAGGGTCCGTTGCTGGTTTGGTGTCATGGAGGGCCTTGTGTGCCTGGGTGAGCATCTTGAAGGTGACTCTAGCCTCAATGAGGCGGCTGCTTAGTAGCTTGTGGGTGAGGTTTTTGTTTATTCCGGTGTAGAGTGCGTTGCCGTAGTTAAGTCTGCTGGTGAACAGGGCGTGAGTGAAGGTCTTTCTGTGTTTGAGGGTGATCCATTTGAAGGTCTTACGTAGGAGGCGGAGGGTGTAAAAGCAGGAAGATGAGACAGAGTTGATCCGGCGGTCCATTTTGAGCTTGGAGTCCAGGATGATTACCAGGTTGCGTGTGTGGTCCTTAAAAGTGGGCGAGCTTCCGAGGGTGGAGGGCCACCAGGTGTCAATCCAGGCATCTGGGTTTGGGCCCATGATGAGTACTTCTGTTTTGTTGGTGTTTAGTTGTAGGCAGCTGGTTTTCATCCATTTGGGGATGGCTTCCATGCCTTCTCGAAAGTTGTGTCTGGCTGTTTTGGGTTTGTCGAATAGGGAGAGGATGAGTTGGGTGTCATCTACGTGTGACACAATGTTGAATCCGTAGGTTCTGACGATGGGGGCGAGCAGAGACATGTAGACGCTGAAGAGCGTAGGGCTGAAGGAAGAACCCTAGGGGACTCCGTAGGTGGTTGGTGTAGGGTAAGAGAGGAAAGGGGGAGTCTGACCCGCTGCATTCTGCCGGAAATGAAGGAGCGGATCCAGGGGTGGGCCTTTTCCTGGATCCCTGCGTCGTGGAGTCTGCGTATTAGGATGCGGTGAGAGACGAGGTTGAGGAGGATGAGGGCTTCTGTTTCTCCTTTGTCCAGTAGGGTGCGGATGTCCTCTGTTGTAGCAAGGAGGGTGGTTTCAGTATTGTGGGTTTTTTTTAAGCCGGATTGGGAGGAGTCGAGGATGTTGTGCTCGTCGATGAATGTGGCGAGCTGGCTTTTGATGGCTTTCTCAATGACTTTCGCTGGGAACGGGACCAGGGAGATGGGTCTGTAGTTTTTTAGGTCGGTGGGGTCCGCCGGGGGTTTCTTCATGAGGGGGGTTGACCTCGGCGTATTTCCAGTCATCGGGGAACAAGGCGGTTGCCAGGGAGCGGTTGATGGTGTCGTGGAGCATGAGTGCGATGGTATCAGCGGCTCTGTTGAAGATGTGTCGGGGGCAGGGATCCGTGGGGGCCATGGAGTGGATTGACTTCATTGTCTTCAGTGTGTCTTCGGTGGTGAGGGCTGTCCAGTTGTCAATCGCTGGCTTCAGGGTGTCGGGTGGTTGGTGAGGGTTCAGTGTGTTGGTTGCCTTTGTCGAAGTTGTCATAGATACTCTTGATTTAGTAGTGGAAAAGGGTACTGAGCTTGTCGCAGAGGCCTTTTGAGGGAGGGATGTCCGTAGACTCGCTGGTGGGTTGGGCGAACTCCTTGATGATGTTGAAGGGTTCTTTGCTGTTGTGTGTGTGTGTGGAGATTGTGTCTTCAATCGCTTTTTCCTTGTTTTTCTGATGAGTTGGTGGTGGGCATTGGTGGCGGCTCTGAAGTTGTTGTGGGCTTCTGTGGATTTGGTGTTCCTCCAGGCTTATTTGAGGTGGCGGCAAGTGCGTCTGTACTCTCGAAGTTCGGTGGTAAACTATCTGGCTTTCTTGGCATGGGTGTTGTTGTTTTTCTGTGCAATGTTTGAGCTGCAGTGTTGGGGTCATTGTTTTCCGCAAAGGTTGGGGTGGAGTTGCTGAGTAAGGATGTGAGCTTGTCGTCGGTGATTTTGGTCCAGTTTCTTCGTGGGAGCAGGTGCTGGTGTCTGTGGATGGTGGGTGTTCTGAAGGTGAAAGGGATGCATCGATGGTCAGTCCATGGGAGTTCGGTGGTGTGGCAGAAGGTGATGGAGTTTCCTGTTGTGAAGAGGGGGTTGAGGGTATGTCCTGCTGAGTGCATGGATTCAATCACAATCTGGCGGAGTCCAATGTTGTGGAGGTTGTCCAGGAGGTATGTGATGTTGGGGTCCAGTTGGTTGTCGAGGTGGAAGTTGAGGTCTCCCAGCAGGGTGTAGTTGGCAGATGCGATGGCATGCGGGGAGATGATATCCATGATGGAGTTGGCAAAAGGTTCGCGGGGACCAGGGGGTTGGTAGATGAGGGTACCTTGGAGGGTGGTGGTAGGACTGGCCATTATCTTGAAGGGAAGGTGTTCCATCAGGTCTGTGGGCTCGCCGGGGAGTGTGCTCAGGGGGAGGGTGGATTTGTGGATGCTGGCGATTCCTCCTCCAGGGCGGGTGGGGCGGTCCTTCCAGGAGATCTTGTATCCTTGAGTAATGGTGATGGCGATGTCCGGTCCCGAGGTGGTGTTGGTGCAGGCTTCGGTGAAGAATGCGACGTCTGGGGTGGTGCTGTCGAGGAGGTCCCAGATTTTGGTTCCGTGTTTGTGGAGGGATCAAATGTTGAGGAGGATGCATTGCAGGGTCTTCACCTTGGTTGTGGTCTTGTGGGCGGGTTGGCTGGGTCTGTGTTCTTGGCGGTGCTGTAAGTGTGCTGGCTTGGCAGTTCAGGCTGGACTGTTCCCATGAGGCACAGGGTCAGACTGATTTGCATATAGCCATGTCTGAACTGGGGTGGCAGAGTGGGCTAAAGAACGGTGATGGATTCAACCCAGATCATTTGACTGGGTGTGAGTTTTTGATTGATTCAGATGCTCTGTCCATCACCACCCCCTTTTGTACCGCTTTTGGCCGCCATAAGTGTGTCAGGGTATGCTCAGACGTGAGTCCCTTGCTCACTTTGCCACTGGATTCAAGCAAGCCGGGCTGAAGACGGCTGGAATCCCAGAAACCGGTCCTCAGAAGCTTGTTTCCGGTCCAGGGAAGACATGTCTTAGGAGTTCGGGCTGGACTGTTCCCATGAGGCACAGGGTCAGACTGATTTGCATATAGCCATGTCTGAACTGGTGTGGCAGAGTGGGCTAAAGAACGGTGATGGATTATACCCAGATCTTTTGACTGGGTGTGAGTGTTTGATTGATTCAGATGCTCCGTCCATCACCACCCCCTTTTGTACCGCTTTTGGCCGCCATAAGTGTGGCAGGGTATGCTCAGACGTGAGTCCCTTGCTCACTTTGCCACTGGATTCAAGCAAGCCGGGCTGAAGACGGCTGGAATGCCAGAAACCTGTCCTCGGAAGCTTGTTTCCGGTCCAGGGAAGACATGGCTTGGCAGTTCAGGCTGGACTGTTCCCATGAGGCACAGGGTCAGACTGATTTGCATATAGCCACGTCTGAACTGGGGAGGCAGAGTGGGCTAAAGAACGGTGATGGATTAAACCCAGATCTTTTGACTGGGTGTGAGTGTTTGATTGATTCAGATGCTCCGTTCATCACCACCCCCTTTTGTACCGCGTAAGAGTGCTGGCAGCGGTGACAGCTGAAGGGTCCGTGGGTGTTGGCTGGGGAAGCTGGCCTGCAGTTGGTATTACGGCCTGGGTGAATGCGTGGAGTGTCGCCGAGTCGTAGCATTGGTGGTGCGGAAGTCCAGGGTTCCTGGCGCTGGTTGCGGTCGAGCACCAACGGGCTTGCCTTTGGCGCAGCTGCCGCCATTAATTAGGGGTCAGGGGCTGGACAGCTGGGAGGCGGGAGCAGGAAGGGGAGCTGGATTGATCTGGTTGCACTGGTCGCGCTAGGAAGGGAATGGCCGCGGTGGCAGCAGCAGCAGGAAAAACAGGCGGGAAAAGGTGGAATAAGGTAGAAGAGCAGAAAAGAGCAGGAAAGTGCAGAAAAGAAGTTAAAATGAGGGTAAAAATTAGTGGAAATTAGTGAAAAGCGGAGCAAGAGAAAGGATACAGAGGTCCACTGGACCACCAGGGATGAGGTGCAGGTAAACCTGCGAGTGAAGGAGGGTCTCGAATACCAACAATCAAGTGTGCAGGGGCTCAGGGGAGGCCTCACTTTATGGTGGAGCTGCGAGGGAGGGAGAGCAATTTCACTGACAATGAGTCAGTGGTCTATCAGAGCATATCAATGATTATTGTGAAAATCAAAGGAATGTTTCTTAGGACAAATTTCTGAATTCTGCTATCCAAAGTCTGCTGATCCATATCCAGGAAGTAGCACATTACACCACTTGTTTTACAACACTTACCTGTCATGATAGAAATAGCATGGCACTAAGCGGACACGCTTGACGAAGGCAGATACCATTTCCTTCGGTGAGAGGAGCGCCTGGGAAAGGGCTCGCTCTGCTTTTTTAAAAAGTCTACTCTTAAAATTATTTAACATGTTTTAATTTAGTATTTGCACTGTCCTACCTGTTCCAAGATCCCCGGTCCACCGCAATTGTTTGGTTTGTGTGGAGGGACGCGGGACGAGTTCCGGGCTCCAAGAAGTGATTTGCGACTTCCGGCCCAGACGGTCAATCAGCTGCCTGCAGCTGTCAGTCCACACGCTTTAAAAACCTATGCCTATCAAGATGCACGCAGCAGGCGCGCCGCCGGCGCGCCAAATGCAAGCCAGTCTGCGCCCGTCCGTGGCCGACCGGGGCCACGACCGCTGCTCGTTTGCCCACCCAGATCAGGAGATAATGCCCCAACTCTTAACGTAAACTAAGAGGAAAGGTTCCTCCCCTATGCCTTTCCACATGTAACCCATTAGAATAAGACTCAATTTGCCCACACTGCGGATTTCAGCCTCTCCCCGACCCCTTAACGAAATACACACAGCAAAGTATGTACCTCCTAAACTGCAGATCTCTCTCCAAACACACTACTGAGAACTCTCTGCTCTTAGAGGAACTTATCCCAGATGCCCTGTTTCTAACCGAAATCTGGCTCCACTCCGAATCAGAACCTGATATCATCCAGGCCCTACCTAGAGGATACCAAATTTTACGCGAAGACCACTCAACGGGAAGAGGAGATGACTTAGCAATTATCTACAGAGAATGCTATAGTTGCCACAGCTCCCCTTATCCAATACCCAATTGCAAAAGTCTCTCCATCTCCCTTGACTTCTCCCCACTAGCACCTTCTCGGGATGCTTGTATATCGCCTACCCGGGACTCTAGGTCAATTTCTCTAATCCCTGGCCTCCTCCATAGCCAACCTAGCATGTAGTTCCTCAAATTTCACACTCCTAGGAGATTTTAATATCCACTTTGATGACACCTTGGACCATAATGCCCTAGAAATTACCAACAGTCTTGCCGCACTACAATTCCAACAACTAGTGCTGAAACCAACTCACTCTAAGGGCCACCTTCTAGATCCCATTTTCACCAATTGTCCAGATCTCCTAGTGGGAAACCCATCCCCCCTGCCATGGACGGACCACTTCCTGATCCCTGACTCCTGGGGTACCCCACATACTCACCGTGCCCCCACTATAGTCACCTGGAGGGAACACAATTGGTCCAAACTTTCCCAAGTGGAATGGGCAGCGACCCTAGATACCTCCAGACCACCCTGCAACTCTGACCCCACCTTAGCCAAGGAAAACTTCAACAGATGGATCTCAAACTCTTTAGATTCTGTTCTCCCCACAAAACACATTGAATCCAAGTGCAACACTAAGACTGCCCCCTCGTATTTCCAGTATTTAAGAGAAAAGAAACGCCAATGTAAAAAACTGGAGAGGAAATGGCGTTTGGACTACTCACTCCCAGAAAAACAGCATATAGAGCTGCGATAAAAACCCACAAAAATGAAATCAGAATTGCACAGCAGCCTTTTTCGAAAACAAGATCAATGCAGGTGCATCTAGGCCTAAGGAAATTTATCAAATTGCAAAAAAACTTCTCAAACTTCCAGAAAAACCTCAAAATCCCATTAATGCCCAACCCCACTGCAATGACCTGGCAGAATTCTTTTACAATAAAATACAAACCATTTACACCTCCTTTCCTCACACTCAGATCCCCACGTCAGCCATCAAACCACCTGAGCTAGGGTCCAACACCCCAGCGACACTCGTTAACTTTCCTTTTCTTGACTCCTCCACGCTACAATCCATCATGCTTCAAGTAAAATCCGGCTCCCCAAATGACCCAGCACCCCGCGCACCCTGCTTACAGTTACCACACACATCCTACCCACCATTTTGGAATTGCTCAATGCCTCTTTCGCCACCGGAATCGTCCCGCTCCCATGGAAACAGGCCATGGTCTGAGCCCTCCTCAAAAAATCCAACTTAGATCCTAACAACCCAGGGAACTACTGACCAATCTGTCTACTACCCTGGCTTAGCAAGATCATAGAGAAACATGTCAATAAGACTCTGACGGAGTTCCTAGAGACCCATCAGCTGCATGACCCTCCCAGACATGATTTCGACCCATGCATGGGACTGAGACCACTCTCGTCACTGTGACAGAGGAGACAAGGAAGATCATGGATCAAGGAGGCACCGCAGCCATCATCCTGCTAGACATAAGTGCCACCTTCGACACTGTAAATCATAGCATATTACTGCAACGACTTACCAACCTAGGAGTCTCATCGAAAGCACTCATATGGTTCGAATCCTTCCTGTATGAGCGATCCTTTCAAGTCTTTGAGGGCGACATCACCTCCCCCAGCAAACCTCTCGGCTTTGGTGTGCCGCATAGCTCTTTCTTGAGCCCTACGCTTTTTAATATTTACATGAGCCCCCTTGATGAGATTGTCCGCCTCTTCGGGATAAAAATAGTCACCTATGCGGATGATACTCAGATAGTGGTGGCCCTGAATCACTCTCACACCGGGCCCAACAAACTCAGGGATTGCTTAGAAGCAGTGACCTCATGGATGACATCTTCATGTCTCAAACTAAAGGGAGACAAGACTGAGCTGATGCTCCTAGGTAACTCCCCATATCCTACTACTGCCCCCCTCTGGCCTGCATGTCTCGGACCTCCCCCCATACCCAGGACACAATTAAGAGCCTGGGCATTTGGCTGGATAAGTCTCTTAGTTTCAACCACCAAGCAGCCAAACTTTCATCCACCTGCTTTGGTTTACTCAGGCTTATCCGAAAAATCATTCCCCTACTACCCTTTAAAGCCAGACAGATCATGATCCAGGGTATCATCTTGTCTCGTCTGGACTTTGGGAATGCCCTTTACTTAGGGGTCCACCAGGCCACCTTAAACAAGCTCCAGGTCATCCAGAACTGTGCGGCACGAACACTCCTCCAGATCCCTCGTTGCATCCCTGTTAAAACCGAACTTAAGAAACTTCATTGGATCCCGGTCAGGGAAAGAATTGTACTCAAGGGCCGGGGCATTGCAATCCGAGCCTTCTGTAAAATGGGTGCCACCATCAATCATTCTTTGATCACCCCCTACCAACAGACAGCTTAGATCGGCCTCCTCCTTCTTTGTCACAGTACCCAGAATCAAGAGAGCCAGATGTGGGGGCCATTCTTTCTCCCAAATATTGGCCAAACTCTGGAACTCTCTCCCCCTCCACCTGCGTACAGAGCACAATCTTCTGCCCTTCCGAAAAAAGCTAAAAACCCTGCTGTTCAACAATTCAGACTATGTCCCCACGGCTCTTCCACACATGTTTGTCCGCAGCGCTAGGACGCCTCAGGGTAGCTATTGCGCTATACAAATGTTCTTTTCATTTCATTTCACTAAGTTGAAACAGTCCATTAAGATAGGTGAATTCATGCAATTTCAGTAGTGTTTTGGAGTTTGCTGTGGATTTTATCTGGGGTCTATTTTCCTAAGTGGCATAATATGCTCTTTCCTGAATGTGGATTAGTAGACTTTAAATAGCATTCAGGAACTGAATGTAAGAAATGGTAAGTATTTTTAATATGACCTCCTTGCATACAGAAGTTTCAAGGAATTCATGATGGGACTTTACACAAGCTATGTTTCCATATTATCGAGCAATGGTTTGAAAATTAAGACAATTTAAGAAAAACAGGTGTCTGTAAATGTGCTCCCCCAGCATGCAGTGTTATAAATTATGTCATTTCAGATGTCATCAGTGGTGTTTTCCATCCTGCCAATGAAAATGTCATGACAAGTTTAATATATGAAGGTGTACAGAGTGAATGGCCAGGGCATATGTTTCAGTTACTTCATGGAACAAGTTATAGTTACTTCAGCTAACTATAACTGGTGAATGTCTGTGCTTCTTATTTAAAATGTCATATTGTAAGACATTTTCACCCAACTAGAACGTTGCTTTAACTTTTCCTTTTGTCAATGAATTTCAAAAGCTTTTTTTAATATAAAGTAAGATAATATTACCATGGAGAACTTTTGGGCAAGATGGCCGCAGCTGGATCCTAGTGGGCAGTCGCACTAAATCCCTCTCCCACCTAGGATGTTGCTGGTAGACTGAATAGCATGCTGTACTCCCCCAGAAGCCTAGAAGGTTGGATACGAACAGGCGAGGGAGATTACAGTGTGATTAAACTACGGAGCGCCTCTTTTTCTGTCACAGCCGGCCTCGCTATCCTGAAAACCAGCCTGCGCAACTTGCTCAAATACTTTACCCGCAGTAAGTCTGCCTTCAGGATGTCCCTTCGCTCCCAGAAGCAGGAGAAGGCACAGACGGATCCTTCCTCCATGGCAAAGGGGGAGAGGATAAAACTACGAAAAAGGATACTTCGGCTCAGGGGCAGGTGCAACGCTCCCTCTGCACCATAAGGAAGCTGACAGCTCCCGCGTCTAAGAAGAAGACAGAGCAGCGGAGAAAAATAGGTGATCCGGGTCCAACAGAGGAGCCGCGGAACACCCTGCCACAGCGGACACAGAGGATAACGAAAGAAGGCACCTAACAGAAGGACACAACACTCAGGCAACCTACCCTCACCGAAGACTTCAGTCTGAAGCCAGCAGAACAGACGGCAGAGCAGGCAGAGCAGGCAGCCCAGCTGGACGTCAACGCGAGCAGCGGTGGTGGGGCCGTCCTCGAGGACGCTACGAGCAAGGTTGCTTGGCAACACCCGGGAAGGGGCTCAGCACCGGGAGAATCGGCAGACACACAATTGGGCTGTGTAGCGGAGGGCAACAAGAGTCAAGTGGAGCCCACGGGCGCTACTGTAGCGCGGATTACACAAGTACAGGCAGCAAGGAAATGATGAATGCTTTGCTACTGGTGGAGGCAGGCCTGAGTACCCCACAGCTAACTGTAAGTAAATGGGGGAGCGATACCAGTTTGGCGGTACAGAACTTTAAAACAAATGATATAACGCAGGGGAGGCAGGAGAGAGGGGGGGCTCACCTAATGGGGACTGCTTTTATTCATTGAACGAGGATTCATAGTCTCTTCTCTCCAGCGAAGCAAGCTCGGGGGACGGTTCAGACACGGGCTCCACCACCTCAGACAATAGGAGCACTCAGAAAAAAAAGAGATCGAAGGCAAGGTTGCATGATGCAGAGTCCCCCTTAGCCTTGAACAAAAAGCTCCTCTGGGATTACTCAGCCACCTCCAAATTATACCAGGAAGGAGACACTGTACCACTAATATCAGGGGAGGCTTCCGTCAAGACTCCACCCCAACATGCTTCACTGGACTTGCTGTTCAATACCCTAAAACAAATGCAGGGGGAAGCAAGAACTGAGAGCCGTAGGGCTAGGCAGGCCACTAAAAAAATCTAGAACACACTGCGGAAAGTGAGTAAACTATATGAGGAAGTGGCGGACAGAGTGACACAGGTGGAGGAAAGAACAAGAAGACTGGAAGACGACATGGTCAGCTGGCAGACTTTTAAATTGGCGCAGGAAAAAACGACAGAGGACATGCAGTGGAAGATGGAGGATTTTGAAAACCGCCGACGGAGGAATAACGTCAGACTGCTTGGTGTGGCAGAAGGGGCAGAGGGGCAGGACGCCAGGGGGTTTGTGATCAACCTCTTAAAGGTAGCTTTCCCTGAAGCGCAATGGCAGTGATAGAACGAGGTGCAAAGGGCACACAGGTTCCCACTGATGATGAAGAAAGGGAGGGGCGGTGGTCAGGAGAGTATGCCTAGGACTATATTGGTGTACGTGCTGTACCTGCTTTGACAGGAACTTATCGACAAGGCAAGGCCAGACTCTAAACGCTCGTTAAACGGCACCACCTTCTTTGCGAGGCCCGACTTCTGTCATGTTACGGTGGAAAGGAGGTGGAAACTTAGGCAGTTAATCATGCCCTCCCAGTCCCTGGGTTCAGAGGCATACCTCCTGTTTCCAGCTAGGCTTAAGGTAATCACAAGAGGGCATGTTAGGATGTTTTTTTTGGATATTAAAGCACAGCAATATTTGGAGGAACTAAAGGGGCAGAAGGGTGGTTAGGCTAAGTCATCTGGTAGCGAGCAGGGATGGGTGGGACACACCATAGAAGGGGGTTGGCACAGCAGGGATTCATAGGCACAGGAGGGAGAGGGATGCGACAGTTGGGATCCAAAAGCATCCACACATAGCTCATGGGTGACCTATTTGCCTGTATGGGGTGTGGGGTGGGTCCAGGGGGGGCAGGTTCTGGGTGGGGAAGGATGGGCAGGGCGGGATCAGGGGGGGGCGTTGGTGAGGGGGAGGGGAAGGATTTTGGATGGTCGCTCTGCACAGCACACTGCAACACAGCACTACACAGTTTGGTTTTACACCCTTAAGTATTGGCTCAGCAAAACTGACACAGAAGCAGCAGGGAAACAATTTGTCACACATTAATGAGCATTAGAATTGCCTCAATAAATGTCTGCGGCCTCAATGATGGAAAGGAAAGGCAGCGAGTGGCTGCGCTATTGAGAGCATTGCGGTTAGGCATAATATGTCTCCAAGAGACTCACATTGAGGGAACTAAAGGCTATCTTCTGGAACAACTGGACTTTGAAGTAGCAGCATCTACACATGGGGTGGAGTACAAAAAGTTTGCTTATGCAGACAATGTGGCCATCATCACGTCCGCTCCAACCAAGCCTATTAAGGCAATTGAATCAGAGGCAAGGAGCTTCGGGTCAATTTCAGGATACGCAATCAACAGAGCTAAAACCCAAATAGTTAAGAACGCATTCGTCCTCTGTGAGGATGTTAGAGTGGTCACATTAGCTACCTACCTAGGGATCAGGATAACTTCAGACTTGTGCAGCCTGGTAGACCAAAATATGTCACCATTAATAACCAAAGTTAAAAGGCATCTTGAAAGGATGCACAACCTACATTTAACTCTAGTGGGGCGCACTAATGTTATTAAAATGCTCATACTGTCCAAATGTTTGTATATGTTTAGGGCAATCCCGCTGTTTTTTGAACACATATGGTTTAATAAATTAGAACACATACTGAATAGATTCATCTTGGCCCACGGGAAAACAAGGAGAGCATATCGCTACATCACCCTACCAAGAGAAAGAGGTGGCTGGGGGGCTCCAGATTTTAGATTGTATTTTTCGGCGGCAGCTCTGCAATATATGCAGGGGTTAATAGGAGGTGCTGGTAGAGGGAATGGACGCTCAGGTAACCGGCCTAATTATACGAATTTATATGATATCCTGCTGGGAGGAGCAGCAGGAAATTGCTTTTTAAATAGTATTGACTACAGCTGCTATAAACGCACCAAGTTTAAGACATTACAAGCAGCATATAAAATTTGGACTGCTTTTTCTAAGAAATTTGGGCTGGGTAGGTTCAACAGATATACCAGTTTGTTTACGAAAGCTTCCCTACCGGGAGAAATATTTAGGGATTCAGCTATGCTGGATTGGGAGAGCCACGGTATACAGAAGGTAAGCGATCTCTTGGGCCCTAATGGAATGCTCCAGTTCCAGGAACTACAATCTAAATTTACCATAGACAGTAGGAGTTTTTTTAAGTACCTGCAGGTCAGGAGTTTTTTTGCTAGCAAGCGGTGGGGTCCTTTAGGATTCGGCCAAAATCGCATCTTAGATGCCATTGAGGGCAGGGGGGACTGTTCGATTCATCAGCTTTATGCAGAACTGTCTACAGCTAAACCAGATGACTGCGAGATATACGCCACTAAATGGGCAGAGAAATTAGGTATCACTCAGGAGGGGTTCCAGGTTTCCCTGAGTCTGGGGCGTACTATACTTTGTTCAGCCTCCCTACAAGTACTACACTACAAAACCCTGTATTCTCTTTATTATGCACCTGCTAGGATAGCACAGTGGGGGGCACAGCAGGTATTACCTGTCCAGGTTGTGACTCCACGGAGGCAGATATAATACATATCTTTGCTACTTGCCCAAAACTGTATACTCTTCTCAGGGCTATCGAGAAATGTATTGACACGTCATTGGGGTTCAAGATCACCTTGTCACCAGAGTTAATCATCTTAGGGGTTGAGGGCGAGGCAGGGGGTCTGCAAACAGAGTTCCTCTTCATGGCTACAGTAGTACTTCGTATATGTATAGCAAAGGCGTGGCTGGATAAAGCACCCCCTACATTTCATTTCTGGTTAGCCAGGTTGCTGTCGGCTTATAACTTGGAAAATGCTATATATGCCAGGAAAGGCCATATGGGGCAGAATATTGGGGGGGGAAAATCTGGAATCCTATCGAGCAATGGAAAAGGGGATTAAACAGTATACCTGGGTAGACATTATTGTTGTTGTATTATATTTTGTGCTGAGTTTTGTTTACCCCTTTCTTTATAAATATATATATATATATTTTTGTTTACTCAATTGGGGCGCTGCTTATAGTACTACAAATAGATGTGTAAATTGTGTCTAAAGTTTTCTAAAATACGTCTAAGTTTTACTTGTGGTATTATGTGTTCAGATATACGGTGTGCTGTAACACCAGGTATAATAATTAATATCTCAAAAAACCTTTAAAATAAAATGTAAAAAAAAAAGATAATATAACCATACTAAACTATAAAATCACTTTAACCTTTGTTTTTTCAGTGAATTTCAATTTTTTGGTGGAATGAGTCAAGAGATAGGTGTGTTCTCTACGGAAAGGTTGGTTTTGGAGCCATCTTGAACTCTGAATGGTTCATTGGTGGGAAGCCCAAAAAAAACGTGCTTTCTTTAGTGATTTTTCCCATTGTTGTGGCAGTCTGCGCCTGGTGAGTCTAATTTAGGGACAGGAGTTTCATTTTCTGATCAGATAACGTCTATGGTGGAAGCCATACATAGACAATGGGCTTCGTGGTAAAGGGTACTGAGATTACTTAAGCAGCTGGTCTTATGTCGTAACAAGTACATAATATTTTTCCAGGGCATATATTTGGCATGTTTTATCTCATTTCAAGGTGCAGGAATTCAGAAAGAAACATCCCTAAGTGGCAGAAATCATAACGAACCTCCAGGACAAACTATAGAAGTTTGGTGCCCTGCCTTGCCAGAGTTAACCACTATTTCATCAGGCCCAAACATGTGCAGCACTTAAGAAAGTCCCTGAAGGGTGTACAGGACATTTATGCATGAGAAAGTGATATATTTTCTCTTGAATCCGTGGTTTTATTTAGTGAGGAGGCCCATGGGTAATGGTGGCCAGAATCAATCAATCAATCAATCAATCAATCATGGGCATTTGTATAGTGCGCTACTCACCCGGGAGGGTCTCAAGGCGCTGGGGGGGAGGGGTCCGTTACTGCTCGAAGAGCCAAGTCTTGAGGAGCTTCCTGAAGGAGAGATGATCCTGGGTCAGCTGGAGGTGGATTGGGAGGGAGTTCCATGTCTTGGCTGCCAGGTAGGAGAAGGATCTTCCCCCGGCGGTGGCTTTGCGGATGCGTGGTACGGCGGTGAGGGCGAGAATGTTATCCAGGGGCAGAGTTGTCTGCTTTGAGTTTCTTTGCTAGGCTCAATCATTGGTCACATTGTCTTATCATGAAAATTCTGAGGGGCGAGCAATGATGGAAGAAAGAGAGCGGGATGCCAGGAGACCACCTGATACTCAGAAGATGCATAACATCCTCGCTCAAATACCAATCATTTGCACAAACTCATATGCAGAAAAAAACTGTTTGTAGCTGCTAATAACCTCACATTCTTTGTGTTTTTCTTGGGGGGGTGAGGTTTAAGGGGTGATCAAGGCATGAGCAGGGCAGGGGGCTTTATCTTCTGATCTGGATGCGGGCAGCGAACCCTGCATTACCTGAGGATGCGCAAGGGAGGAAGGTGTGGATGGTCAGGCGGTTGCATAGGATCGTCCTACTCAAAAACAGACATGCGGGTGGAGTTGCCTGTGTGTAGAAAGACATAATGGAAGGATTAATTTATGTGTAGTGGAAACTACTCCAACAAGCAACTTCCTGGTATTGAGAATAATAATAGAATGTTGATGTAACAATGTTTTATGGTTGTTAAGGCCTTTGTCAATCTAATGACAGTCATATGAAGTTTGTCATTGCCTCATTTGAGTTGGGGAGAGCTTCCTTCTAGCAGCACACCAAGCCTATACATTTGCCTCTTTGCCACCGCAGTACCAGTTACTCGTTCTGCCCGACTCTGAGTGATGCACAGACAGTGGTGCTGTAACAATTTTCAGAGGATTGTTGGCCACTGCAGTAATAAGGACTGTGAAAAAATCTAAGCGTGCACAAAGAATAAGTATAGCAAAAGAGTCACGCCCATTCAGCAGGAGAGTGGTAAATGTGTGGTATGCAGGCGATGGTGCATTTAGGAGCAAACTTGCAAATATTCTACTAAAGCATAGTGTGGCAGTGCACTGTCATTTACAAACACCACATATGTCATTGGACTGGCACTAACAGTCTCACAGGCATGCAGTTTTACGGAGAAAACTATATAGCAGACAAACAACAATATATGGTAATCGTGTTTCAGCAAATATGTATCATTTCCACATCACCAAGTAAAGTGTCTTCATTTGTTTTGATCCCACTGCAGAATTACTAAGATATGCTTCATTTGTGCTTTCCTAACTGCTATGTTTTGCAATATTTGTAGTCAATTTGTAGGTATTTAAATGTCGCTGTGCTTTAGAAAAGAAATTAAATCCTATAGCCTTTCCTTCCACACCAGCAAGATTTTCACATATTACTTTTTGCAAAGTCTTTTCATTTTGCAGTCAAAGAAAGAAAAGTAAACTCCGCTCTCCAGGTTAAAAGAATAAGCAGCAATTTAGAAGCCACGGCATGATATTTGACCTCGGAATCTGAAGCACAGCAAACGTGACAAGGATAAAAACATTTAAAGGCATCTTTATTGCTCAAGCACCTTGTGAACTCCAACATGGTTATTTTGGGGGTGCACCAGAACCCCCCGCACCCCTACTTCCAGCACCTATAGAAGCTGATCTGTAAAGCCATAGCAGGGCACCAAGGACCGCTCCCAATTAATTAAGGGAGGAAAAGGAGCCACAACAAGATGGAAAGGGATGACTGCTAACAACCTAAGGATTTTGGTATTTTTATATGGCACTATTGACAAGTACAGGCTACTCTCTCATCTGGTTTTGGTTGCTCACCGTCATTCACCGTGTTATTCAACTTTTGTTATTTTGGTTTATTGTGGTAAGTATAAGGGAAGTGATACCTTTAGTTCTATATGACTCCTTTGTTTTATTTATAAATGCCACGTAATTATCATCTTCCGGCCAAGGCTCTACCAGCCCCACTCTGGCATGTTTTTATATTTACATTTTTATATGATATTTTAGATCACTGTCATATCTAAGAATTGTCGAGGAATCAAAGTGGTACAACAATTACAATAGATAAATAAGGAAAACGTGGCATCATTGCACTGTTCAGCATGATAGGGTATATATTTATTTATTTTATTTAATGCGATTTTATAGAGCGCAAACTTTACCCGAAGGTGTCAGAGCGCTTTACATAAGAACCAGTTGCAAAACATAAGGACTAAGGATTACATGCGTTACATAAAAGATACAAATAGAAAAAATTGCAAATGTACAAGATGTAAAGTCACACAAGAAAGAGATACAAACAGAAAGAAAATTGCAAATGTACAAATAGTAAAGTCACTCAAGGAAGAGATACGAATGGATTTACTGAAAGAGTCACATAGGAATGGTAGAGAGTACAAAGGTCTACTGCATAAACTAGTGATTATACGTATCTCTATATACATAGGGAAGGGATACAAATGGATATACTCTAAGAGTCACATAGGAATGGTAGAGAGTACAAAGGTCTACTGCATATACTAGTGATTAGAGTTATCTTTATATACAGAAAAGCAGAGTTCCATTAAGTGGAGTCGGAGGGGGGATGCAGTCACAGCACCAAGGGAGGGTGGAAGGGATACACGGGTATGGAGAGAAGGCAAATCAGAAACGGGAAGAAACCTTTGAGGATCGTCAAAGGGGAAACGAGGGAGAAGGGTTAAAGGACGAAGGAATGGGCAAGATGGCGGGTCAGGGTCCAGAGAAAAGCGGCCGAGAGCAGCAGCAAAATGGCAGCCAGGACAAAAGAAAAAGTAAAGAAGTCCAAGGGAGTCCGTGGCATAGTTTCTTTCATTCGAATGTGGCTGCAGGGCTGCTGCCTGCATCTGATGTTTTCACTGCCCTAAGTAAACGTAAGCACCTGGCCTCCTTTAGTTTCCATTTCAATCACTGGTGACATGTGATATACTGTGTGGGACCCATATTCACCATGACAGAGAGCAGTGACATTAGTCCGGGGTTGTGGGGGCTGGGGGAAACCTGAGGAGGGAGCTCTGCTCACTATACAATTAGCTCACAGACAGACTAGAAGAGTGGTAACAAAAGAAGAGATGAGACAGCAGATTACACGGTCACTTGGTACATTATAAACATAGTGCCCATGAGTCCAGTGAAGGCACGGCAGACACCAGAGGCTGGGTAGGAGCCAGGTCTGCACTCAGGGGTGACAACATTTGGTGTTTCAAAGCTTGCAAGGAAAAACCATTGCACCTTACCTACACAACTATGCTGTAATGATTGTGTGTCAAAATATTATATTTCGAAACATTGTCTGATATGTAGGCCTTAACTATGAGTTGCCCAGTCCTGGCGCAATTTTACCATTTGCATGCTGTAAAATCTCCTCAGTATGGGTTATTTATGAGAAAAACCCTATGAAATGGGGAATGTCATAAAACCACCCCCAATCCCCTATTCCATGCGTTTTACTGCATACATTTACCGCCTGCTCTGAGCAGATTTAGGTTTAGGGTTGGGTAATGGTATAGGGCGGTAAGGAAAATTTTAGGGTTTAGGGGTGGGTAGTACCAAAGAGTGGTAAGGGTAATGTTAGGGTTTAAAGGTGGGTAGTGACAAAGGTTCGTAAGGGTCATTTTAGGGTTTAAGGATGGGTAGTAGTATAGGGTGGTAACTGTGATTTTTAAGATTTACGGGAGTAGTCGTAAATGGCAATAAGGGTAATTTTAGGATTTAGGGGTGGGTGGTGGTAAAGAATGGATGGGTAATTTGAGGGTTTGAGATGGGTAGTGGTAAAGGTTAGTAAGAGTAAGTTTAGGGTTTAGGGGTTGGTAGTGGTAAAGTGTTGTCAGGGTAAATTTAGTGTTTAGGGCTGGGTAGTGGTAAAGGGTGATGAAGGTAATTTTGAGTTAAGGGCGGAGTAGAGGTAAAGGCAAGTTAGGAGGAAAATGTTAAAGAAAATGAGGGATTTGCCCCCCCAAAGAAAATACATTTAAGATAAATGTAAAATGTCATATATAGTCGCTTAACCGCCCGTGAGGATTGTGGGAGGTGGTTGCTCTTGTAGATTTCTGCATTTATGGGGGCCCGTTCAGCATTTGGGAAGGCTGAGAATACGGGAGAACAGGCGTTGTTGTGATTGGAACACTGCGAACCATGGAGGATTAAATTACTAAAATACATTGACCATTTGGGGAACTCATTGGGGGAGTGGTCAACAAATTATATAAAAACTCACCTGCTGGATCTATTTGCTGATAGTACCTGTGATCAAGGTTTATTTTACAAAAACGCGTAGGTGAGGCACCCATTGTTCCGTGCACTTGGCCTAATAATCTGAAGTTTGAAGACTTGTTTGGAATGCGTTACTTCTCTGAGAGTGGGAGTATGGAGAGGGTTTGAAATGCTGGCCACTTGCCGGAAGCTGTACAGGAACTGCACCACTCTGCAAAAAGGAGCTGCTTAACCGTTCATGAAGATTGTGGGGGTGGTTGCTCTTGCAGATTTCTGTGTTTATGGGACACCGTACAGCTTTTAGGTCCCATTGGACGACCCATCCCCGGGGCTGTGTCTTATTTAAAAGAGGAGGTGGGCTACACAGCCTCCCTCTCCCCGTCTATTTTGGAACTGGGACACTCACCAAGCACAACATTGGGGTCTACTGAGGGAGCCCCCGGCACGCTCCCAGTATGTTATGATAGCTGGCATTGCTTCCATCCAGAGGGAGCAGCTGTTTATGTTGCTCCCTCCAGGTGAAAGCTGTATGTTGTTCTGTTTCCCTGCCCGCATCAGTGTGGTCAGGGAAACTGAACGCTAGTCCGCTGAAAGTCGGCAGGAGCATTTTTAAAGCTCCCACCGGCTTTGAGCAGACTTAGTGTTTTCTTCCACACCATCCAGCCAGCAGCATCAGATTACTGCCACCAGCATCCCTTATTGGAAATAGTGGCCTGGTGGTATGTTAAAAATAGTTTGCAGCAACACTCCTGCCCTAAATAAATCACCCAAGCGTGTCACCACCCTCTCCCTCTATATAGAGAGATTATGTTGATGATGCAGTTGGAGAAGTAATGATACCCATTTCGGCAATGTATCCTACAAGTATGGTCTTTGTTCTCTAGTTTTCTATAACCAGTGAGTCTAACAGTACTCGGTCACTCCCCACATATCACCCAAGGACACGTTTACTCGCTTGAGCAGTAATAATAACTGGGCCAGCCACTGCCAGCTGGGATACTAGCAGAGTCCTGGATTACCCCAATCCGCCACATGAACCCAGTGTGCCAACTGCTGAATCTGTGTCTCCAGACAGTAGAATTCCATGTTGGGGACCGCCAATCCCTCACACATCACTGGACACTGCAGCTTGGCAAGTGTCACCATATGTCTACCCGCAGACCGAATAAGGGAGTTCAAATGCCTGAACAGCCGCCTAGTTATAACAATAGGAAAGGCAGCAAACAAATACAGGAGCCGCATCAGTGCCACCATTAGGGTAATTGCTACTGTCCCAGCGAGAGGCAATGGTCGAGTCTTCCAGAAGCCCACCTTTGCTCAAAGCGAAGACATCTTCAAACCTATGTTTCCCTCCACCAGGTCATCCACAGCTCTGAACACTTGGATCACCAAGTGTTTAACTGTGAGGACCGGGGGAATCCTAGTTCGAGTGCACTGAAAACCTGCTGATTTTCTGCCAGTTAACCCGGAGGCCAGACTGTCTTCTGAAATGATCAAAGAGCTGTATGGCCTAGTACGTGTGTTTGCACCCATTGTACAGGAAAAGGAACATATCATCCACATACAGTGCTATATGGTGCACTCTGCCACAGCTAGTCACCCCTGCATACAAGCGTACCATCTGTGCCTTACATGCAAATGGTACCAGTATGGCAAACAGCAGTGGTCACACCGTGCATCCGTGTCAATTATATGCAACCAATATCACGCCATTTATTTTAACACATGCTGTAGGATGTGAGTACAGTAGGAGAGATCACTTTATAAACTCCCGTCCCAGACCCAACTGTTCTATCACCATGTATAGGTACACCCAGTCTAGGCTATCAAAGGGCTTCTACATGTCCATGGTCATCACCAGTGCATCCGTAGAGATGTTGGTGGCATCCAGTAATAAAGCCACCAGTCGTCTTGTGCTTAGAGAGGTATTGCGGCTTGGTATAAAATCTGCCTTGTTCGTATGAATGAGGCGAGGCATATACAGTAACAATTGAGTCCCCAATACCCGACTTAACACCTTGTAGTCAACATTCAGCATTGACATGCTGGCCCCACTCTGGTTTCAACAGCGGCACCATCAATAACTTACTAGCTGTAGGAGGCACATGGGTCTCTATGTAAGCAGTGTAGAACTCCACCAGGAGTCCGTCTCTGTCGGGAACTTCCCCCCGAGCCACTCCCTCGACTGCAGCTGCAATTTCTGGCAGTGTAATGTTGCCCCCTAAGTCCCTACTTGCTTCACCAGTGAGTGATGGGAGCGGAAGGAGCTGCAGGAACTCCTGAGTATCCTGTGCATTGTCTGGCACCGGGGTGGCATATAAGTCAATGTAATATTCCCTAAAAACCACCTTAATAGAATCCTGTCCAAACACCCGGGCACCTGCTGCATAGTTTATTTCTAGTATTCATATACTAGCAACCCTTGGCGGGATAAATTGACCATGCCAACAAAGCCCCAGAGTTGTCCCAATTGGCATGAGTCTACACCATATATTCCTTGTAATCAAAGCAGTGGAGGTGCTCTATCCTCTCCACCAATCGCTCCCTCTCCTCGAGCAGCTTGTTCTGTAGGTTCGGGCATCCTGGTCTATCCCTCTTTACTGGATGGACTACCTCCCCCTAGTCACCAGCGTGTGATGTACTCCCACCATACATTGCCCCCTAATCACAGACTTAAAGGCCTTCCATTCTGGTAGGACCGAGGAGGCTGAGCCAGCATTATCCAGGAAATAATTTTGAATAGCTTTGCAAATGGTATGACGGAACACCTGAGCATCTAGCGCTTCAATTCTCAGCCGCCAGCTAGGGATGGCAATGCAAAATCTCATCCACGCCAGAGTCAGAGTTATAGGGTTATGATCTGATATCGTCCTGGCCAGCTACTCTGAATGTTTGACTGTCACATGCACTTCTGGTGTGCAGAGAAAGGTATCTAGTCACACATGGGGCTCATGGAGTGCCAAAAAGTAGGAAAAGTCGCATGCGTGCAGGTGTGTCATGCGCCACCATACCCCAGTGACTCTGCTAGTTTCTAAATTTCTTCACTAGTTGCCCCAGGCCCTACTTTGCAGCAGTGGGTGGGAGTGGTGCAGGTTTAGGTCAGACACCCCATTAAAATCCCAGCTCATAAGCAGTGTGCAGGGCACATATGATGCGATCACCAGGGAGACCTCCTCCAGAAATCATGACTGGTCATAGTTGGGTGCAAATATGTTAACCAGGGTAATATCCCTCCCACCCAGACATCATATTGGTTGGATATATCATCGAGGTGGGTCAATTGTTTGGTGTAGGACCTGCGGAGGACCCCCGGGAGCACCCATACAAACATCTCCCTCACAAATGCGGAGTATGTTGTGTAATACGTCTGCCCCCGCCAGTGCTTTGCAGGGCTGCCTCCTCAGCCCCAGTCAGATGAGTCTCCTGTATCAGTGATACATGCACCCCTCAACATATCAAATAGGCCTGGACCTTGTATCTTTTAGCCAGGCTGTTTAAGCCCCTCACATTCCAGGAGAGAAACTTAAAGTGTACATTATCACCTGCCATTGTGGAATATAAAAGTCACTGTACACAAAAAACATGCGACCCTAAGAGCAATATGCGTCCTGCTACTCTCATATCATATGACAGCCTCCTTACTCCAAACCACCCAAGTAAAACCCAATAATCAAATGAGAGGGCATGTTGTGTTGGCTCTGCATCGAGGCGTGTTGATGAGGCATTGTACTGTGCTTTTTGTTCATACCAATCTGTGTAAAACCATTGCGCTGAGGATTAATGTACAGGGCACAGTACAGGGCAGTGTTATGTAGAGTAGCAGTGTGCGAGTTCGACGTCCTAGGAAAATTTATAGATCTACTGTGCACAGGGCTATTATGCATGGGTGTGGTGAATAGGTATAATAAAGGAGTATTATACATAAGACTTTTTGTATGGGGATATGCAGCAGCATCGATCCAGGAGTTTTGTGCAGTGGTCAAAGTGAAGGGACGCCAAGTAGTGAACTTAGCACAGCTGCAATGTGTTGGTTTCTTGCAATGAAGCTTGATGCAGGAGCATCATGCAGGGGTATTTTCATGGATTTTTGATGTGCAACATGATGAATGGGCAATTTGTGTATTGAAAACTGAAAAGTTTGATTGAAATGTTTTCGACTTCGACAGATGCCTCCATGCTTTCCACAAACGTACAAAGTTGTTTACGGCTCATGTCTATCCTGAGCTCAGTGTTTAAGGCCTGACAAATGACTGAGGAAAACAGCCTTTCCAGCCCCTCCCAAATGCAAGCATTACATTGAAGTAATTTGTGATGGGATGAACACTGGGCCTGGTAGGGTGGACAACAGAGCAGATTGGCAATGAAATGAAGCATGTCTAGCCTCAGGTTGCAGTCTGTGTAAGTGTCAACATATCGAAAGAAAAATTCCCAAGGAGGGTCCAGCCTTGTCTTTGATGCAACCCTTGTCACCAGGCCAGGGAGTTTGCAGTTGTCATCTAATCTGTATACTATAATGTATGCGTTACCAACATAAGATGCAGAACTGAAGTGGCTTTTTACTTGCAAGAAGTCATAGAATATCTTCTGAAAAATAGTTGTAAATTTTATTTTTGTTGGACTGGAATGCATGGCAGCGACTGTGTTGCATGTTCTTATGTGTTAATTAGTACTTACTGCAATATATTTAAAGGCTTTACATATTGCAATAACAGGTTTATTTTTCAGCTTTATATAGCGTTTTATTAACCTACGTGCTTTTTCAAATTTGCTTGAAAATTCACCATTTGCCAACTCTTTTTTTCAAACTTTTCTCAGGGGGCACCCCCCGAACACCCCTTATGACGGTTGAGATTGCTTGCCACCAGCACCTCATCCCAAACTTTACTTACTGTCTCACCACTTTCAAATGTCACCAGCCGCCACTGCCGGACATAATAATTAAATTATAACTAGAGCCCCTGCCTGCCTGGCTAGCCTTGCCCTGTCTTTGCCCTGTCTCGTTCCTGCCTCTGAAGCTTCAGGTCAGGCCTCAGACTTTCAGGTGAGTCAGAGTCTGTTCGAGTTCTAGGTGCTTCCATTATTTTTGTGTTGCACTATTTACTTTGGTCTGGTGGATTTAATAATGTTTCTTACCTCACTGTGTTTTTCCCCTTGTCATGCAGCCTTATATTTCTTGTTTCCCTCAGTGTTGGGTTTTTGGTCCTGTTCTCCGAGCATTCAAGTACCTTTGCAGCAGATTACTTTCTGCAAACTTAGATTGATTTCCAATCAATCAATCAATCAATCAATCACGGCATTTATATAGCGCGCTACTCACTCGGGAGGGTCTCAAAGCGCTGGGGGAGAGGGGTGTATTACTGCTCGAACAGCCAGGTCTTGAGTTGCTTCCTGAAGGAGAGATGGTCTTGGGTACGTCGAAGGTGAATGGGGAGGGAGTTCCAGGTCTTGGATGCCAGGTAGGAGAAGGATCTTCCTCCGGCGGTGGCTCTGCGGATGCGTGGTTCGGTGGCGAGTGCGTGGCTGGTAGATCGTAGCTGGCGCGTGGGCGTGTAGAAGGTCATGCGGTCGTTGAGGTACTTGGGGCCCAGGTCGTGTAGAGCCTTGTGTGCGTGGGTGAGGAGTCTGAACGTGATTCTCTTGCTGACGGGGAGCCAGTGCAGTTCTCTCAGGTGTCCGGTGATGTGGCTGTGTCGGGGGATGTCCAGGATGAGTCGTGCGGAGGCGTTCTGGATCCGCTGGAGTCTCTTCTGGAGTTTGGCTGTGGTTCCGGCGTAGAGGGCGTTCCCGTAGTCCAGTCGGCTGGTGACGAGTGCCTGGGTGATGGTCTTCCTGGTTTCAGTGGGGATCCATCTGAAGATCTTGCGGAGCATGCGCAGGGTGTTGAAGCACGAGCAAGAAACGGCGTTGACTTGTCTGGTCATTGACAGGGAGGAGTCCAGGATGAAGCCCAGGTTGCGTGCGTGGTCTGTTGGTTTGGGGGCGGTGCCAAGGGCCGGGGACCACCAGGAGTCGTCCCAGGCGGAGGGTGATGATCCCAGGATGAGGACTTCCGTCTTGTCTGAGTTCAGTTTAAGACGGCTGTTCCTCATCCAGTCGGCGACGTCTTTCATCCCTTCGTGTAGGTTGGCTCTGGTGGTGGTGGGATCGTTGGTGAGGGAGAGGATCAGCTGGGTGTCGTTGGCGTAGGAGATGGTGTTGAGGTGGTGTTGGCGTGCGATGGCTGCGAGGGGGCTCATGTAGACGTTGAAGAGGGTCGGGCTGAGAGAAGATTCTTGTGGTACGCCGCAGATGACTTCGGTGGCCTCGGATCTGAACGGAGGGAGGCGGACTCTCTGGGTTCTTCCAGTGAGGAACGAGATGATCCATTCCAGCGCTTTCTCTTGGATTCTGATGTTGCTGAGGCGCTTCACTAGGGTTCGGTGGCAGACTGTGTCGAATGCTTCGGAGAGTTCCAGGAGGATGAGGGCCGCTGTTTCCCCGTTGTCGATCAGGGTTCTGATGTCGTCGGTGGCTGCGATCAGGGCGGTTTCGGTGCTGTGGTTGGCCCGAAATCCCAACTGCGAGTGGTCGAGGGATCTGTTCATCTCGAGGAAGGCGGCAAGCTGTTTGTTGACGGTCTTCTCGATGACTTTGGCTGGGAAAGGAAGGAGCGAGATGGGACGGTAGTTCTTGAGGTCGGTGGGGTCCGCCGTTGGTTTCTTCAGGAGGGCGGTCAGTTCGGCGTGCTTCCAGCTCTCCGGGAAGGTGGCGGTGTGGAAGGAGGAGTTGATGGTGTCTCAGAGATGGGGTGCGATGGTGGCGGCGGCTTTGTTGAAGACGTGGTGTGGGCACGGGTCGGTTGGTGATCCTGAGTGGATGGAGTTCATCGTGCGGGTGGTGTCTTCGGTGCTGATCGGGGTCCAGTTGCAGAGGGTGGTGGTGACGGGCGTTGCTTTGGTGGTAGGGTGCGTGGTCTGTGAGTCGAAGCTGTTGTGTATGTCGGCGATCTTGCGGTGGAAGAACTGAGGTTCCGTGACGATTCGAACCCGTGTTTTCGACATTGTCGTAAACCTATAATTCCGGTACCAATGAACCGTAAATTATCCATATAGTATATCCTGGTGTTTTCGCTATGCGATGAGCAAGAGCACTCTTGTTATGAGCACACTTCCGGTACACCAATGGTATCCATTTCGGAATACGGCATCTATCTTGTATTCTTGCCCTCACATAGTCAATGAACAAACAGTGACCTCTGATCAATTCACTTCGCTAAAAGACACGTAGGCTTTAGCCCGGCGATGCACCTTGTTTATGACACGTAAACCTTAGTTCAGAGACGCTGTGGCTGCATGACTCGACAGAAGCTGCCTCCTCTGCCAGAGGCCAGTCCTGCTATACTGGTTCTCGTGCTCGTTGGCCTGATCATGATTAGGCGGCCGAAGACAGTAGCCTTGCCCATTTACGACCCACAAACATCTCTTATCCTGCTTTCCTATCTCCTACACCTGGCTCTGCTCCTTTCCTTCTGGGCTTTTACTATGGGGAGGTAACGAAATTTACGATGAGGCGGTCCGGCTCTTGAATGAGAAGATGACACGGGATTATGATTGAACAGTGGAAACCCCTCATTTGTAATGTTTGACATCAAAACTTCGTTGACTGTTACTGTTTAACGCCAAATATTTATTGTTTAGGATACAAAGTTTAAGAAATGTACGAGTAATGTGAAGAATGTTGCCTACAGCTAAAAATTGTGTATTTAAGGAGCAACCCACTTAGTACAAATCGAACAGGCTCCTAGAACCTGCCCGTGTGTAGTTTCTGTGACTTCTGTATCCCTGCAGTAATAAACCTTTGGTCTTTGGCGCCACCATCGAGAAGCCCGTGTTTCTGTTTATCTGTGCACCGAGACAGGTAGAACTCAGGGGTCTTCGGGTGTTGTATCCCTGGCACCTCTGGACCTTATTTAGTCCAGAACTCCAATTGGCGCCCAACGTGGGGCGACGTCATTCGGTACCGGTCCAAAAGCCTGAAGATTTCGAGAGGCTTCGTGTGAAGATTCCAGAGGGAGGCGCCCCACTTCATCGATCCCGGTATATCGCAAAAGTGGCCCGACGTTCTCTTCCACGAGGGTTCCCGCTCAGACGGCTGCAGAGGACCGCTGCCTTGACTGTCGCCCTGTCTTGGACCCGAGGTGCAGACTTTAGTACGGCGAGACGTAGACGGGTTTCTCCTTGGTGACGTCTTCAGTGCCTCAGTTAAGTATTAAGTGGTTGCTAGTTGCTTTTTGTTACTTTGTAAGGATTTATCAATTGATTGCTTCTGTTCGGATAATCCTTTCAGTTCTCTGACTTGACTTGGTTTTTTAGATTATCACTGGTTGTTTTCGTTACGATAATCTTTGGTTTTGTTTGGGTATCGATACATTTGTTCATTTGGTAGGCCTAAGTTCTCAGTTCGATTGCGCATCTTTGTTTGTGTTTGTTCTGTGTTTCAGTTTGTCAAAATGGTAAGTCGAAAAAACTGTATGTTTTCATGTTTTGGTTGCAACAGGGATTCCCGGTTGGAGGACTCATGTCCGGTTCCTCCGATTGGAACTCCTACTTACGAGCTCTATTGCAAGCACGGTGTGGGTCCTATATCTTATAATGAGGTGTGGGTCCGTTACACGAAAAAGGATGGTGTCCTTAGTTGGCCACTACATGGTAGTTTTGAACCTGAAATCCTTGATAATTTGGAAATAAAACTGTTTAAGAAGAAAGCCCGGCCGGCAATGTTTGATTCTTTCCGTTGTTGGCGAAAAGAATCCAAACAAAGAGAGCTTAGGAAATTAAAGAAAGAGCAAAAAGAGCAAGGGTTGACCTTAATGCAGTCTGCTAGGCAGCTGCAACTCAATGAAACTGAGAAGGCAATAGAGATATCTGATAGAGAACATAATTTGGCGATTGACAAGTGCTACCCTGCCTTACCATCATGTGCTGCTAAACCAGTAGAGGACCCTGAAAAGGATCCCCTGTTGTCTTATTTGTTGAGGTCACCTCCACCGTATGCTCAGGGTGCTACGGCTCCACCTTTGCCACATGTTTTGTTACCGGCTGCTGGACAGCCTGGGATACCTGCTCCTGTTCCCTTGAATCCAGTTCCTGCACTCCCTGTGGTTAACAACGTTCCTCCGGCACCCCCTCTTCCAGGGTTGCCTGCTCCTCTGCCTATGCCTGCTCCGCCTATATCTGTTGTTTCGCAAGCTGCTTTGCTTACTACCCCTACTCTTACTGTTCCATCTGTTCCAACTACTACTCTACTCAAAACTTCTGCAAGCTTTATGTCTCCGCTTTCTGTTCGTCGGAAAATCACCGAATCTGTCACTAATATTCTATCTCCTTTTTACAAAACTCTAATTAAGACTCCTGCCTCTGAATCTACTCAGAGACGTAGTCAGCTTCCTAATGTTGAAGAAAGAGGAATATTAGATTCTACAGCCCTTATGTGGATTTCGAAAGTTGGAAGGTATGATGTACGAGATGTATTGGAAACATTTATGCAATGGAATGAACCAACACAGCGCTATGTGTTCGATGTAATGTGTTCCCTTTTGCGTGAGGATTGGGATGAGGACGACTCTGAATCAGTTCCGGATGATTTAATTCATGTTCAGCAAAAATTTGCTGCAGGTATGGTAGTAGGTCAGGACGTAAAAGAAGCGATGGAACTGATTTTAGGCTATAGGTCTGATCCTTCTCTCCGCTCACCAAGGGACCTAGAAAAACGTAGCACAAAACAAGGTCGTCAGTACCCGATGAGGGAGGTTCCGCCAATATGGCGCGAAGCCATTCAAGCTGATGCGGTCAATGGTATTGCAGCCGCTCCAGCACAGTACCAGAGAGTGTGGATACACATTCCGTGGAAACGAGCTGAAGTGTTAGCAGTAAAACAGGCTTTGCCAGATCCGCGTAAGAATCCAGCTGGATATTATAAAGAGCTGACTCAGACGGTTCAAGCTTGTGTTATGAACTTAGCAGACATCGACATGCTATTTGGCAATGTAGTGCCACAACCTATTTGGGCTAAAATTCGTAACGACAATCATCAAGTTGCTCTAGGTGGTGATTGGGCAGCTATAGTAGCGGCAGATGGTCAACAAATTGGTGGTTCTAAGCCCGAACCTCTGATTGCTAATTTACCTGGTAGGATAATTGATTTAATGAAAACTTTGATGCCAGCATTGCGCGATAATTGGGACAAACTGTCCGCATGCAAGCAGAAGAAAGACGAAAGCGTCTCCGACTTCTTCACTAGATTTGAAGAAACTTTCGTAGACCACAGTGGTCAGGATATGAGCACGGAGGGAGGCCAGAGATTGTTTGTCGATAAATTTGTGCATAATTTGTTACCAGAGCTTAGTAATAAATTAAAAGATTCTGAAAGTGCTGTCTCTACGACTGTCTCTACGACTGCGCAAATCCTTGCAACCGCTCAGTACTATGAAAATAGGGATAAAGAAGAGAAAGAAAAATCAGAAAAGAAAACAAAAGATTTAAAAACTAAAGTCCTTTTGCAACAGGCATATCCGCCTCGCACGAATCAGACAAACTCACAGCAAGGACCATATCAGAGGACTGATTACGGTTACCAAAGACAGCAGGTACAATGGAATCAGTGTGCTTACTGCAAAAAGGAAGGTCATTATAAGAATGAGTGTCCAGTCCTAAATGTGCAAACTAGTGGTGTTCCAGCTCAGAGAGGTCGTGGTGGTTTTTCGCAAACCCCTAGAGGCCGAGGACGAGGTACTATGCCTCCGCAGACTAATGATCGTCCTTCTAATTATTTCGATCAGCGAAACGGACAATCTATACAGCCTGGTAGATCTCAACAGTACCATGTTGAAGATTATTGTGAAGTTAGCGAGGACATTCGACAAAATGAGTACTAGGACAGCCATGGACAAAGAGAGGGAGTAGTATCAGTTCCAGTAGATCAGAGTGGGCCTTATGTCGCAGTAGCTACATCAGGTGTGGTCGAACCGTTTCTGGTGGATACTGGTGCAGCAAAAAGTTCTATCATGCATGCGAAACTCCCTGCGCACCTTTGTCTGGCTTAACGAACGTTTCAGTAGGTTTTTCAGGCGCCCCTGTTCACAATCCTGTTTCTGGTCCTTTGTCTATTTCTGTTGGGCCTTGTCAATTAAAAGCACCCCTGATTTTGACGACCGGTTGCAATGAAAATCTGCTTGGTTTAGATCTGTTAAAACGTCTGTATGCGACACTGTACTGTTCTCCTTCAGGAGTACAGCTTACGTTGGGTAAGAGAGTCATCTCTCCAATGTACTTGTCAAAGGATGCGCTCCCACTGGAGCTGCGTTCTCTCCCTGATACTCTTTGGGCGACTGGTCCTAATGATGTAGCTCTTTTGGAAATTCCTCCTTATGTAGTAAGTTTGAAAGCAAATGTTAAATTCCCACGAATTCCACAATATAGGATCTCTAGCGAAGGTGAACATGCGCTTTTATTGATAGTGCAAGATTTGATCCAGAAAGACGTAATGGAAGAAACTAGAGGGAATATCTGTAACAGTCCTGTCCTGCCGATTCTGAAACGCACTGATCCTTCAAAACCTCCAGTCTACAGATTTGTGATTGACCTTAGAGAGGTTAACAAAATTGTGATTCCACAGTTTCCTGTGGTTCCAGACATTACTGCATTATTGACGTTGATTCCTGCTACAGCCACGTGGTTTTCAGTGATCGACTTGAAGAATGCCTTCTTCAGCATTCCGATAGCCGAGGAAAGCAGGGATATTTTCGGCTTCTCTCTAGGAGGTCGTAGTTTTAGGTTTAAGCGCGCTCCACAAGGCTATTGTGAAAGCCCATCCATTTACAGTCAGGCATTAAAAAGTCAGTTAGATTCTTTTGTGCTTCCTCCTGGTTCTGCCTTGGTGCAATATGTAGATGACCTTCTAGTAGCTGCTGATGATGAGGAAACTTGCAAAACAGCTACAATTTCCCTACTGCATCATTTGTCGGATTTACATCACAAGGTGTCACCTTCCAAACTGCAATATTGTTGCCAAGAAGTGACCTACTTAGGTCATCTCTTGTCAAAGGAGGGAAGAAGGTTGACCCCGGAGAGAATAAAAGCAATTACGCAGATGAATGCTCCTAGCACACAGAGAGAAGTGCGTGCGTTTTTAGGTATTACTTCATACTGCAGGCAATGGATCCCAAATTTTTCCCTCTTGGCAAAACCATTGGTGGCCTTGACTGGAAAAGGTGTTCCGAGTCCGGTGCCATGGTCTGACGAATGTCAGCAGAGTTTCTCCGAGTTACGAAATGCACTGTGTTCAGCTCCTGTGTTGGTTACACCTGACTACAGCAAGCCATTTACACTCTATGTTCATGAAAGAGAAGGTTGTGCGTTGAGTGTTTTGACGCAACGATTTGGCGATAAACAACGTCCTTGTGCGTATTTTTCATCAACATTAGACCCGGTAGCCAGAGCGTTGCCGAGTTGCTTAAGGGCTACAGCAGCAGCTGCAGTGTCCATTCGACAATCTGCTGGTCTGGTCATGAACAATATGCTAGTAGTCATGGTTCCACATGCCGTGGATACACTCATGAACCGAACAAAAACTCAGCACCTCACCAGTGCTAGATTATCAGGCTATGAGCTGACACTTCTAGCGAGTCACATTCAGATTAAAAGATGCAACGTACTGAATCCAGCAACACTATTGCCGACTAGCCAGGAGTCGAGTGATTCTGAACCTCATGACTGTTGTTTTAGAACCGAGGAGGAGACAAAAGGACGGATTGATCTTAAGGACACTCCGTTACTAAATCCAGATGGCACGTTATACGTTGACGGGTCTTGTTTTAAATTGGAGAATGGTGATGTGACAGCTGCCTACGCAGTCACGACTTTGAGTACGATTGTGGAGACTGCAAGAGTGAGTCAGAATTCTGCCCAAGCTGCAGAATTAATTGCATTGACTAGAGCGTGTGTTTTAGCTAAGGGAAAGAGAGTGAATGTATTTACAGATAGTCAGTATGCATTTGGCGTAGCGCATAGTTTTGGTCGACTATGGAAGGAAAGAGGTTTTATTACGTCCCATGGGACTAAGATCCAGCATGGTCAGTTAGTCAATGAATTGTTGGAATCTCTAACCTTACCGACTGAAGTTGCGATTGTGAAGTGCAGTGCTCATCGAGCGGCTACGGATGATGTTGGTCGTGGAAATGCTTTTGCTGATGAGATAGCTAAAAAGACAGCCAGAAATACGATGAGTAGGATGTACGTTGCGACGTCTGCGAGATGGATTGCTGAATCGGGAATGTGTGAGGACACAGTGGAAAGTGTGAAAGCAATTCAGAAAGAAGCGACTGAAGAAGAAAAGATTGCATGGAAAGAGAAAATGGGTAAATTGGACTCGAGTGGATGTTGGATTGACTTATCAGAGCATCAGCGTTGGATGTTGCCTGATGCGTATGTGCTTGTGGTGGTAACGATGGCGCATGGAGCAGCGCACATCAGTTCAAAAGGGATTTGTAAAATGTTGGCCCCAGTCTGGAGGAATGATGGAATCAGTAAGTGTGCAGAAAGAGTGGTTAGGAACTGCATGGTATGCCTGATGCATAATCCTGGCAAGGGAACCCCTACACCCACTGGACATTTCGCTCCTCCTTCTTGTCCCTTCGAAGTGATTCAGTTGGATTTCATCCACATGGACCGATGTAATAACCTTAAATATGTCCTAGTGGTAGTCTGTGCTTTTTGAAGTATATCCGTTAAAGGATAACACTGCTTTGTCCACTGCTAAAATCCTCCAAAAAGAATACTTCCCCAGGTATGGAATGCCACGGATTGTATGGTCAGACAATGGGAGTGAGTTCGTAGGGAAAGTTATGCAGAGTGTGTGTGCAGGATTAGGGATTAAACAAAAATTTCATAGTGCGAACCACCCCCAGTCAGCAGGTTTAGTTGAAGGGTACAATGGTACTCTTAAACTGAAACTTGCTAAGATCCAAGCTTCCACGGGTTTGTCCTGGCCAGACGCACTGCCGTTGGCTTGGTTATCCACTAGAGCGACTGTGCACTCTCGAGTAGGGCTTAGCCCATATGAGATTGTGTTCGGTCGCCCTGCAAATGTCTGGGGGGTACCGAGACCACGAGAATTTAAGCAGCTAGAGTACCCAATGTTAATTGATTACCTTTTTGACTTGACTGCTAAATTGAGTCTCATTCACCAACAGGTTTTTGATGCATTGCCAAAGCCTCCGGAAAGTCCAGGTCACCAGCTGAAACCCGGAGATTTCATCCTCATCCGGAATTTCGGACGGACCAGGAATCTCCAACCAAAGTTTGTGGGCCCCTTTCAGGTGCTCTTGGCGACAAGGACTGCTGTACGTGTGACTGGCCGAAAAAATTGGGTCCACGCCACTCACACTAAGCGTGTACCCCTTCCACTCCCTTATGACAATTGGGTTAGACAAGGAATTGGTGCCTCTGACACAGAACCTGTTCCTAGATATGTTCCCTTTAGTGATGCAGAACTGCCAACTGATTCACCGAACTCTGACTTCCCCCCTGAAGCTGTTTCTCTGATTACTGACCAGAACATTGCATCGAACGAACATTTGCCACCTGCGAATTCGAACATTGTTGCTCCTGCTGGAAATAGACTATTCCCGGATCAAACGAAGCCAGGAAGACTGAGATACAACCTTCGTTCTCATTCTAAGGACAAATAAAAGCAGGAAACTGCATTTTTCATACTTGATCTATGACATTACCTCCGGCCAGGAAGTTTACTAAACATTTTTGTATTTCTCTGTTTATTTCTGTTGTTTCTGTTACCTTGCCGTCTGGGTCGCCGTAGGGTCGTGGCTTTGTGCCTAGTTGAATCTGCGGGGGCCAGACACAAGGTCGGTCTTTCTGTTGGTTTTGGGAACTCCCAGGGCTGATAGAGGCATTTTCAACTACGTACAAATCATCAGTGGTCACGAGCGGTTGTAGAAGATGAAGTTCCTGAGCTGCGTCGAGAGAATGTCATTTATGCTCGCAGGAATAGATTATACAAAATTTTACATAACAAATGCTTTCTGATGCAATGTGCAGTTACATTTTTGATTGTTTTAATAACGTTGGTGGGTGGAATTGCCTTTGGTATTCATTTAATTTTTGCACCGATCACGACTACAGTACCTCCCCATGTTCCTGTTTCTCCTACTGTTGTTTCTCTCCACTCCTTTCATCCGTTTCCTGAACATGAGCAAGGTCGACGCTCAGAATTTATAAATAACACTTTTGTACAGCTCTTGCACCAACACCAACTGGTAGTTAACACTACGGACTGCTGGGTGTGTGGTTTGATACCACATACCATGGATAAGGGCATCCCCTACCTGGTCTTGCCTTTTAGCTATAATGGATCATGTCGGGCCTTTCAGACTGTATTTGTCTATGCCCTCGAGACCTATCCCCCGCGTCCTCCACGTTCCACCAAGTATAACTCCGCTAATAAAGCCTTGATAAAGGGAATAACTGACATGATTAAAGACGTCAATAACACCCCATTTATTCCTAAGGATGAGCTACGAGTGTATTTGAGTTGGAATGCTACGGAGTACAGCATTAGTTTTGGTGAAAACAAGCGTAAGAGCTCCACTCCAGTTTGGGTCGTACCTCACCGAGGTCAAGTCTGTTTGCAAGGTAATGGGAGGAATCCAAGAGCTCGGCTAGGGAAGAGTGACTGTGTTGAAACTTATGTGTATCCATCAAACTCTTCCCCTGCCTTCCTAACTGCTAAGGGTACCTACTTCATCTGTCGAGATAGAGCATATACATGGTTGCCTGCTGACTTTTCAGGTTCATGTTATATTGCTCGACTGTTGCCTCCGACATACACAGCTGCCCCAAATTATCACAAGACCAGAGTTGTAAGAGGTGTCTTTGACAAGGAAGATACTGCTGGTCAGGAAGCAGGAGACTTCTTCAAAGGTTTCCTTCCGTTCTGGGGGCCTATGGCCAATAGTAGAAATCTACATCAGCTAACACGGGTAGTTGAGTCTACTATTACAGAAACTGCTGGTGCCCTTAGTAACTTAACAGCTGAGCTCCAAGCGGATCGTCTCATGACATTACAGAATCGTATGGTTCTTGATGTGATACTTGCAGATCGAGGTGGGGTATGCAAAATGATCCAATCAAGCTGCTGTGTTTATATCCCTAATAATGCTCCAACAGTGTACGAAGCGATCTCTAAGCTACACAAGATCTCCAACTCTATTCAAGTAGACAAGGGAAATTGGTCATTAATGGAATGGCTTTGGACTCTGTTATCAGCGTGGGGATGGAGGGTTCTGATGGTCATCGGTATTGTCTTAGTGTTCCTGTTCTCATGCTGTCTCGTTATCCAGTGTGGTCCTGCCTTGTGTAGCCTCTGTGCTGCAACCTGTTTAAGGAAACCGCCTGAGTTGGGAGACAAGGTACGAGAAAGAATAATGCTACAGCAACATATCACTGACCTGATGAACATCGAGATAGACCCTGACATAGAGTGAGTAATTGCCTATGTAAGGGCAAAAGGAGGGTCTGAGGTTCCGTGACGATTCGAACCCGTGTTTTCGACATTGTCGTAAACCTATAATTCCGGTACCAGTGAACCGTAAATGATCCATATAGTATATCCTGGTGTTTTCGCTATGCGATGAGCAAGAGCACTCTTGTTATGAGCACACTTCCGGTACACCAATGGTATCCATTTCGGAATACGGCATACATCTTGTATTCTTGCCCTCACATAGTCAATGAACAAACAGTGACCTCTGATCAATTCACTTCGCTAAAAGACACGTAGGCTTTAGCCCGGCAATGCACCTTGTTTATGACACGTAAACCTTAGTTCAGAGACGCTGTGGCTGCATGACTAGACAGAAGCTGTCTCCTCTGCCAGAGGCCAGTCCTGCGATACTGGTTCTCGTGCTCGTTGGCCTGATCATGATTAGGCGGCCGAAGACAGTAGCCTTGCCCATTTACGACCCACAAACATCTCTTATCCTGCTTTCCTATCTCCTACACCTGGCTCTGCTCCTTTCCTTCTGGGCTTTTACTATGGGGAGGTAACGAAATTTACGATGAGGCGGTCCGGCTCTTGAATGAGAAGATGACACGGGATTATGATTAAACAGTGGAAACCCCTCATTTGTAATGTTTGACATCAAAACTTTGTTGACTGTTACTGTTTAACGCCAAATATTTATTGTTTAGGATACAAAGATTAAGAAATGTACGAGTAATGTGAAGAATGTTGCCTACAGCTAAAAATTGTGTATTTAAGGAGCAACCCACTTAGTACAAATCGAACAGGCTCCTAGAACCTGCCTGTGTGTAGTTTCTGTGACTTCTGTATCCCTGCAGTAATAAACCTTTGGTCTTTGACGCCACCATCGAGAAGCCAGTGTTTCTGTTTATCTGTGCACCGAGACAGGTAGAACTCAGGGGTCTTCGGGTGTTGTATCCCTGGCACCTCTGGACCTTATTTAGTCCAGAACTCCAATACGAGGCGAGGGAGTCGCAGAGGTCTTGCGTGGGAGTGATGTCCCACAATAACTGGTTTATTAGCGTCAAGACGCCCACGGGTAAATGCTGCGCTTTATAAATATTAAAAATAAATAAATAAATAAATGTCGTTGGTTCCGGCGCTGGGGTTGGAGAACTCTTTGACGATGCTGAAGAGTTCCTTGCTGTCGTGGGCGTTGTTGTCCAGTCGTTCTTTGAGTGCCGTCTTCTTGGTGGCGCGGATCAGTTGATGGTGTTTGCGGGTGGCGTGCATGAGGGCGGTCCAGTTGTCTGTGGTGTGGTTGAGCCGCCAGGCTTTCTCGAGGGTGCAGCAGTTCTTCTTGGATTCCTTGAGTTCGTCGGTGAACCAGGGGGTTTTCTTGCTGCCGGGTCTGCTGGGAGGATTCTTAAGTGGTGCGAGGTCATCGGCGCAGGCGGTCAGCCACTTGGTGAGGTTGCTGGCTGCTATGTTGGGGTCCGTTGTGCTGGTGGGAGTGTTCTGGCTGAGGGAGGCGGTGAGCTGTTCAGCGGTGATCTTGCTCCAGCTGCGGCGGGGGACCCGTTGCGGTTGGTGGTGGGTCGTAGTTCTACTGAAGCTGAAGTGGACGCAGCTGTGGTCTGTCCAGTGGAGTCCGGTGGCATGGCTGAAGGAGACGTGCTTGCTGGATGAGAAGACGGGGTCAAGCGTGTGTCCGGCGTAGTGGGTGGGGGTGTCCAGAATTGCCCATCGAGAAATTTTGATCTGGGATTTAGGAAGCATGGATTAAAAATTAGGCCTTGTTGAATTGCTTGCCTTATTTTTTTTCTCTAACATTCTTCTGTTGGGTTAATTGTCAATGCGACAGTCAGGCATGTTTGTTTCTGTTCAATCCCCCACCCCCAATGTTCCATGTTATTTTGTTCGCCTTACCACCAGAAATCTCCTGGTTATCTGAAGTGCAATAATGGAGTTCTGATGGGCAGAGCTCTTGACAGTGTGCCTGAAAAGCTTCCGAATAGTCCATTATTTTCATCTCCATTGTATAACCTACCGATTGTGACAAGGAGACGATTACTGCATTAGTAGTAAACACGTGTCTGAACTACTAGCTACACCGACTGTAAAAAAAAATAATCTTATTTTAAAAGTGAGAGACAGAGTTTAACATTTCCTTTGTGTGTTGTCTTAAATTTCCTGTGAGCGTTGCTCAAAGCGTTCACAAATGGTGTAATAGTTGCTAGGTATTTGCGTGGTGGTGTTTGGGTGTCGTGCTCTCTGATCACCTGTCGAGCATTAAAAAAGAAAGAAATCCGTGCCATTATATGGTGGATCATTTAAAGTAAAACGTCTTCCAGTAGTTGAATTAATGTTCGCGATGTATCTGTAGTTTAGCTGAGTAAATTCCTCTACTACCTCTGAGCAAGAAGTAGGGAGTCAGGTCTATTGTCTACAAAGCAGCTCTCCAGCCAGTTCTCATCTAGTTGTACATGTGGGTGAATCGAATAATCAAGGAGCTTATTGATATGAACTGTAAGCAGGATCTATGTCATTCCTGTCTGTAATACATTGCAGCATATTTTTTAGGTCATCAGTCAAAACTCTATTTGAATAGAACCTGAAAGTATACTTATAACACTAAAATAAAAAGATTTTTGGCCACTGGTTAAAATTAGTTAATCAAGCGGAAATATTAATAGTTCTTGAAGCAGCTAACTTGAACAAAGTGCCGAGGGTATGGGAACCCTGTGTGGATTGGCTCACTGAGCATTAGCATCTAGTTTATACTAGGTCCTGGTATTCCCCCTTTGCAAAGGTTCATGGAAGAATTGGACCTAATAATAATAAGCAGTCGGAAATAAAAGTGAGTTCAGTTGTTCTCTTCAACCATTTTTTTTTAGAACTTACGAGATTTGTTGTTACCGACTTTTTTTTTAAGGATTATGGAATAAAATCACAGAAATGGTATGTGGTTTTGTACAGAACATGATAATATGCATTTTGGCATTGTAAATCTGCAGGAGATCTGAAGATTAAGCAGAAAATAATTTCTGGGGTTATAGAAGTTTGATATTTCATTACTTGAGGACCATATTTTGCAGCAAGTAACATGTACATACCTACTCTTCTGGCCGGAGTGGGCTGTGATATTGCCCTCCTGTGAGGTGGTTCTTGTAGGTTTATCTGCTTAGGAATGTAACTGCACTTTCATAATTATATTGTATACAGTTTTGCTCTTTAAGCTGTGCTCCACAGCATTCACACTTTACCTTCCTGCAAGTGATTTTTTAAAATCCCTGGGCCATATTATCAAGAACGGCGCAAACATTATCGCCGGTTTAGCGGCAGGAAACTGCAGCCAAAGCGGTGATAAGGCGCTTGATAATATGCCCTTGAGAATTCCAATAGAAGCCCAGGTTCTGGTGTCAAGGACATCAACCCTGGGCTTTTATTGGAATTCTCTAGGGCATATTATCAAGCCCCTTATTTCCGCTTTAGCAGCAGTTTCCTGTCGCTAAAGCAACGATAATGTTTGCGCCGTTCTTGATAATATGTCACTCTGTATCTTAGAGGGAATTGCGCCTAAGAGGCTCTTCAGTCTGGATGCTAGTGTGCAACTTAAATTACAGCTGGTTGACTTACCTGTTAGAACGTGTGCAAATACCTGTAAGGGTGTCTTTGTGGTTGTTTTTGAACAAGAAACTTTTTTTTCTAAAGAGATAAACAGCTTTAGCGCGGTTGTAAATCTTGTCTACGGGATTTTACTGGTTGGATTGATTTTATTTCTAGAGTAAACACAAGACTACAAGAATGACTAAAGTTCTTCTATAGTGCCGCCATTTATTATCCAGGTTTGTGGGATAAAGCTGCGAGTGTATGTCTCTGTCCCCTACTAGAAGAAGTTGTGTTGTCACTGTAAACTGCTTCTTTTGAGCCAGATGTTGTCAAATGTATTTTCTTCAATAGATGTTTGACTTGAGGATCATATGAACTCCATCTCACATCAGGTCCACCTGTTTGCATGCTTGAATTCTTTCAAAAGGCCCTTTGCTGATTGGCTTGCACTTGAATTTTGAATGAAGGTTTTTTGGTGATTGTAGCTGAACCTGTGAGCAGCGACTTAAATGAATTCTCGTCCCTTTAGTCCACTCTTATTTTTTTTTGTCAACTATTTTTATTATTAGCATTTCTATTTCATGGGGGCGTGGCTTGGACGCCGATCGGGATGGCGGCGTGAGCTTGCAGCTCCTTGCAGGGTCCCGCTAATTCTCCTGAATTCAGCACCCGGAGCGACCCCTGATTGGTGCTCCTGCCCTACGAAGAGTTGGGGAGCCACCGGGGAGCGGTGGAAAGCAACTTGGGGCTCGCTGGCCCCGTGGAAGACCTCATAAGACGACGGCCGAGGTGTTGCTGGGAGTGTGAAGAAAATAGCGGCGGTGCGGACTGATGGCTCCGGACATCGACACTGAGCAGAATTGGCACCGAATGACGGGGTGGCCCGCTGCTGCGAGATCGGTGCTGTGGGAGCTTTGGGTGCGGTCCTGACGGCGGGGGAGTTTGGAACCCAGCATTGACCGGGTGTTGGGGACGATTGCTTGCCTCTACCCCTTCTCCCTCTCCCCCCCTCCCCCCCGGACCGGGCGGCGGTGAGGCGGACGGCGCTGGCCCTTCTGATCCTTGGTGTTGCGGGCACAGTGGTGGTACTCTATCGCGAACATTACTAAGACGCACGTCCCACTACACAGTGGTTGTTGGGACTTGGCGAGACCCTTTGCCAGTGACGCAGCAACCCAAGATGGCGACGGCTGGGGGAGCGACTACCAAGGACGTGGCTGCACTGTCCCAGGTTGGCGAGGCCCCCCCGCCGATGATGGACCAGGAGCAGAGGCTGCATCGACGCTTAGATGCCATACTGGACGCTATCACCTCGACCAAGGAGGCATTACAGCAGGATATTGCGCAGGTCGCCACGGGGCTGGGGCTCCTGCGAGCGGATCATGCAAAGTTGGCGGATAAGGTTAAGGACCATGAACAGCTCTTATTGGACCTGAAACCAGCGGTGGTGACCGCGGAACATAAGATAACGGACATCCTGACCCGGCTGGATTTGCTGGAACGCCGAGCGGAGGATGCCGAAAGCCGCAACAGAAGGAACAACGTGCGGGTCGTAGGCCTGCCGGAACGAATTGAGGGGGAGGATGCAGTGGCCTACATGGAGGAATGGTTCCGAACGGTAGTGGCACCGGAGGTACTTACTCCTTTCTTTACTTTGGAACGGGCCCAAAGGGTGCCGGCTCACCCACCAGCGCTTGGCCGCCCTCCCCGACCGATGGTGATGAGGCTCCTTCATTATAAGGACCGGGACCTCCTAATCCAGAGAGCTCGGGCTTCGGGCCCCTATGAGGTGGAAAACAGCAGGGTCACGATCTTTCCGGACTACACTCAGGCGGTCCAGAAGAACAGGGCATCGTTTCTGGCAGTGAAAAAATAACTGAGGGAGGAGGGCATCCTGTACTCCTTGCTCTTCCCGGCCAAGCTGCGGATAATCCTGGATGAGGCCACACACTTTTTTCAGACCCCCGATGAAGTATGGCAGTGGCTGGAATCGTACCGAGCTGGCACGGACAGGACCCACAAAAGTAGGCGAGATCGGCCTAAACCACCTCAGGTCCGACAGTCACAGAGGATCCGCTCCCGCAACAGGCGTCAGCGGGAGAAGCGGGAGGCCCAAATGGCTGCCGACAAGAGAGAGGCGCTTGCAGCGACGGCGGCCATTACGGGATCGCAGCCGGAGAGTGAACTGGCAGAGACGGACTCTGGCGACGAAGGCGGCAGGACCGGAGAGGAACTTTCGGAGGTGGAGAGCTTGAAGGGGCCGGTGGTCACCCCCCAGACATCTGACGGGATTTTTCATGGCTGATTCTTCATTGGGACTTGGACACGGTTTTTGGTAGGGTGGTATCCTGTTGGAGCTGGGTGGGTCGCCGGGTAGGGTGCTGCATTGGCATGATGGGATGGAGAGCGCGGGGCGCGAGCTCCGCTTGCCGGGGTCGGAGGTAACTCACCCCCCCCAGGGCCCTTAAGGCCTGCTGTGGTGGCGACCACAGGTTAGTCGAATGTGTGTTTGGGTTAAGGTTTGGATCGGGGCTGACACTGGGTTTGTGGGCTCTGTCCTGGGGAGTGGGGTTCGGGGTGTTTTCTTCTTCAAAGTTTGTTTCGGGGGGGGGGCAACTGCAATGGTGTGGGTATTGACTGGCTGCACTTGAATCGGACCGCTTTCTGCTGGTATGGGGACGTTACCTAACTTGAAATGCCTGACGTGGAATGTCCGAGGGCTGCGAACTATGGTCAAGCGCCACAAAGTACATGCATATCTGGTGAGGAGGGGGGTTCAGGTCGCCATGTTGCAGGAGACCCACTTAACAAAAAATGAATGTACCGCACTGCAGAAGAGATGGCGGGGTCAGGTATTTGGCACCACTTACTCAGCGTTTGCTAGAGGGGTATTGATATGGGTGAGAGCGGGGATACCGTTTCAGGTACTGAATCAATTGGCGGATCCTGAGGGCAGATACGTGGCGGTGGAGGGGAGGCTATATGGTCGGGATGTGGTTCTCTGTTGTGTGTATGCTCCAAATATTGATCAGGCCCGCTTTTTCGATGGTTTATCTGGGTCCTTGGCCTCCTTCCTAGTGGGCCCGGTGATACTGGGGGGGGACTTTAATTCGATTACGGATGTGGCCTTAGACAGATCTCACCCTCCCCTTGTTGACTCCCCGGTACGTAAGCTAGCCATGCATAGGAAGGATTGGCAAGATAAGTGGGGGCTACTGGATGTATGGCGGGAACAACACAGGGATGTTAGGGATTACTCCTTTTTCTCAGCACTCCATGCTCTACATGTACGAATTGACTCGGTGCAGTGTGGCGGGTCCCTGGCCCCATTGATCACTCACACGGAGTACTTGGCCAGAACCATCTCGGACCATAATCCTTTGCTGGTGCATGTCCAATGGCAGCGTGAGCGTTCTGCGATTCCAACATGGCGGCTCCGGCCCGACACGCTGGAGGACTCAGTGTACTGTGAGGCGATCCAACAGGGCATTGATCAGTATTTCAGTGAGAATGAGGGCACAGCTACGTGTAGGTCTACTGAATGGGATGCGATGAAAGTGGTGGTGAGAGGTGTGTGCCTGGGTAGGTTCTCGAATGCTCGAATGTCAGTGCTGAATGCACTTGCCAGTGCGGAGGAGAAACTGAGGGAACTGGAGCGGCGCAGGCCGACCCAGCCAGACTTGCAGGCCCGGTTGCTAGAGGCAAAAGAGGTGGTGGCCACCGAAACGGAACGGTTACGGAGCTATGACTACAGACAATACGCCATTAGAGCGCATGCTGAAAGGGATAAGGTGGGTACGCTCCTGGCCAGACTTGCTAATCCTGAACTTAGAGGCTGCCCGGTCCTTAGCATCGACAACGCACTGGGGGAAACGGTGTATTCTCAATCGGCGGTACTGGAGTGCTTTCGGGCTTATTATGCGGAGCTGTACGAGAGTCAGTTGGGGGTGGAGGCCGACGAAATCGCGGCGTATCTGGAGTCGAGGCAGCTTCCGGTCCTTGACGATGACGATGCGAAAACTTTAGGTGGGCCGATCACGCTGGCCGAGATCAGGACGGCCATTAAGCACATGGCGCGGAATAAAACGCCCGGGGTGGATGGCTTACCGATAGAGTTCTACCAGAAGTTCGTAGATAGTTTGGCGCCCAGACTGCTGGTGGTGTATACGGAGGCTTACAGGTCGGGGGGTCTGCCCGGATCAATGAGGGAAGCGCTGATAGTGCCGTTGCTGAAACCCAGCAGGGAACCGACGGATGCGAGGTCCTATAGACCATTGTCCATGCTGACGGTGGACTACAAGATATTGAGCCGGATTTTGGCCACCAGGTTGGCCCCACATATGACTGGCCTGGTACACAGGGACCAGGCGGGGTTTATCTCCACGAGGAGCACGGCGTTAAATATTCGTCGCCTGGTTGGGATACTGGATGGTGCTATGGATGAGGACGGTACCCAGGCGGTGTTGTCGGTAGACATTGAGAACGCATTCGATAGTTTAGAGTGGCTCTATCTGGATGAAGTGCTAGTGCGATTTGGTATTGGAGAAGGGTTCCGCAGGTGGACGAAGGTGCTGTATTCCTCGGCGACGGCGCGAGTACGCCTGGGCAGTTTGGTGTCTGCGGCTTATCCGGTCGTTAGGGGTACGCGACAGGGGTGCTCCCTTTCCCCCCTTCTGTTCGCACTGGCGATGGAACCCTTGGCGGTGCAAGCCAGGTCTGGAGACGAATATGCAGGGATTGCCAGTGGTGGGCAGCTGCACCATATCTCGCTGTACGCGGATGATCTGCTGTTGTATATGGAGGACACGGAACAGGCTTTGGAAGGGGCGATGGAAATGCTGTCAGAGTTTGGCCGGTTATCGGGCCTCAGGGTTAACTGGGCGAAGACCTGTGTCTTTCCGCTTCGACCGGCTGTACCCTGCCCTGCGCGTGATTTGGGAGTGGTCTGGGAGCCATCTTGTTTTACTTATTTGGGAGTCCGCATCTACCACGAGGCCGCGGACCTATTAGAGGGCAATATTGGACGGTGCGTACGGGCGCTGAGAGGCTGTATGTCCTTCTGGGCGTCCCTTCCCCTGACGGTGTTGGGTAGGGTTGCTCTTTTGAAAATGGTAGCGCTTCCGTGGCTCCTGTATTATTTCCGGACGCTGCCCATTTGGATTCCTCAGAGGATCTTTAAGGACTTGAGGACGATGGTTATTGATTTCCTGTGGGGGCATGGTCGCCGTAGAGTGGCACTGAACACGTTGCTACGCCCTAAGATCGAGGGGGGGATGGCCGTCCCCGACTTTGAGCTGTACTACTTGGCGGCGCAGCTTCAGGTTCTTACGCAGCATGTGGCCAGGGTGTTCAGGGGGCCGGAGTGCGACCAAGAGTTGGGGATACAGCGTCATGTACTGGCCTATATCGTTATGCAGCAGAAACTGGAGTTGCGAGGCCTCACTATGGAGGAGCGGACGCTTAGGTTATGCTGGCAGAGGAGTCTGAGAAGGGCGGGGGCGGCTCAGCCGTATGCACCGGAGATACCGATCGGCATGTTGACAGCTCTACCGCATGGGGGCGATTGGTCCCCATTGTCGGAATGGGAAGAATCGGGACTGCAAGTAGTAGGGGACTTATATGTAGATGGGACCTTGGTGCCCTTCGGGGTACTACAGGAACAGTTTGGGTTGCCAGAGGGGGGCTTCCTCTTGCACGCGGCGGTGGTGGCGGCCATTCAGAAACATTGGAGGGGAGGGCTCATTGAGCTGGAAACGACCATGGCGTGCCAGTACGTAGTGATGGCTGCTGGCACCTTTAAAGCGGTGACCTGCCTCCATAACAGGATGCTGAACGAGGGACTGGAACCGCTCCTAGGGCTCAAGGCAAAATGGGAGGTGAGCATAGGTAGGCCCATTCCGGACACGGTGCGGAGCCATATACTTCAGCGTACATGGAAGGGCACGAGGAACGCGCGCTTCCAGCAGGTGCACTTCTTTGTATTACATAGGGCCTACTTGACTCCGGAGAAGATCAGACGGTACTTCCAGGTGCAGGACGCACGGTGCCCGAGGTGCTTGGCGCCGGAGGTGGATATGGATCACCTGTTCTGGAGTTGTTCGAACTTGGGGGCTTACTGGACGGAGGTGGGGGAACTTCTCAATGCAGTGACCGACAGGGAGGTGGAGTTTGATATGGCGGCGTGCCTGTTGCTCTGGTTCCCACACACCAAACACACTAAGGTGACAAGTAAGTTTATTGACCTGGGGCTGATACTGGCACAGAGGGAGATTACCTGGCACTGGAAGTCCAGGGGAGGACCGTCTGTGCGGAGGTGGAAGAATGACCTGCTGAGGTGGTCCGAGTGCGAGAGTGTGCTTCGGATGAGGCAGGCTGTCAAGCTCGATAATGAGAAGGCCTTGGACTCAGCGCGTGCATGGGAATTGATAGTGCAGGACTTGCGTGATTCGTTGGTAGAGGATGAGGAATGAATGGATAGGGCTTGAGGACACCGCGAGGCGTAGGAGTACAGAGATATCATTGGAGCTGTAGCGGAACCCATACCAGAGTCAGGAACATGGCACACACCATTAGCGGTTGCAGGAGGGGTGGGGTTTGGGTTGTTTTGGGGCTGTTACGGGGTGGGCAAGGAGCCGGGAGGCAATTAGCTACGGCAGCGATTCAGGGCCAGGACTGAGAACTGGATATGTGGAGCGTAGGCGGAGCGTAGGTGGATAGCGGGCAGCGGTAGGGGACTACGGGATGACATGATAGGGCCTCGTAGGACACGGGAAAGGGACTGGCCGCGGCTCTGTAGCACTGGAATGCATGCTTAGGATGGCTGATGTTGGGGATAGATTGTGGTTGGGGGGGTAAAATGCGGATACGTAAAAAGTTTTTCGACCATTGTCCCTCGGGGACGCTCACCATGATGTCTTGCTACTAATTGGAATACTGTGCCGCCCGGCCTCCGGGATGCGGGCTGAATGGCTGTGTACGATATACGCTCTTATGTTTGATGCGGGGGACACCATGAGTGGACTGGTTGAGCAAATGTACGCTATGGTTACTAATTCTGCAATAAAAACAAATTAAAAAAAAAAAAATTAGCATTTCTATTTCATTCTCAACATCTCAGTTCGTGCACCATGTACATCAAATGCTATTAAAGCACTAATGTAGTTTCACCTATGTGTCAGGCGACTGAGTCCCGGGCATTCATACATGTCCACAGCTTGTGAGAGTCTTTGCGTCCCTTTTCCGCTTGGTTAGACAAATCATATATAAGTAACTCAGTTGCAACCATAACATTTGCAAGAAAACAATAACAACGAGATACGGCATTATCGCCAGGGTTCAATACAAATCGTTCCCTCATTCCCCTCCCCGAGGCCCGCCTCCCCCTCCTTCTTCCAAAAAATGTGTATTTGTCCCCTTATTCTGTCTTACCGGCCCCCGCGCCCCCCTCATCGCGTGCACGCATCCCCATTTCTATTGCACCCTCACAACATTCCGGTGGTGGGCCCCAGCCTGTGTGCTAGTGTCGTTGTTGTTGTTCGCCGTGCGCCCCTCCCCTCTGTTATCCATTCCGCCCTCCGTGTCGCCCTCCGCCCCCTCAGCAGTGCCAGTCCCTGCAGCGCTTTGAGCATGCCCTCCCATCTTTCCGCCATGAGCTCTCTGCAGAGCCCCACTGTTTCCTCTCTCCTAATGGCGGTCCACTCCGCTCAGGCCCACGACAGGAGAGACAAGGTCCACGCCTGCACACTGGGCGGGTCTCTTGCCTTCCATCGCTTTGTGAAGAGCCTCACCGCTGTGACCATTCCCAGTTCTAGAAATCGGGACGACGCCTTAGTAGCAGGCGACCGTTTGAAGTGATGCAGGAGGAATTCAGGCCAATTACAAGGGATTGTGCGGCCAGTGCATTGCGCGAGCCGGGCATTGATTTCCTTCCAATAAGTGCCAAGTCCTGGACAGTGCCACAAAAGGTGAAGGAGGTCCGCATCTAGCTCGTCACATCGGGGGCAAGACGCATCCGCCCGGTTGAAATATTTATTTATTGAGACGGGGGTGAGGTAGGCTCTGTGGACTATATATACTTGAATCTGGCGAAAGCGCATGTTTCTGGGGATGCGCACCGGGCTTTTGAGAATCCTTTCCCATTCTTTGTCCGCCAGCGGTCATCCCATATCTTGTGCCCACTTTCCACGGAGGGGGTCAAGTCCAGCTCCGTGTGCATTCGTAGGGATGCGGCAAACCATTTAATGAGATGCCTGCCCATGCCCATGACATATAGGTACGGCATCGTCAAGTGCTGCGCCGGCTCCTCCGCGATGTCGCCCCACCTCATCGCCATCCGGGCCGTGAGGGACCTGTGCATTGGGAATCCCCCAGGGGGGAGCCCAGCCTCTGTGACCAGCGACTCGAAGGGGATCAGGACTCCGTCCTGGTATAGATCGCCTAACGTCTGCACACCCGCCTCCTGCCACTGCTCTAGCATGTGGCATGTGAGAACACCCTCATCCCCCGGCGAGCCCTCCAGCGGCACCGCAGGCGCGTATGGGAGCACTTTCCTTGTGAGGTATAGTGCCCTAAGGAAGCATTTGTACGCCACCCCTGGCTGCCAGCGGGTGAAACAGCACGGTGATCCTTTCCATGGTGTAGGGCTGCTCACTTGAGGCGGTGTCCTCTCTCCCCCTGTCCGCCATCCAGCGGGCAATCCATTGGAGCTGTGCTGCTAGATAGTAGTGCTCAAAGCAGGGGGCGGCTAGGTCACTTTTGTCTGTGGGAAGAAACAGCTTCCCTAGGGCCAGGCGGTGCCGAGATGCGCCCCAGATAAAGTCGTGCAGGGTCCCATTGAGCTTGGAGAAGAAAGATGCAGGCACACACAGAGGCAGATTCGCGAAATAGTATAGAAGGCGAGGGAGCATTACCATTTTGGCCAGGGCCACTCTGCCCGTGGGCATCAGGGGGAGCGTGGACCAGAAGCTATCTGTGCCTTGAGTACTGCAACCGCTCTACCTAGGTTCCCGTCCATCAGGTTCGCCGGCTGTCGGTAGATCTGGATCCCCAAGTATTTAAATGTGTCCGCTCGCCACTGTACTCTCGTGCCCTGTAGGCTATACTCCGGATCATTGACCTCACTGTTAAAGGCATAGAGGCAGGACTTACCCGCATTAACTCGGAGCCCCGAGAGACCGAAAAAGCGGCTTAGCAGTGGGGCAAGCTGTTCCGGCATACTATTTACGTCCCTGACAAATACCAATAGATCATCAGCATATAGGGACACTTGACGAACACCATCCCCTAGTTGAATTCCATCAGCTAGGAGTTGCCTCATGGCTGCCACCAAAGGTTCAATGGCGAGCGCAAAGAGCAGCGGTGACAGAGAGCACCCCTGCCGGGTGCCTCTGCCCACCTCTACCTCCTCCGAGATGTCTGGCCCTAGCCGGACTCGGACCACAGGATTCCTATACAGAAGCCCCACCAACTCCAGAAATTCCCCTTCCAGCTCATACGCCTCCAACACCGGCAGAAGGTAGCCCCCACTCAAGGCTATCGAAGGCCCTTTCTAGATCCAGTATCAGACACCCCGCTCTGGGCCAGACCGTCGCTGCTTTAGCCGCCACTCGGAAATACCTCCTGAGGTTCAGGGATGTGAACCTCGCCGGCACGAAACCATTCTGGTCCAGGTGGACCAGAAGCGGGACTATTGGCGCCAGACGCTCAGCGAGCATCTTGGCTAGTATCTTATAGTCCATATTGAGCATCGCCAACGGGCGATACAAGCTCAGGGACATTGGGTCTCTGTCAGGTTTAGGTAAGGACACCAAAATCGCTTATCGCATGGAGGACGGAAGATGGCCCTCATCTATCGATGCCTTATACATCTGGAGCAGCTGTGGCGCCAGGATGTCTCTATTCGCTTTGTAGTATTCGGCTGGCAGGCCGTCCGGCCCCGGTGTTTTCCCCGTCGCCAGCGCCTGGATCGCGTCGCCCACTTCTTCAGGGTGTGAGTGGGGCACCCAGTTCTGCCTTCTTCACGTCAGTGACTGTGTGCAGCGTAACCGATCCTAGGAAGTCAGCCACCGCGCGTTCCCGGCCAGTGCCTCGAGGTTTGTAGAGGTCCCAATAGAGCTTGTGAATGCCTGGTGTATTTCGCGCTGCGTATACACCACTGTTCCGTCTCCTAAGCGAATGGCACAGATCAGAGCTTTGCGCTCCGCGGCCTGTATCAGCCAGGCTAACAAGCGACCTGCTCTGTCCGCCTTCGCATGCATCTTGGCCATGTGCGCTGCATAGTTGTATGAAAATGTGAGGCTAGAGAACCTCTAGTCTCATCCCTTCGCAGGCACACACATGTTTGTCATTCCTTAAGTCAAGAAAACGACTTTCATTCAATGTTCTTAGTGGTTCTTTAATTTATTTGCTGATTCATTTTTTCAATTTTATATTGATTAGTCAAATCTCTTCAAAATCAGTTTCAGCAATTTACTTCAGGCATTGTCTTTTTAAACATGTCCAATGCATTTCGGGCATTAAAGGTGTGCCCTTCATCAGGGAATAGACACTAAAAAAATAATAATATACATGCACATTAGTGTGAGTATTAACTGAAAACATCACAATAAAAATACAGACATCGTGACAATGTAACATAGTTCAATACTGTTATTAGCTGCCTGCAAGTATATCAATGGTGAATGCGCAAGAAAAACAAGGCTGTTTGTTTGCAATACTGGGAACGTGAAAAAATGAATTAATGAGTCACTTACATGCCGGTGGGGAAAAGATCGTGTGAAATCTGCAAGAGGGGAAGGTGAAATGAGAGAACACGATTAGCGTGAGAGGGCTGGAATGCACGGAAATGTGCTCGAAATTGGGAGGCGGTGAAAACTAACCTGACTATATTCGGAAAGTTAGATCGGTCCGGTCCTAATCTCCGTGGAACGCCGGCAAGAGCATAGGGGTTGCCGCGTTCTTTAAATTCAAATTGCTGTCATGTGATCGTCACGTGGGAGCAAGGGTGGGGGAAACACTATGTGTGCGGATTAAATCGGCAGTGCTTCACAGTGTCCTAATCGGCTGAGCATACAGCCAATGTAAATAACTAAACATTCAGAACGAATGGGCTTGTGGAATAAAGGAATGAGTATGTGAAAATAAAAAAACGTGGGTGAAAGACTGGAAACTCCTATGAAAATTAAAATTAAAATAAAATGTTAAGGTCCGGTGGAGGATCGAACTCGGAACCATGGGGTTGAGGTGCTCGGTAAGCTACTCATGTGGCTACGGCGGGATGTGCTTGAACAGTGTTGAAAAAAGGTGTCTATGTAGTTGGAAATAGGAACACGCACAATAGCAGCAAGATGGGTGTAAAGAGCAATTCATTACAGATAACAGGCAAATTCAATTCTGTCATTGAGACCCGTTGGTTTCTGGGTTGATAATTTGTAAATCCAATAGTTCTCCCTTCTCAAAAGGAATTTGTTATTGTCTCTTCCCTCTAATTTCGACACAGTCTCTAGGATGATAAACTTGATTTGGGAAACATTATGTTGGAATTCGACGAAGTGTGCTGCTAGGGCTGACTTTGAATTTTTGAGTCTAATATTTGACTTATGTTCCGTTAGGCGCACCTTAATGCGTCGTTCGGTTTTCCCTATGTACATCTTGCCACAGGGACACTTTATGCCATATATCAGATTGCTGGTATCGCAGGTGGCGTTGACTTTGAGTTTAATTGCATGACCTTGACTTGGATGATGTATTATGTTGCCTTTGATGATGCTGTTGCAGTTGCCGCAATTTAAACACGGTTTGGTTCCAGTGTAAGTAGCGGACTCTTTGGGTTTATGTTGTACAATTTCTCCCAGATTCTTAGCCCTGGTAAAGGCAAATATTGGTGGTTGGCTGAATGAGTCTCCAAAATCGGGTTCAATGTTAAGAATAGCCCAATGTTTCATGATGATTTGTTTGAATCTCTTGCTGCTGGTTGAATATTTCGAGACCACTACTGTACGTGATTGTTCAGACTTTGCCTTTGGAGTTAATAATTTGGTTCTGTCCATGTTTTCAACCCTTTTCTTGGTTTCTTCAACTAAAGATTTTGGGTACCCTCTATTGGTAAACTTTGTGGTCATTTCTTCGAGTCTTAGTTTAGCGGTGTTTGTCTCGGAAGAGATCCTTTTGACTCTTGCCATCTGGGAATATGGTAGGTTTCGAATCAGATTGGGTTCATGGAAGCTAGAATGTAGCAACATGTTATTCCTGTCGGTTGGTTTGACAAAAAGGTCCGTGCTGAATCCTTGTGAGGTTATCGTGATTTTCACATCAAGGAAATTTACCGAGGTGTCTGAAATGTCCCAAGTCAGTTGGATTCTTTTGTCGATAGCATTAAAGTTGTTAAGCTCCATTCTCAATGACTCTTCAGTATCGGTCCATACGATGAAATAATCATCTATGTATCGTGCTATCATTCTGAGATTTTTGATCCAGTTTGTGTTTTTGAGGATGTTTTGCGTTTCGTACCACTGCATAAAAATGTTAGCGTACACAGGTGCAGCTGAATTGCCCATGGCCATCCCGGTGAGTTGTTGGTACCATTCATCCTTGACTTTAAAGTAACTGTGGTACAAAGTAAAGTACATTAGTTCCATAAGAAACAGTTGCAATTCGTGGTCAAGATCTGTGTTCAGAAGTGCAGATTCCATGGCTTCAATCCCCATGTCGTGGGGTATGCTGGTATATAGGCTACAAACGTCCGCTGTACATAATAGTACTTTTTCTGTGGGATTGAATGGTGTTTGTTGTAATTTCAGTAGAAAGTCTGTGGTGTCCTTGATATATGTTTGCATAGATTGCACTGACGGTTGTAAATATTTATCAATCAATTGGCCAATTGGTTGGTGTAGACTCCCTCGTGTGGAGACTATAGGTCTCATGGGGGGATTGTTAATGTTCTTATGGATTTTTGGTACCATACTCAATGTTGGACTTTTGGGGTTGGAGGTAGTGAGAAAAGTTTTGGTCCTCTCAGTGATAGTCCCATGTTTTTGTGCTCTATCAATGATGTTTCTTAAGGTAGTAGAGTATTCCATAGTAGGATTACAGTTGAGTTTACTGTAGGTTGTCATATCGCTGATATGTTCCATCACTTTGTTATCGTACATGGTGGTGTTCATGATGACGATCGCTCCCCCTTTGTCAGCTTTAGTGAGTATTATATGTTCATTGTTGGCTATTTTGTTGAGTGTGTCTAGGTCTTTTTGTGTGATGTTTTTAGATTTTGGTTTCACATGTTTGATTTTACTGAGATCTTGTTTCACTATGTTCTCAAATAGGTCCAATGTCTTGTGGCTCACAGGTGCTTGGAATGTGCTTTGTGGGCGTAATCCCAGTAATTGATCTTTCTCCTGTTGTGGACGTTCAGGTATGACGTTGTCAAAAAAATGTCTGAGTCTAAGTTTTCTCATTAACTTGAAAAAACTCACATCAAGTTCCAGGTGATCCGTGGAAGTGGTAGGGACAAATGATGTTCCTTTTTGTAATAATTCCAGTTCGTAAGAGCTGAAAACTTGATCACTGATGTTAATCACTAGGTGTTCTGAGGTTGGTTCTTTTTGGGTTTCTTCTCCTTCTCTTTGGTTGTTGCGGTCGTGCTCCGGGTATTTGGAGGGTCTCTTTCTTTCTCCTTTTCTTTGCCCTCTCCTGGGTCTCCTTTTTGAGCTTGTCCCTGTTCTAAAAAAGGGCTAGTATCTGGGGCTTTACTTGTCGTAGGTTCCGCTGCAGGTGTTGATTCTTGTGCTGTACGTGCGGGTTGAGATTTGCGTTGTTGATGACTTGGTTCGCTATCCGTGGATGAAGTGTCTGTGTTTGAATTGTAGGGACGGTTTCTTCGTTTCTGGGCATAGATGTCTGCCCATGTATAGACCTCTCCCAGTCTGTAATCCAAGGTGTCCCGCTTAAATTTGCGAATCTTGCGTTCGTTAATCTCTCTCGAGTGACGGTCAATTTGGTTCTTGATATCTTCTAGGGTTGTATTGAGTTCCTCTTCTGTCATCATTTTGGAGAGTTCTGTTGATGTTTCCTGAATTTCTACTGAAAGTTCCTCTAAGATAGAAGACAATTCTTGTATAATTAGGAGTATAAGATCCAGTGAACATTTGTTAAGAATCTCGTACCACCGTTCCTGGAATTTTTTTGAATGTTTGCATAGGGATGGTTTAAGTGCAATTCTAAGCCCACGTGGTATGCGTTGGTTCTTGTGGTACTTAATGAGAGTACTGGCATGGAGTTGTTGGTTTGTTTTCCTTTTGGATAGGTAGAGTAACTGTCTGATATTTTGCTCTTTCGACCGACTTGAAGTTTCTTGTGTGAGTTCCTCCCTGATAAGAGAATAAATTTGGTCCACATCTTTAGTTTCAAACGCAAAGGTGGAGGCTCTGGCCTCAGTGCTTTTTGATATGTCATCGTAATTGCTCATGTTGAGATATATGAGATGTGAGTTACATAGGGCGTGCTATCAATCCTGTGGACTCTGAGGAGGAAATGCACAGTTGTGGCACCGTAGTCTCTCAATTAGGACCGCATGCTCACCTCGTAGCTCACCTAACTTAAGCGCATGCCTACCCGCTCCCTCCCCCTCTCGCTCATATTGCTGTAGCTCGGATTCTATGCGGGTCAGGGATGCGGATACCTGCGCACGGATGTTCCACGTGTTCCCTATGCAATGCCCCCGGATAGTTGCCTTATGGGCGTCCCACTCCACCATAGGATTGCTCGCTGTGTCCTGATTCTCCTCAAAGTAGGAGAGGATGGCGGTACCCAACGATGACCGGAACTCAGCATCCTCCAGCGCGGCCGGCTGCAGCCGCCAAGTGGGCACCGGAGGTCTATCCGCTGCCCAGCTAATCTGGAACTACCGGAGGTTATGATGCGAGTGCGTCCTGCCTAGGTATTCCGATTTGGTCAAGAGCTGAAGGACTGGGTTCTTTTGGACCCAGCGGTGCCAGGGCACAACACCTGAAACCTTCGTGGGTAACCTGCTCCGGCGTACAAGTCACAGAGACACGGGACACTTCCTCTGACGTCAAAGATTCAAGGTTTATTTGCTGCAGGGAACACAGAGATCACGACAAGTACACAGCGTGCAACTTGGGGAGACTGCTTCAAATTGGTTCTGTGGATCGCTCCTTTTATACAGTTTTTACCCATAGGGTAACATTGAACACAAAAGTTTACAACCCAGTTCCCACAATTAACCCCCAGAGGGGTTGCTTTGGTCACTTTGAAACACATGAGGTCCGGAACATGAGTGCGGAAACATTTGGCGGTTCCCAACTGTAAAAACCATTTTCCCACCATTAGCAAATTCCAATCGGCAGTAAAGTAGATCGAAAATAGGAATGAAGACAGGTGCAGAGGAAGACGGAGACAGTGGGGGATTGAAAAGGGTGTAAAAAGGGAGGTAACGGGAAACACGAGATACAGGCATCAAAGGGACGTGCCTAATGAGATGCACGGCTGAGACAATAAGTCCGTGCGGCAAGATGAGCCTCGAGCGGCGCCATTTGCCTTACAGTAGCATCCCCCTCGTCATAAAGACACTTACAGAGAACATGTGTCTTCCGCAAATATCTTGGGAGTCCCAGGGTCGCGAAGCGGACAGCGTCCGTTCGCTGGCTACTTGAGGGCAAGAGACAAAATGGATGCCGTATCTAAAATGGAACCCGTGGGTACAGATGAAAAACCCACGTAACAAACGAACGGGTCAAGTTAGCACAGCGAAACTGCGCACACTTACTAAACTCGTCATTTGCGGTTCATAGATACCAGACTCGACCATATTCGTGCGAGTCGAAAGCACCACTTACAATTGTCACAGAACCTCAGACGCTCCTTTTGCCCTCATGTAGGCAAGCACTAGTCGGAATCATATTCGATATTCATCAGACCCTCGAGATGTTGTTGTAGCATAGCTCTGTCCAACTGAGTCCCATTGGTGACAGGCGGCTGTCTCATACACGTTGTAGCACAGAGGCCACATAAGGCAGGACCACACTGCACACAAAGGCAACACGTGAACAGGAACACTACCACAACTCCAATGATCATCAGAATTTTCCAACCCCAAGTCGACATCAGGCCCCAAAACCATCCAAGTAGCGTCCAATCCCCTACATCCACGTGTATGGATTCGGAGATCTTATGCAACCTCGAGATGGCTTGATAGACAGTAGGAGCATTATCTGGAATGAAAATGCAGCAGCTCGAATGGATCACCTTACATACCCCACCGCGATCTGCTAGGATGACATCTAAAACCATTCGGTTTTGTAACGTCATAAGCCTCTCCGCCTGAAGTTCTGTGGTGATATTACCAAGGGCACTGGCAGTAATATTAGCTGTCGATTCTACCACTCGAGTCAACTGTCTCAGGTTCCTACTATTAACCATAGGTCCCCAAAACGGGAGGAAACCCTTGAAAAAGTCTCCTGCCTCTTGACCGGCAGTATCCTCTTCGCTAATTACGCCTCTCACAACTCTAGTCTTGTGATAATCGGCATCTACAGTGAACGTCGGAGGCAACAGATTTGCAATAAAACATGTGCCCATGAAGTCTGCGGGCAACCATGTGTATGCACGATCATAACAGATAAAGTAGGTACCCTTGGCAGCCAGAAACACAGGGGATGAAAACATCGGCAAAATGTAATTTTCGATGCAACCACTTGCTCCAAGTCGGGCTTGCGATCTTCGGCCACGACCCATGATACAAAAATTACCAGTGTGGGGTACGACCCATATTGGAGGCGAGCTTTTAAGCTGCTTTTCGCTAGTGAACACACTATATTCACCTCTACTTAGGACCTTATAGGCTTGTACCTCTTCCTCAGGGATAAGCGAATAGTCATGGATCTCACTCTCCATATCCTCTATTGCTATCGATAAAGGCTTCTGATACGAGGTAGGGCCAGAGTAGGGGGAATGTGGTTCTCGAATGGGGTGGAAACCCAGTGCACTTCGAAACATTGTTTGGAATGCTCGAGCTGACCCTTGGGAACTATACGGTAACACCAGATATGGAATTCCCTTATCTGTAGTATGTGGCATCAACCCACACACCCAACAATTAGTAGTGTTAACCACTAACTGATGCTGATGAAGGAGCTGAATAAAGGAATTATTGCGGAATTCTACACGTCTAGCCTGCTCGTGTTCCGGTAACATATGAAAAGAATGGGGAGAAGCAGTAGTGGTAAGATTAGGGTAAGGAGTAGGAGTAGGTGTAGCTGGTAAGAAGTAGGACATAGTGTAATACACCCCACCCGCCAATAATGCAGAAGCAGTCAGAAATAACATAAACAATTGAAATATGAAGCATTTAGTACGACTGAGTTGCTGCAGCTTGAATCTATAGTCTTGAGCTCCTTCCAAATCATTCAGCTTCGAGAATGCCATTCCCTACGACCGTCCGCAACGTTTCTTGACGCACTCCGTTCTGTGCAGCAATAGTCAATCCCTAGGAGTTCCTAGGAACCGACGGCCTCTAACCTAGCGTCAAGACCTGCTGTCCAGAAGGAAGTACGCGCGCGGCCCTACGGCCTTCAATACACAATACGTATATTCAAGCACAAAAGTCTCTCTGCTGAAAAATGAAAAAGGGTACAAGGAGGAAGCTTAATATATGTACAAAAATTACAGTGATACGAATGTTCAAAACTGATCACGGGAAACGGGGATAATGCAGTTTTCTATTTCAGCAAAGCAAGAAAATTTTATTTGTCCTTAGTGTGAGAGCGCAAAGAATATCGATGTTTCCCGGGACGTGTCTGTTCGTTGAACAAAGGATCTGTTGAAGAGACAGCGTCCTGCTGATCAGTTGATTGATCTGGTCTCGAGTCTTTTGCTGACAAGTGTTCAACAGTGGCTGTCTGCTGCGCTGAGGATTCTCCAACAGGCTGTGCGTCGCTGAAAGGCACAAACGCCAGCAATGTTTCTGTCTCTGATGATGCAATGCCTTTCCTTACCCACGGGTCTGCCGGCAAAGGAATAGGGACTCGCTTACAATGGGTAGCATGTACCCAATTTTTCCGCCCCTCAAGACGAACGGCAGTCCTCGTGGCCAGGAGCACCTGGTAAGGTCCGGTAAACCGGGGGTCCAGATTGTTCTTTCGTGAAAAGTTGCGTGTAACCACCCAGTCTCCGGGATGGAGCTGGTGGCCTGGACCCTCCGTCTGCGTCGGCAATGCGTCGTAAACCTGTTGGTGAATTAACCTCAGTTTAGCAGTCAAGTCATGTAAGTAGTCAATCAGCATTGGATACTCAAGATCAGGAAATATCCCTGGCCTAGGAACCCCCCACACATTCGCAGGACGGCCGAACACTATTTCGTAGGGACTAAGCCCTATTCGGGAGTGTACAGTCGCCCTAGTTGACAGTAATGCTAGAGGCAAAGCGTCAGGCCACGAAAGACCAGTCGTAGCCTGAATCTTCGCTAGCTTTAGTTTAAGGGTGCCGTTGTACCCTTCTACCAATCCAGCTGACTGGGGATGATTGGCGCTGTGGAATTTTTGATTAATTCCAAGGCCCTTACACACACTCTTCATCACACTTCCCACAAACTCACTTCCATTATCTGACCACACGACTCTAGGCATTCCATACCGAGGAAAATATTCCTTCAGTAGTATTTTCGCAGTAGACAAAGCAGTATTGTCTCTGAGAGGATAGGCCTCGATCCATCGGGAGAATGCGCAAACCACAACTAAAACGTATTTCAGGTTATTGCATCGCTCCATATGGATGAAGTCCAATTGAATCACCTCAAAGGGATGCGAAGGAGGAGCAAAACTGCCAGGGGGAGTTGGGGTTCCTTTGCCAGGATTGTACATTATGCACACCATACAATTCTTCACCAACCGTTCAGCACATTTCGTAATTCCATCATTCTTCCACACAGGCGACAACAACTTACAGATACCTTTCGCGCTAATATGTGCCAACCCATGTGCCATTGTCACAACGGCCAGTACATACGCGTCAGGCAACATCCATCTTTTCTGATCCGACAAATCAATCCAACAACCATTTGCATCCAACTTTCCCGTACTTTCCTTCCACTTCGTCTTTTCAGTGTCGGTGGCCTCATTCTGAATTGCTTTCACGCTCTCAACAGTATTTTCACACATACTTGATTCTGTAGGCCACCTGACCGAACTCGTCACATACATTCGAGTGCCAAGGTTCCGGGCAGTCTCCTTAGCAATCTCATCTGCAAACGCGTTACCACGACCAACATCATCCGTCACTTTACGATGTGCACTACATTTAACAATCGCGACTTGCGTAGGCAAAGTCAATGCATCCAAAAGATCGTTCACAAGCTGGCCATGCTGTATCTTCGTACCGTGCGACGTCAAGAAACCACGCTCTCGCCACAATCGTCCAAAGCTATGCGCTACACCGAACGCATATTGACTATCAGTGTACACATTCACACGTTTCCCTTTCGCTAACACGCAAGCTCTAGTAAGCGCAATCAGCTCCGCAGCTTGGGCAGAATTCTGATTCAATCTTGCAGTCTCAACGACAGTATTCAATGTTACAACAGCATAAGCAGTAGTCACATCACCATTCGGTAACTTGAAACATGACCCATCCACATACAAAGTGCCATCCGGATCTTCCAATGGGGTGTTTTTAAGGTCCACTCGACCTTTCGTTTCCTCTTCTGTCCGCAAGTAACAGTCATGTTCTGCTACTTCATCTGCATCTGGGCTAATTGGTAACAAAGTTGCCGGATTTAGGACATTACAACGTTTTATCTGAATATGGCTTGCCAAGAGCGTCAATTCGTACCCAGACAACCTCGCACTCGTCAAGTGCTGAGTTTTCGTACGATTCAACAAAGTATCGACCGCATGCGGAACCATCACCGTAAGCATATTATCCATGACCAATCCTGCTGATTGTCGGATGGAAGCCGCAGCTGCCGCAGTTGCTCTTAAACAACTCGGCAATGCTCTAGCTACTGGGTCCAAGGTCGAGGAAAAATATGCACATGGACGTTGCTTACCACCGAAAGGTTGCGTTAAGACACTCAAAGCACAACCTTCCCTCTCGTGAACATATAGTGTAAACGGCTTACTGTAGTCAGGGGTACCTAACACAGGAGCCGAACACAATGAATCACGTAATTCAGAAAAACTTTTCTGACATTCTTCCGTCCATGGTAAAGGAGTTGGAACATCCTTGCACGTAAGAGCCACCAATGGTTTCGCTAGCAATGAAAAATTAGGAATCCACTGCCTGCAGTACGATGTGATACCTAGAAAGGCACGCACATCTCTTTGGGTTTGTGGCACAGCCATTCGCGCAATCGCTGCAATTCTCTCTGGGGTCAATCTCCTTCCCTCCTTTGACAATAAGTGACCTAGATAGGTTACTTCTTGACAACAATATTGGAGTTTAGAAGGGGACACCTTATGATTTAGCTCACAGAGATGTTGCAGCAATGATACCGTAGCTATTTTACAAATGTCCTGAGTATCGGCAGCCACCAATAGGTCATCGACGTATTGGATCAAGGCCGCACCAACCGGCAACCGAAACGCATCCAGTTGACCCTTCAAGGCTTGGCTGTAAATAGATGGACTTTCACAGTAGCCCTGAGGAGCGCGTTTGAACCGGAAGCTACGCCCACCGAGAGAGAAACCGAAAAGGTCCCTGCTCTCTTCGGCAATCGGGATGCTGAAAAACGCATTTTTCAAATCAATCACCGAAAACCATGATGCAGTGGCTGGAATCAGAGTCAGTAGCGCCGTAATGTCAGGCACAACAGGGAATTGAGGAACCACAATTTTATTCACCTCCCGTAAATCGATAACAAAACGATAAACAGGCGGTTTTGTAGGATCTGTACGTTTAAGAATAGGCAGTACAGGACTGTTGCACACGTTTCCCCGAGTCTCTTCAATAACATCTTTTTCGATCAAATCATAGATGATCGCCAACAGTGCTCGTTCACCATCAAGGGAGATACGATATTGGGGAATACGTGGCAATCGCACATTCGATTTCAACTGAACAACATAGGGAGAGATATCAAGTAGGCCCACATCATTTGGACCCGTCGCCCACAAAGACGCAGGAAGAGAACTCAATTCCGGTGGGAGCTTATCAAGAGACAAGTACATAGGAGAGACAACCCTCTCTCCTAACGTAAGCTTTACACCCGCAGGAGAACAATACAATGTTGCATACAAACGTTTAAGCAAATCCAGGCCCAAAAGATTCTCGCCACAACCCGTGGTTAAAATCAACGGAGCTTGGAGCTCACGTGGCCCAATTTGAAGGGGCAAAGGGCGAGAGACTGGGTTGCTAACGGGGGCGCCAGAGAATCCAACGGAAACATTTGTTAAGCCAGACAAAGGTGCGCCAGGGAGTTTCGAATGCATGATAGAACTTTTCGCTGCACCAGTGTCCAACAGAAAAGGCTCAACGACGCCCGATGTAGCAACTGCGACGTAAGGCCCTCTCTGATCAACCGGAACTGATACCACTCCCTCTCCTTGTCTTTGGCTGTCCTAGTAATTACTGTCGTCAGTTCCCTGATCGACGTAATAATCGTCTACATTGTACTGCGCAGATCGTCCTTGCGACGATCCACGTTGATCGAAACAATTAGTAGAATTAGATGAATTGTCTGAGCGATCATTTTGAGCACCACGACCTCTACCACGTGATGCCTGCTGTGAACCACCACGGCCTCCTTTAGACGGATTACCACTATTACGTTCATTTAGAGCAGGACAATTGAATTTGATGTGTCCCTCTTGTCTACAATAAGCACATTGATTATACCCTAACGAGGATCTTTGGAAGGAGGAATCGTTACGCGACTGTGATCTATTCGATTGCGACTGCGACCTATTCTGTTGAGGCGCATTCTGATTAGAACGCGGCGGATACGCTTGTTGCAGCAACACTTTAGTTTTCAGCTCTTTTGTCTTTTTGTCAGCACGGTCATTCTCTTCTTTCTCCCTATTTTCGTAATATTGTGCCGTAGCCAATATCTGAGCTGAGGTAGAAACGGCCCATGCACTCTCTGAATTCTTCAATTTATTGCTCAAATCGGGCAACAAATTTGAAACAAATTTATCCACAAACAACCTCTGTCCACCCTCAGTACCCATATCCTATCCACTATGGTCAATGAATGCTTCCTCAAACCTCGTAAAGAAGTCGGAAACACTCTCATCTTTCTTTTGTTTACAAGCGGACAGTTTGTCCCAATTTACTCTCATAGCTGGCATAAGCGTTTTCATTAGCGTAATAATTCTTTGAGGGAGAGCAGTAATCAATTGATCGGGTTTAGTAGCAGCCACTTGTCCAGCATCTGCCGCTGTAATGGCAGCCCAATCACCACCTAATTCATTTGCGTGATCTTGGTGACGAATCTTAGCCCATACCGGCTGCGGTACGACGTTGCCAAACAACATGTCGATATCGGCAAGATTCATCACCGTAGCATCTACGAGCTGCGATAATTCTTTATAATACCCTGTAGGATTTTTACGAGGATCGGGCAAAGATTGTTTCACCTGAAGCACTTCCGATCGTTTCCATGGGAGGTGTATCCACACTCGCTCAAAGTGCGCCAATACCGGAGGATTAGCAGTAGCATCAGCTGGTATCCAAACCGGCGGAACTTCACGCATAGGATATTGGCCAGACTCGTCTTGTTTTTCAATATCCTCAACAAACAGTGCGTGAGGAATAGGAGCGGGACGAAGAGATAGCAACCGCTCAATGGCACGTCGGACATTAGTATCCACTATCAGCCCAGTTGCGAACTGAAGCCGAAGGTCAGACAGGGCGGTCAGCACCTCGTCAGGCGCATCGGCCGCTATCTGGTCATGTAGGAACTTGCACATCTCATCAAACACATACCTTTGGGTCGGTATGTTGAATTGATTAAACGTTTCGAGAACAACACGGGGTGGATTTCTAAGGGGGTTTACCATCCAACCCATCGCCATATTATATAGTGCAACACGTTCTCTGTTTCCAGGAAGCTGGCTACGTCTCTGAGGACCATCGGAGCTAGCAGACCCATGAACAGGTCCGAGCGACTGAAAGAAACTAGCTGCAATAGGAGAATTACGACTACGAGTAGAGGGAGAAAGATAAGACACAGGACTAACAAGAGAAGGAGTAGAAACAGTAGCAGCAACAGGGGTTAACAGAACAGGAGCAGTAGCGGGAGCAGGAGTATGTGGAAGCGGAGGAGCAGTAGGAATAGAAACAGACAAAGGAGCAGGAACAGTCGGAAGAACGGGTGCAGGTTGAGGAACAGGCGGAGGAACAATAGGTGGGAGAACAGGTACGGCAGGGACCACAGGAGCTGCGGTACCCTGAACGTACGGAGGTGGCGACTTCATCAGATAGGACATTAAAGGATCCTCAACTGCCTCTTCCTTCTTATCCGACTCCGTAGGTAAAGCAGGATAACATTTATCTATGGTCATACGCTGTAATCGCTCAAACACTTCCTTATCCTTATCCTCCTTATCACGCTGGAACTGCTCAGCTTTCTTCACTATGGTAGCAACATTGTCTCGCTGACTACGTTTATTCTGTCTGATTTCTTTCTGTCGGGCTTCTTTGCGCCACAACCGAAAGGCATCAAACATGGCCGGCCTTGATTTACGTTCGAACAACTTTATTTCTAGATTATCTAAGATCGACGCTTCGAAGCTACCGTGAGGTGGCCAACGAAGGTCGCCGTCTTTCTTTGTATATTTAATCCAATAATCGTTAAAGGTAATCGGGCCTAGCCCATGTTTGCTATATAGATCATAAGTAGGAGTTCCAACCGGAGGTATCGGACACGAGTCCTCCAGCAGGGAATCCGCACCACAAGGTCTGAAACAACTGAACAAAGTACTACGACCAGGCATCTTGCACACTAGCCGAGTTTCACAAACTTCAAGGGTTACGGGATTTACCAAGTCCCAGCAAAGAACAAAACCCTCGGTTTTTGGCGGCTGCAGTCGTCAAATAATACAACAACAAAGTACGCTAGCAAAGTGTCACCGACAAAAACACTCACACAGCGTGAACAACAAAGACACTTGCTAAAGTGTCAACAACCAAAGACTATGGGAGCGACCCACAAAATACTTAACTCAAAGATCGATGGCGTCACCAGGAAGGCCCGTCTATCGTCTCGCTCTACCAAGGTCTACGCCAGGCGCCAAAACAGGTCTACAGTCAGGGCAGCAGTCCGTCGCAGCCGTCCGGAGGCGGGAATCTTCGCGGGAAAAGTCTTCGGGCCACTTATTTCGACAACAAGATCGATGAAGCGGAGTGCACCTTCCCTCGGAGATTTCACACGAAGTTCCTCACGATCGTCGGGCTTGGACCGGTACCACTGATGCAGCCCCACGTTGGGCGCCAACTGAAGGACTGGGTTCTTTTGGACCCAGCGGTGCCAGGGCACAACACCTGAAACCTTCGTGGGTAACCTGCTCCGGCGTACAAGTCACAGAGACACGGGACACTTCCTCTGACGTCAAAGATTCAAGGTTTATTTGCTGCAGGGAACACAGAGATCACGACAAGTACACAGCGTGCAACTTGGGGAGACTGCTTCAAATTGGTTCTGTGGATCGCTCCTTTTATACAGTTTTTACCCATAGGGTAACATTGAACACAAAAGTTTACAACCCAGTTCCCACAAATAACCCCCAGAGGGGTTGCTTTGGTCACTTTGAAACACATGAGGTCCGGAACATGAGTGCGGAAACATTTGGCGGTTCCCAACTGTAAAAACCATTTTCCCACCATTAGCAAATTCCAATCGGCAGTAAAGTAGATCGAAAATAGGAATGAAGACAGGTGCAGAGGAAGACGGAGACAGTGGGGGATTGAAAAGGGTGTAAAAAGGGAGGTAACGGGAAACACGAGATACAGGCATCAAAGGGACGTGCCTAATGAGATGCACGGCTGAGACAATAAGTCCGTGCGGCAAGATGAGCCTCGAGCGGCGCCATTTGCCTTACAGTAGCATCCCCCTCGTCATAAAGACACTTACAGAGAACATGTGTCTTCCGCAAATATCTTGGGAGTCCCAGGGTCGCGAAGCGGACAGCGTCCGTTCGCTGGCTACTTGAGGGCAAGAGACAAAATGGATGCCGTATCTAAAATGGAACCCGTGGGTACAGATGAAAAACCCACGTAACAAACGAACGGGTCAAGTTAGCACAGCGAAACTGCGCACACTTACTAAACTCGTCATTTGCGGTTCATAGATACCAGACTCGACCATATTCGTGCGAGTCGAAAGCACCACTTACAATTGTCACAGAACCTCAGACGCTCCTTTTGCCCTCATGTAGGCAAGCACTAGTCGGAATCATATTCGATATTCATCAGACCCTCGAGATGTTGTTGTAGCATAGCTCTGTCCAACTGAGTCCCATTGGTGACAGGCGGCTGTCTCATACACGTTGTAGCACAGAGGCCACATAAGGCAGGACCACACTGCACACAAAGGCAACACGTGAACAGGAACACTACCACAACTCCAATGATCATCAGAATTTTCCAACCCCAAGTCGACATCAGGCCCCAAAACCATCCAAGTAGCGTCCAATCCCCTACATCCACGTGTATGGATTCGGAGATCTTATGCAACCTCGAGATGGCTTGATAGACAGTAGGAGCATTATCTGGAATGAAAATGCAGCAGCTCGAATGGATCACCTTACATACCCCACCGCGATCTGCTAGGATGACATCTAAAACCATTCGGTTTTGTAACGTCATAAGCCTCTCCGCCTGAAGTTCTGTGGTGATATTACCAAGGGCACTGGCAGTAATATTAGCTGTCGATTCTACCACTCGAGTCAACTGTCTCAGGTTCCTACTATTAACCATAGGTCCCCAAAACGGGAGGAAACCCTTGAAAAAGTCTCCTGCCTCTTGACCGGCAGTATCCTCTTCGCTAATTACGCCTCTCACAACTCTAGTCTTGTGATAATCGGCATCTACAGTGAACGTCGGAGGCAACAGATTTGCAATAAAACATGTGCCCATGAAGTCTGCGGGCAACCATGTGTATGCACGATCATAACAGATAAAGTAGGTACCCTTGGCAGCCAGAAACACAGGGGATGAAAACATCGGCAAAATGTAATTTTCGATGCAACCACTTGCTCCAAGTCGGGCTTGCGATCTTCGGCCACGACCCATGATACAAAAATTACCAGTGTGGGGTACGACCCATATTGGAGGCGAGCTTTTAAGCTGCTTTTCGCTAGTGAACACACTATATTCACCTCTACTTAGGACCTTATAGGCTTGTACCTCTTCCTCAGGGATAAGCGAATAGTCATGGATCTCACTCTCCATATCCTCTATTGCTATCGATAAAGGCTTCTGATACGAGGTAGGGCCAGAGTAGGGGGAATGTGGTTCTCGAATGGGGTGGAAACCCAGTGCACTTCGAAACATTGTTTGGAATGCTCGAGCTGACCCTTGGGAACTATACGGTAACACCAGATATGGAATTCCCTTATCTGTAGTATGTGGCATCAACCCACACACCCAACAATTAGTAGTGTTAACCACTAACTGATGCTGATGAAGGAGCTGAATAAAGGAATTATTGCGGAATTCTACACGTCTAGCCTGCTCGTGTTCCGGTAACATATGAAAAGAATGGGGAGAAGCAGTAGTGGTAAGATTAGGGTAAGGAGTAGGAGTAGGTGTAGCTGGTAAGAAGTAGGACATAGTGTAATACACCCCACCCGCCAATAATGCAGAAGCAGTCAGAAATAACATAAACAATTGAAATATGAAGCATTTAGTACGACTGAGTTGCTGCAGCTTGAATCTATAGTCTTGAGCTCCTTCCAAATCATTCAGCTTCGAGAATGCCATTCCCTACGACCGTCCGCAACGTTTCTTGACGCACTCCGTTCTGTGCAGCAATAGTCAATCCCTAGGAGTTCCTAGGAACCGACGGCCTCTAACCTAGCGTCAAGACCTGCTGTCCAGAAGGAAGTACGCGCGCGGCCCTACGGCCTTCAATACACAATACGTATATTCAAGCACAAAAGTCTCTCTGCTGAAAAATGAAAAAGGGTACAAGGAGGAAGCTTAATATATGTACAAAAATTACAGTGATACGAATGTTCAAAACTGATCACGGGAAACGGGGATAATGCAGTTTTCTATTTCAGCAAAGCAAGAAAATTTTATTTGTCCTTAGTGTGAGAGCGCAAAGAATATCGATGTTTCCCGGGACGTGTCTGTTCGTTGAACAAAGGATCTGTTGAAGAGACAGCGTCCTGCTGATCAGTTGATTGATCTGGTCTCGAGTCTTTTGCTGACAAGTGTTCAACAGTGGCTGTCTGCTGCGCTGAGGATTCTCCAACAGGCTGTGCGTCGCTGAAAGGCACAAACGCCAGCAATGTTTCTGTCTCTGATGATGCAATGCCTTTCCTTACCCACGGGTCTGCCGGCAAAGGAATAGGGACTCGCTTACAATGGGTAGCATGTACCCAATTTTTCCGCCCCTCAAGACGAACGGCAGTCCTCGTGGCCAGGAGCACCTGGTAAGGTCCGGTAAACCGGGGGTCCAGATTGTTCTTTCGTGAAAAGTTGCGTGTAACCACCCAGTCTCCGGGATGGAGCTGGTGGCCTGGACCCTCCGTCTGCGTCGGCAATGCGTCGTAAACCTGTTGGTGAATTAACCTCAGTTTAGCAGTCAAGTCATGTAAGTAGTCAATCAGCATTGGATACTCAAGATCAGGAAATATCCCTGGCCTAGGAACCCCCCACACATTCGCAGGACGGCCGAACACTATTTCGTAGGGACTAAGCCCTATTCGGGAGTGTACAGTCGCCCTAGTTGACAGTAATGCTAGAGGCAAAGCGTCAGGCCACGAAAGACCAGTCGTAGCCTGAATCTTCGCTAGCTTTAGTTTAAGGGTGCCGTTGTACCCTTCTACCAATCCAGCTGACTGGGGATGATTGGCGCTGTGGAATTTTTGATTAATTCCAAGGCCCTTACACACACTCTTCATCACACTTCCCACAAACTCACTTCCATTATCTGACCACACGACTCTAGGCATTCCATACCGAGGAAAATATTCCTTCAGTAGTATTTTCGCAGTAGACAAAGCAGTATTGTCTCTGAGAGGATAGGCCTCGATCCATCGGGAGAATGCGCAAACCACAACTAAAACGTATTTCAGGTTATTGCATCGCTCCATATGGATGAAGTCCAATTGAATCACCTCAAAGGGATGCGAAGGAGGAGCAAAACTGCCAGGGGGAGTTGGGGTTCCTTTGCCAGGATTGTACATTATGCACACCATACAATTCTTCACCAACCGTTCAGCACATTTCGTAATTCCATCATTCTTCCACACAGGCGACAACAACTTACAGATACCTTTCGCGCTAATATGTGCCAACCCATGTGCCATTGTCACAACGGCCAGTACATACGCGTCAGGCAACATCCATCTTTTCTGATCCGACAAATCAATCCAACAACCATTTGCATCCAACTTTCCCGTACTTTCCTTCCACTTCGTCTTTTCAGTGTCGGTGGCCTCATTCTGAATTGCTTTCACGCTCTCAACAGTATTTTCACACATACTTGATTCTGTAGGCCACCTGACCGAACTCGTCACATACATTCGAGTGCCAAGGTTCCGGGCAGTCTCCTTAGCAATCTCATCTGCAAACGCGTTACCACGACCAACATCATCCGTCACTTTACGATGTGCACTACATTTAACAATCGCGACTTGCGTAGGCAAAGTCAATGCATCCAAAAGATCGTTCACAAGCTGGCCATGCTGTATCTTCGTACCGTGCGACGTCAAGAAACCACGCTCTCGCCACAATCGTCCAAAGCTATGCGCTACACCGAACGCATATTGACTATCAGTGTACACATTCACACGTTTCCCTTTCGCTAACACGCAAGCTCTAGTAAGCGCAATCAGCTCCGCAGCTTGGGCAGAATTCTGATTCAATCTTGCAGTCTCAACGACAGTATTCAATGTTACAACAGCATAAGCAGTAGTCACATCACCATTCGGTAACTTGAAACATGACCCATCCACATACAAAGTGCCATCCGGATCTTCCAATGGGGTGTTTTTAAGGTCCACTCGACCTTTCGTTTCCTCTTCTGTCCGCAAGTAACAGTCATGTTCTGCTACTTCATCTGCATCTGGGCTAATTGGTAACAAAGTTGCCGGATTTAGGACATTACAACGTTTTATCTGAATATGGCTTGCCAAGAGCGTCAATTCGTACCCAGACAACCTCGCACTCGTCAAGTGCTGAGTTTTCGTACGATTCAACAAAGTATCGACCGCATGCGGAACCATCACCGTAAGCATATTATCCATGACCAATCCTGCTGATTGTCGGATGGAAGCCGCAGCTGCCGCAGTTGCTCTTAAACAACTCGGCAATGCTCTAGCTACTGGGTCCAAGGTCGAGGAAAAATATGCACATGGACGTTGCTTACCACCGAAAGGTTGCGTTAAGACACTCAAAGCACAACCTTCCCTCTCGTGAACATATAGTGTAAACGGCTTACTGTAGTCAGGGGTACCTAACACAGGAGCCGAACACAATGAATCACGTAATTCAGAAAAACTTTTCTGACATTCTTCCGTCCATGGTAAAGGAGTTGGAACATCCTTGCACGTAAGAGCCACCAATGGTTTCGCTAGCAATGAAAAATTAGGAATCCACTGCCTGCAGTACGATGTGATACCTAGAAAGGCACGCACATCTCTTTGGGTTTGTGGCACAGCCATTCGCGCAATCGCTGCAATTCTCTCTGGGGTCAATCTCCTTCCCTCCTTTGACAATAAGTGACCTAGATAGGTTACTTCTTGACAACAATATTGGAGTTTAGAAGGGGACACCTTATGATTTAGCTCACAGAGATGTTGCAGCAATGATACCGTAGCTATTTTACAAATGTCCTGAGTATCGGCAGCCACCAATAGGTCATCGACGTATTGGATCAAGGCCGCACCAACCGGCAACCGAAACGCATCCAGTTGACCCTTCAAGGCTTGGCTGTAAATAGATGGACTTTCACAGTAGCCCTGAGGAGCGCGTTTGAACCGGAAGCTACGCCCACCGAGAGAGAAACCGAAAAGGTCCCTGCTCTCTTCGGCAATCGGGATGCTGAAAAACGCATTTTTCAAATCAATCACCGAAAACCATGATGCAGTGGCTGGAATCAGAGTCAGTAGCGCCGTAATGTCAGGCACAACAGGGAATTGAGGAACCACAATTTTATTCACCTCCCGTAAATCGATAACAAAACGATAAACAGGCGGTTTTGTAGGATCTGTACGTTTAAGAATAGGCAGTACAGGACTGTTGCACACGTTTCCCCGAGTCTCTTCAATAACATCTTTTTCGATCAAATCATAGATGATCGCCAACAGTGCTCGTTCACCATCAAGGGAGATACGATATTGGGGAATACGTGGCAATCGCACATTCGATTTCAACTGAACAACATAGGGAGAGATATCAAGTAGGCCCACATCATTTGGACCCGTCGCCCACAAAGACGCAGGAAGAGAACTCAATTCCGGTGGGAGCTTATCAAGAGACAAGTACATAGGAGAGACAACCCTCTCTCCTAACGTAAGCTTTACACCCGCAGGAGAACAATACAATGTTGCATACAAACGTTTAAGCAAATCCAGGCCCAAAAGATTCTCGCCACAACCCGTGGTTAAAATCAACGGAGCTTGGAGCTCACGTGGCCCAATTTGAAGGGGCAAAGGGCGAGAGACTGGGTTGCTAACGGGGGCGCCAGAGAATCCAACGGAAACATTTGTTAAGCCAGACAAAGGTGCGCCAGGGAGTTTCGAATGCATGATAGAACTTTTCGCTGCACCAGTGTCCAACAGAAAAGGCTCAACGACGCCCGATGTAGCAACTGCGACGTAAGGCCCTCTCTGATCAACCGGAACTGATACCACTCCCTCTCCTTGTCTTTGGCTGTCCTAGTAATTACTGTCGTCAGTTCCCTGATCGACGTAATAATCGTCTACATTGTACTGCGCAGATCGTCCTTGCGACGATCCACGTTGATCGAAACAATTAGTAGAATTAGATGAATTGTCTGAGCGATCATTTTGAGCACCACGACCTCTACCACGTGATGCCTGCTGTGAACCACCACGGCCTCCTTTAGACGGATTACCACTATTACGTTCATTTAGAGCAGGACAATTGAATTTGATGTGTCCCTCTTGTCTACAATAAGCACATTGATTATACCCTAACGAGGATCTTTGGAAGGAGGAATCGTTACGCGACTGTGATCTATTCGATTGCGACTGCGACCTATTCTGTTGAGGCGCATTCTGATTAGAACGCGGCGGATACGCTTGTTGCAGCAACACTTTAGTTTTCAGCTCTTTTGTCTTTTTGTCAGCACGGTCATTCTCTTCTTTCTCCCTATTTTCGTAATATTGTGCCGTAGCCAATATCTGAGCTGAGGTAGAAACGGCCCATGCACTCTCTGAATTCTTCAATTTATTGCTCAAATCGGGCAACAAATTTGAAACAAATTTATCCACAAACAACCTCTGTCCACCCTCAGTACCCATATCCTGTCCACTATGGTCAATGAATGCTTCCTCAAACCTCGTAAAGAAGTCGGAAACACTCTCATCTTTCTTTTGTTTACAAGCGGACAGTTTGTCCCAATTTACTCTCATAGCTGGCATAAGCGTTTTCATTAGCGTAATAATTCTTTGAGGGAGAGCAGTAATCAATTGATCGGGTTTAGTAGCAGCCACTTGTCCAGCATCTGCCGCTGTAATGGCAGCCCAATCACCACCTAATTCATTTGCGTGATCTTGGTGACGAATCTTAGCCCATACCGGCTGCGGTACGACGTTGCCAAACAACATGTCGATATCGGCAAGATTCATCACCGTAGCATCTACGAGCTGCGATAATTCTTTATAATACCCTGTAGGATTTTTACGAGGATCGGGCAAAGATTGTTTCACCTGAAGCACTTCCGATCGTTTCCATGGGAGGTGTATCCACACTCGCTCAAAGTGCGCCAATACCGGAGGATTAGCAGTAGCATCAGCTGGTATCCAAACCGGCGGAACTTCACGCATAGGATATTGGCCAGACTCGTCTTGTTTTTCAATATCCTCAACAAACAGTGCGTGAGGAATAGGAGCGGGACGAAGAGATAGCAACCGCTCAATGGCACGTCGGACATTAGTATCCACTATCAGCCCAGTTGCGAACTGAAGCCGAAGGTCAGACAGGGCGGTCAGCACCTCGTCAGGCGCATCGGCCGCTATCTGGTCATGTAGGAACTTGCACATCTCATCAAACACATACCTTTGGGTCGGTATGTTGAATTGATTAAACGTTTCGAGAACAACACGGGGTGGATTTCTAAGGGGGTTTACCATCCAACCCATCGCCATATTATATAGTGCAACACGTTCTCTGTTTCCAGGAAGCTGGCTACGTCTCTGAGGACCATCGGAGCTAGCAGACCCATGAACAGGTCCGAGCGACTGAAAGAAACTAGCTGCAATAGGAGAATTACGACTACGAGTAGAGGGAGAAAGATAAGACACAGGACTAACAAGAGAAGGAGTAGAAACAGTAGCAGCAACAGGGGTTAACAGAACAGGAGCAGTAGCGGGAGCAGGAGTATGTGGAAGCGGAGGAGCAGTAGGAATAGAAACAGACAAAGGAGCAGGAACAGTCGGAAGAACGGGTGCAGGTTGAGGAACAGGCGGAGGAACAATAGGTGGGAGAACAGGTACGGCAGGGACCACAGGAGCTGCGGTACCCTGAACGTACGGAGGTGGCGACTTCATCAGATAGGACATTAAAGGATCCTCAACTGCCTCTTCCTTCTTATCCGACTCCGTAGGTAAAGCAGGATAACATTTATCTATGGTCATACGCTGTAATCGCTCAAACACTTCCTTATCCTTATCCTCCTTATCACGCTGGAACTGCTCAGCTTTCTTCACTATGGTAGCAACATTGTCTCGCTGACTACGTTTATTCTGTCTGATTTCTTTCTGTCGGGCTTCTTTGCGCCACAACCGAAAGGCATCAAACATGGCCGGCCTTGATTTACGTTCGAACAACTTTATTTCTAGATTATCTAAGATCGACGCTTCGAAGCTACCGTGAGGTGGCCAACGAAGGTCGCCGTCTTTCTTTGTATATTTAATCCAATAATCGTTAAAGGTAATCGGGCCTAGCCCATGTTTGCTATATAGATCATAAGTAGGAGTTCCAACCGGAGGTATCGGACACGAGTCCTCCAGCAGGGAATCCGCACCACAAGGTCTGAAACAACTGAACAAAGTACTACGACCAGGCATCTTGCACACTAGCCGAGTTTCACAAACTTCAAGGGTTACGGGATTTACCAAGTCCCAGCAAAGAACAAAACCCTCGGTTTTTGGCGGCTGCAGTCGTCAAATAATACAACAACAAAGTACGCTAGCAAAGTGTCACCGACAAAACACTCACACAGCGTGAACAACAAAGACACTTGCTAAAGTGTCAACAACCAAAGACTATGGGAGCGACCCACAAAATACTTAACTCAAAGATCGATGGCGTCACCAGGAAGGCCCGTCTATCGTCTCGCTCTACCAAGGTCTACGCCAGGCGCCAAAACAGGTCTACAGTCAGGGCAGCAGTCCGTCGCAGCCGTCCGGAGGCGGGAATCTTCGCGGGAAAAGTCTTCGGGCCACTTATTTCGACAACAAGATCGATGAAGCGGAGTGCACCTTCCCTCGGAGATTTCACACGAAGTTCCTCACGATCGTCGGGCTTGGACCGGTACCACTGATGCAGCCCACGTTGGGCGCCAACTGAAGGAACTGGGTTCTTTTGGACCCAGCGGTGCCAGGGCACAACACCTGAAACCTTCGTGGGTAACCTGCTCCGGCGTACAAGTCACAGAGACACGGGACACTTCCTCTGACGTCAAAGATTCAAGGTTTATTTGCTGCAGGGAACACAGAGATCACGACAAGTACACAGCGTGCAACTTGGGGAGACTGCTTCAAATTGGTTCTGTGGATCGCTCCTTTTATACAGTTTTTACCCATAGGGTAACATTGAACACAAAAGTTTACAACCCAGTTCCCACAAATAACCCCCAGAGGGGTTGCTTTGGTCACTTTGAAACACATGAGGTCCGGAACATGAGTGCGGAAACATTGGCGGTTCCCAACTGTAAAAACCATTTTCCACCATTAGCAAATTCCAATCGGCAGTAAAGTAGATCGAAAATAGGAATGAAGACAGGTGCAGAGGAAGACGGAGACAGTGGGGGATTGAAAAGGGTGTAAAAAGGGAGGTAACGGGAACACGAGATACAGGCATCAAAGGGACGTGCCTAATGAGATGCACGGCTGAGACAATAAGTCCGTGCGGCAAGATGAGCCTCGAGCGGCGCCATTTGCCTTACAGTAGCATCCCCCTCGTCATAAAGACACTTACAGAGAACATGTGTCTTCCGCAAATATCTTGGGAGTCCCAGGGTCGCGAAGCGGACAGCGTCCGTTCGCTGGCTACTTGAGGGCAAGAGACAAAATGGATGCCGTATCTAAAATGGAACCCGTGGGTACAGATGAAAAACCCACGTAACAAACGAACGGGTCAAGTTAGCACAGCGAAACTGCGCACACTTACTAAACTCGTCATTTGCGGTTCATAGATACCAGACTCGACCATATTCGTGCGAGTCGAAAGCACCACTTTCCAATTGTCACAGAAACCTCAGAGCGTGAGCAGGGACTGGGAGCCTACTATTCTGTCTAGTCTAACATGGAGGCCGTGCACCGGCGAATAATATGAGTATATTTTGTCTGAGGGGTGTTGTGTACGCCAGAGATCTTGAATGGTCCAGTGTGTTAGCCAGTCTCTAAGGGCTCGCGCCGCTGAGGTCGCTGCCACTGCACGCAGGGGCGGGTAGGAGCGGTCTAACTGTGTGTCCAGCACCATATTGTAATCGCCGCCTAGCAGCCAGGGTAGGCCTGCATACTGTTGAAGGATGTGATTTAAAGATGCCAGGAAGACAGGTTGCTCCGTATTGGGGGCGTAAATAGAACCCAACAATATCTCTTGCCCTTAAGCCTCCCCCTCGCGAGAGTGTACCGCCCCTCCGGGTCTACCTGGGTGTCAGTGCATGTGAAGGGAACACCTGCCCTCACCCATATCAGTGTGCACCATGCGTGCGCTGAGTAGGTCGTGCCGTGAAGTTGTCCCCTCCAGCGCCAGCGGAGTCTCTCTAATTCCACTCGGGACATGTGCGTTTCTTGGTGGAGCACGATCCCCGTTTGGAGCGCTGCATATACGCGAAAACAGAGTACCGACAGCGACAGGGTGTGCATTCCTCGGATGTTCCAGGTCATGATGTTAGTGCACGCCATGGTGGTGTTGTGGTGTGGCCGCCCGGGGGCTCAGGGGGCGTAGCTTGTGAGGCCTAGGGGTGGGCTCTCGGACGGGGAATCACTAATTGCCCGCATCGGGAACATGTGAAACCTAAAATTAAATGTGTAACTTTATGGGCGTACTCCCAACCGGGGAATGCTTCCAGACTAGGCAACCAGCTACTGCTTAGTGTATCGTGATACG